>NC_137811.1:50544767-50712267 GCF_963921795.1 Nannobrachium achirus | reverse complement strand
AGCCCTAACAAGAGGTACAAGTTACAGATTGCAGCTTTCTCTCATAAGGGCCTGGCCATTGTCATTGTGTTTTACAGCGCAGCTCTGTGCTTGGCCCTCGGTAAAAACAAACAGAGAAGACTATTAGATCATATCTGGATGGCCCGGTTATTTCTCTGTGTGGAGGACAGGAGCACTAAAACCCAGCTTCACTGCATCCCGCTGCATTAACCAAGCAGTAAATATCACTTAGGAAGACTCTTAGGACTCTGTTTTACAAAATTCCATTAGGAAGTGAAAAATGTGATGGTAAAGATGAAGAGATAGTGAGCGAGAGGGAATGACATTTTTCCTTTCTCCAAAAACACAGCCACCCACTCACCCAGAGTTCTAAGAGGAAAAGCAGAGAAAATTAAGAGCAGCGAAATTGCATTTCCAGACACATTTCTGTCCAATGTTTGTGTATTTCGAAGTTCATGTGAAATATGATTGTTTGCAGGTTGTGTGCACAACCTACTCATCTTAAATTAGATTTTTGCTGCACTTTAATAAACCAAAATTGCATTGTTTTAACGAAACGCTGAGGTAAACAAAATTCTAACTGCTTGGCATTGAAGAGTGAAGTGTCGACAAGATTTAAAGGTAATCTTTTTATGCATTACCAACCAGTAATACCAATCAGGATGTTGTAGCCTATCTGAACCTCTTTGGGGACGAGTTTACCAAAAACATTCCCAAGATAATTCAGAATGCTGTGTATGAATGCCATGTAATTACTCTCACTCTCTCTCTCTCTCTCTCTCTCTCTCTCTCTCTCTCTCTCTCTCTCTCTCTCTCTCTCTCTCTCTCTCTCTCTCTCTCTCTCTCTCTCTCTCTCCCCCCCCCCCCCCCCCGGCTGGTTCAGTGATTGAACCAGCCTGTGTAGGGTCAGGCTGGGGTCAGGGTGGTTCCTGTGTGTGTGTGTGTGTGTGTGTGTGTGTGTGTGTGTGTGTGTGTGTGTGTGTGTGTGTGTGTGTGTGTGTGTGTGTGTGTGTGTGTGTGTGTGTGTGTGTGCGTGCGTGTGCGTGTGTGTGCGTGTGTGTGTGTGTGTGCGCGCGTGCGTGCGTAATGAAGCTGCTCCTGCTTTGAGGTTTTGTTTTTATTGACATTCTATCATCTCTTTCATTGTTTTTTATTGTTTTATTGTATTTATTTGCTCGGTGACTGTATTTTTCGGTAGTCAGTATGTTATTGTGTTTTTACACACACACGCACACACACACACACACACACACACACACACACACACACACACACACACACACACACACACACACACACACACACACACACACACACACACACATACAGTACTCAGCACTGACAGCAGAGGGTGCCAAGTATCAAATTGGAATACTTAGATCAGAAAATAGGCAGTAAATGAGGCTGTAGATGTGTGCCCCTGTGCCTACCATCTGTAAACACTCAGGTGTGCAAAAGACTCTCATTGATTGTTCATTGATGGTTTTTATTCAGGTGTACAACATGTGAAAATAATGAATTTGGAAGTCTGATATTTGCACCCTAGGAAAGACTTCAAACTCAGTCTTAAAATGAATGATACTATCCTATACTGGTTCTAATAACAACTCAAAAAACACAAGCCTACTGTATTATTAATAGATGTGGCTGTTTTTGTCATGGTGCACACTGCACAGTCTAGATCAGTGGTTCCCAACATCAGGTCCCTTACGGGTCCATTTGATTCCATTTGTACATTCTCAGAGTTAAATTAACAAAGGATTTTACAGTGTAGATTGGGGTTCCAAAGATTACAAACGAAATAAAAAATCATTCCATTTGTACACTCGAGTTTCAGACCCAGTAGTCTCTCAAGAACAGCCTAACTGAGCTCGAGTTACAACTGAGCTCCAGTTAAAAGGATCGGCCTTTTCTTTGATGATGGCTAGCCAGATTGCAGACCCAGTGGTTGAGAAACAGTGCTCGATAATCCCTGGATGTATGTTTAAAAGATTACTGTGTAGCTGCTTCCTACGGATAATGTGTGTGTATATTAAACAGATATGACAGCCTGGGAATGTGATATGCTCTGTTGTCACAGTTTCCACATTGCTGAATATGTCATGACAGTGATGTTTTGACAGATTGTAAACAGACTATTGTCAGAGGAGAGCGGGACAACACAGTGCTGCTGTCTGTCACTTATGGGAGAGCCAGAGAGAAAAACCCTCTTTCAGTGGCATTTCTGAGACTGTCAGCTGTTCATACCGCAGATGTCTGTTGCAGGGAGTCACTGGAGTGTGACAGAGGCAGCGTTGGCTTGTTCTCTGGGGCTCTGTGTGTCTGTCTGTCTGTGTATATACATGTATACAGTATGTATGTACAGTATGTATGTACGTATGTATGTATGTACGTACGTACGTACGTACGTACGTACGTACGTACGTACGTACGTACAATTTACAATTTAGGCATTAAGCAGTACTAACGTACGTACAGGACAGACACTGGACAGACATAGTGGAGACAGCTACTGTATATCTACACAGCTAAGCTAATTATGTTTTTTTTTGTATAATATTAGGCTATACAATAAACACTGCAAACATAAGCGTGATGCTTCACTGCTGTCTAGTGTGTTGTATAACGAAATATATACAGCTAAAATACCTACAAATATTGATCAAGAATTCTATGAGTGAAGACAGGATTTATCTCCATCATAATGGGCATACATCTCAGGACTGAAGAATATCATTCCTACTCTTATAAGTAGTCATAGCCAGCCGTTTGCCAACTACTGCATAATGCCAGACAGAAATTAAGACAAATGTTCCTGCTTCTGTTCTTGGAGATTCTCTGATCTGATCTACCCCTCCACAGATAAAGACATGCTCAAGTAACTGGTAGGATTTTCTGTGGAAGAAGCGGTGCTTCCTTGTTCTTCAATATGTATTTGTAACCTTGTCTAGGTCTGACCATTTAAAATTAGTTTTACCAATTGAGAAATGTACATCTTAAACATTTTTTTTGTAGTTTTGGTTAGATCGCTATGTGTTTACCTGACCCTATACACGTAGCCTCAACATTAGGGAAAATGTGTGGTATTACAGTATTCTCCTTTAAAGCAAATCAGTGGGCATGAATCACTGAAGTGTATAATACAAGCGAGGGAGCAGGGAGCAGGTGTGCTCTACATATGAGCTGCGTTCAGTTCAACAGGGCAGGGTTCTGAACCATTCATATGGGACGATAGCACAAAGAACACATTGCATAGAACAGTGGTTCTCAACCTTTTCAGGCCGCGACCCCCAAAATAATCATATTTTAACTGGGGACCCCGCCCCCCCCCCCCCACCCCACCCTGATGAGCACTAAGAGTTGAGGCATTACATTTTGTATAACACTGTTCTAACTACATAAGCATGTAGATCGGCTATTTTCACAATTTCAGCCTCTAATATTTGACAACTTGGCCAATGTTTTATTTGTCATTTTGGAGGTATTAAAACGTCCTTAAATTGTCACTTTAGAAATGTGCAGATACCCTCTATATACTTAAACCTTATGTTAGTTTGTTTACTGTTGAGTGAGAAAACAATGTTTAACATTAAGTTAATATTCTGGGGACCCCCCAAAATAATTTGGGGACCCCCCTGGGGGTTCCGACCCACAGGTTGAGAACCACTGGTATAGAACATAGAGCAGTGGTGTAAAGTAACTATGTGCATTTACTTAAGAGCTGTACTCAAGTACAATTTTGAGGTATTTGCACTTTACTTGAATATTTCCAATTTTCGGTACTTTTACTTCTACTCCACTACATCTCGGATCCAAATATTGTACTTCTACCCCACTACAATTATTTGAAAACTTTAGTTACAGTACTAGATACTTTGTCGATCTTGATTATAATTACAAAACATCCATTAACCACTTCAGCCCTGTATGCATTTCGTCCCTTTGAAAATAGCCGATCTATACAAGCTCACAATGCACACTGTGCACAAAATTTGAAAACTTGAAATGGGACATTCTGCATAATGAGTACTTTTACTTTTGGTACACAAGGACATTTTGATACCAATACTTTTGCACTTTTATTCAAGTAAATGTTGATCACCCGGACTTTTACTTGTAACAGAGTATTATCTAAATTGCTGTATCGATACTTTTACTTAGGTATGACACTGACATAGAGTGAGCACACATCTATACTGTATTGGTCCTCTAGGTTGGAGGGCAGGGCATTATGAGATGTTCAATTGATGGTTTAGCAAGGGTTACTGTAGAACAAAACTGGGGTGCCTAATGAAAAGGAATAACATGGGGGGATTACGCACACACGCACGCACGCACGCACGCACGTTTTTTTTTTTTTTTATTATTTTTTCAGTTTGATAACCCGAACAAAATATCTATAAACATTAACTTGAAATCTACATGGTTTTGAACAATTATTTTTGAATCCTGTATTGATATGTGTTGTATATTGAAATGGGAACACATACTGACAGGAATAGAGAATTTGGCAGACCTATTGACCCATATGCATTATATTATATTGGAGGGGGAACACATTCTAATGGTAAGTGCCTTGGCACATCACCGGTTATGGATGTCATGGGTGCTAATACATTAGTCAGACAAAGCCAGTGGAATATTGCTGGCACGTCCAAGGTTTAGATCACGATACTTGGGAATCTTGGGGAATCTTGGCGCTGATGGCAGATTTATCAGAGAAAACACTGCATTGGGTAGTTAACCAGAGTGTGCCTGTTTACCACCCTTGCTCTGATCTCAGTTCTTCACATTTTTCTATTGTAGACAGTTAGAAAAATGTTACCAGTGGCAGTTTTTCATAAATAAGTATATTTAACTATGCAAAGTAAGTGAGTGATTGTTACCATCTATTTGTGCCAGCAGTAGTTTGGTAGTTGTCGCAGGGGTGGCCATGTAAATACTATGACACCGGTATGAACTGTAAAAACTGACAAAGCGGGTAGAGCTACTAGTAATGACATGAATGGGAAGCCTCAATTTCCGTAAATTGACCATAGGACACTGGCATCATGGCTCTTTTTTTGTAACCAGAGTTGACCGTTGAATGGGAGGGTGGCACTGGGTAGACACATTGCCCTGACTCGTTGTGGTATATGTGGTCTACTGTAGCGACTTGTCAATCACAGTCATGCCCTATGCATACCCTAATTTATCCTAAATGAGACTATTAGGCTAACTGACTAAATGAACATCATGCAGTATTGAAGAAGACTTGAAACTAGCTACTGAAAAAAAAAAACTATAGAACATGTTTACTTACAGTAGGTAATAAATCAAGTGAGAAGCAAAGTGAGAGGTACATTTTGGCTTTGACTTGAAATATTGTTTTGCTGCCAGCAGGAGTCCCCTGCTGGACATTATGTAAAATGCAGGTCAAAGACACTCGGCATGGGCTTACTCCTTACATCTACACTGAAGCCTGAATCAAACTTTGTTGCACACAAAAATAGCCGATCAACATCTTTGTTGTGTATAATACACTTGACCAGTGACCACTTGAGCTGATCGGTACACTGACAAGTTGTAGTTTTCATCCAGACCAGCTGAGAGTCTTGCTGAAGCCAACGTGGCCACATTGTGGACAAGTGGCTCACTTAAACCCATTCTCAATTTCCCAGCCTGCTTGGCTTTTTTAACTTGGATACTTTGGGTCACAAGTACACCTTAAGACCTCAGAACATGTACCTACAAGCATGCCGTGCTGAGAATGAGCATGCCCTCTCTTCCTGGTATGAGTTGAGTACATGGAATATTCCATCTCTTCCTGCGTAAGCATTCTCATTAACTTCTTCCCTGAGGACCGCCTACTTCATTAATTATTCACTAGAACGGCGCTTTTAAAACACTCTGGTTTCCTTTACTCTCTAACCTATCATCCACACGCACATGTGCACACCACACGCGTGCACTCTCACACACACACACACACACACACACACACACACACACACACACACACACACACACACACACACACACACACACACACACACACACACACACACACACACACACACACACACAGCCAAAAACACACACACAGCCAAAAACACACCAACATGCTGCACTGCACGCAGCACTGCTTTGTTCGGCACCAAAAGACAATATGAATTCTACTGTGAAGAGCAAGCCTTATGCTGTTGCTGGTATGTGCATAAAAATGCACACTGTCGCAGTCGCACACACGCACGCACGCACGCACGCGTGCACGCACACACACACACACACACACACACACACACACACACACACACACACACACACACACACACACACACACACACACACTCACACACACACTCTCATGCATAATACATACTCACAGTCAAACACAAAACTGCTCTGAATTCCTGTTGTGCTGATTTAATCTAGAACACAAATCTGTTGGTGTTTAGCGTTTCATTCATTGTAACTGAAAGATTACAACACACACACGCACACGCACGCGCACACACACACACACACACACACACACACACACACACACACACACATACACACACACACACACACACACACACACACACACACACACACACACACACACACACACACACACAACTATATATTAATTTCACGCTATCATAACATCTGTGATGTTGAGAATCTCCTCTGTACTTTATACCACCAGAGTGACCATCTGGAGAACATGAACATCCAATTGAAATACTTGTGTTTATAAGCCACCACCAGTTAATGAAGGTATTAGCAATATAACCTGAGACCTTCTGGTGGGAGGGGATTATGAAAACCTTGTCAAGCCATGTGGCCCATAGGACAGGAGCCTATCTCCTGTTTCTGTAGCGGGAGGCGGCTAGATGTCCAATCCCCCAGCCATAATGTACAAGTAGGGCTGTCACAATTATTACATAATCGTCTAATCTCAATTATTTGACATAGTATCAATTATTTTGGCATAATCGTCAATGTTGAAAAATGTTCATATTTTCAACATTTTTAAAATAGTGGAGATAGCCAATCTACAAGCTCACAACGCGTCACCATGAGACGTGTTGTGAGCTTGTAGATATTTCGGCTATTTCCACTATCAAGTATAAAGTTGTCAAATATGTAAATAATTTCTTTTTTGTTTTAAAGATTTGTTTGGGGGATTTTATGCCTTTATTGATAGGACAGTAGGCTGACAGGAAATAGGGGGAGAGACGGGGAGTGACATGCGGAAAAGGTTGTCCGGATCGGGAATTGAACCAGGCATCCATGCCTATGTGCCAATGCCTATGTGGTATGCGCCCAGACCAGTAGGCCAGCTGGTGCCCCCTAAGTAATTTTATAGTATATTTAGGTTATGTCTCATACCTGCCATGTGCAACTTTAAAGCCTACAAGCCCAACAGGAATGTAATTGTCAACGACATAAAAACAATTAAATTGTTAATCGCATTATTTGAGTGACATCGTCATGTAAAATGTCTTAATTGTGACAGCCATGATGTACAAGTACATTCCTTGGATATAACGCTACAGTATTTCGCAGTGATCATTGTTTGTTATGACTCAGCTGGGGATTGAACCCAGACCTCCCAGCCTCAGGACGGACACTGGAACCACTAGGCCCCTGAGCTGGTGGGAGGGGATTAGAATGGAGGATTATTTGGGGATTGATTGAAGTCTCTCATCTTCCTTTCTTTCTCTCCTCCATCCCACTTAACTCTGCACATCTATCCATCTCTACTTAACCATTTAACCCTATACGTACTGTAGCTGACATGGAGTCCCCCAGGGATCTACACTAGACCTCATCATCTGTTACCCTCCACACCAAATATCTTGGCCTAAAATTGCCCAAAAGCACGTGTTAAGACCTTGTAGGTGACATCACAGTGATGTCAGATACTCAGAGCAGGGATCTCCATATATGGGCATAAACAGGTGACATCACAGTGATGTCAGGGGAACAAAATCCCTTTTATGCCCATGTATGGAGATACCTGTGATGCCTGGGGAACAAATCCCTTTTATGGCCATATATGGAGATCCCTGATGTCCCAGGGGAACCAAATCCACTTCATACCCATATATGGAGATATGGAGATCTCTGTGATGCCAGGGGAACAAATCCATTTTAGACAGCCCATATCTATGTGACTGGTTCAGACAGGGATCTCCATAAAAGGGATTGTATGTATGATGTCAAATGTGATAGACGTCATAGGACTTTCACATTACGAATAACTGAGTAAGCATGTTTGGGGTCTCACAACATATCTCCATATACAGTACATGGATCTCCATATATGGGGACCAGGGGTCTCCATATATGGGTAACTGCTCCGATATACATCACTGGCCAGGCGGCCAAGACATGGCGCGACCTCGCTCTGAGGCGTCTTACTATATATGTTACGGTATGTTTGGGTAACTCAGGACGTTCATTGTAAGAGCGCTTGTTTTGTCGTTCACCACACACTAATCACCACAAGATGGCGACGACAGCCATTCACTAGTGCAGGCGCTGACGTCACTCGTTTGCGACTCTTTTTCTTTATTTACTAGCCTAGCTCGGCGGTGTTTAGCCATTAGCTTAGCCATTAGCTTAGCCATTAGCTTACTATGAGCGTGTATCGTGGGCTTGCCCAGGCCTTACGGCCTGGGCATAAATATAACGATTGCATTCACCACGGCTTCGTAACTCGCGCGGCGCTCCGCCGGCCGCGCGGCCCTGGCCCGCTCTTCGCCCCCGAGCGCCGCAGGTCCGCTGGCCTTCGCGCCGCTTGCAATGTCGTGGACAATCGAGCGGCTCCGCCTGGAGGACGTTGTTGTGGCGACCGCTTGTTCCGCCCTGTGCCGCACCACGAGTGCTCCGTTTCTCGACCGTACTGTTTCTCTAACAAACCGTGACATATATATATGTATACCTTTGAGTTGGTGTGTGGAAATGAGATCCAAATAGATTACAGTTGTGCCTTAATTAGCCCTATTCACGACCCGCCCACTCAGCATCCCCCGGGTGCTGAAGTCCCGTTTTGAAGGGGTAAATTCTACTATAGCCTATAGAGTTAGCACAGAAATCGCAAATTTAATGCAATTTCCGAATAGTAAAGTATAAAATACGGCTAGCATGATCAAGAACACAAGATAGTAAACGGCACAAAGCATTATAATTTACTTTACCGTTAGAAATAACGATTTGTTGGCTTTAAGTCCAGTATAGTTTCCCCTTCTAAATTGAAGTCAGCACCCGGGGAAAACTGAGAAACGGAAGTAGGTGGGCGGGCCGTGAATTGGGCTAATTAGCACCCACATCTGAACATGAAGCTGTGAGGAGTACACAGTCAAATCTGCAGTTATCTCTGAGAGTTACACATGGATACATTAATACTAAGGATTTTCCTGTGTACCAGAATTTGGCCTGTTTCCCATTTAAGGTTCTAATCCACACATGAAGGGGACAAGGGGACTGCTGAAGGATTTGGGAAAGGGACAAGCTAAGTTTAATATAAAGGGAAAACCCTGTCTGCAATGGCAAACACGTGGCTAGAAATTGAATGTACCCTCCAGCAAGTATTGCACAAACACAGTCTCTCACAGAGATAATGCTATTACACTAATGTACTTACATTTTGGTCCCCTATGTGGAGTATAGTAATGGAACTCTCTAGAGAGAGAGCCAGGGTTTGCTAGTGCTGTGATTCTGTTTTTGGCTGCGGACCCTCATATGAAAATGTTTAGTGCCAGGAACCCCCATACAAGATTTGTGTTGTTAAAATGTTTTGAAAATATGTTTTTCCTCACATTTTTGGAAGATAAAAAGAAAAGCTGATCTACAATCATAGATCACAACGCATCACATTGTGAGCTTGTATATTGGCTATTTTCAAATAACCAATCTATACTCTAATTTTGCGAATGTCTGTCTGAGTGAGTGAGTGTCTGTCTGTCTGAAACAGCGTTTCTCCTCAGTGGCTGGAGCAATTGATCTGAAATAGCATCACCATTAGCATATGAACACACCTGACATAACTGTGAAGCCCGTTTGTCACTTTCACAAATCGTATGCTGTATATTAGCATTTTTATGGTGTATCTATTATCTATTCTGCATCTAGCATGAGGCACATCTATTCTGCATCTAGCTTGAGGCAAAATGTTTAACCAGCTCTGTGTGTGTGTGTGTGTGTGTGTGTGTGTGTGTGTGTGTGTGTGTGTGTGTGTGTGTGTGTGTGTGTGTGTGTGTGTGTGTGTGTGTGTGTGTGTGTGTGCAGGCAGGCAGGCGGGTGTGTGTGCAGGCGGGTGTGTGTGCAGGCGGGTGGGCGGGCGGGCTGGGGAACAGTATCTCTGTAGCCATTAAACGAAACGGGTTTCTTACATTGATGCTCCTACATCATGCAAGCACCAGTTAAAGTTACTTTCCATCCCTCATATACTGTGTGCACAGTGCACATCCCATAACCCACACACTGCACATCATTTTGGAGCTCATATCTTTGAACGGGTAAGGGCTAGTGTATATAGTTTTAAAATGGTCAAACAGATGTTGATGCTGTATTAGGCTATGAACAAATTTTTGCTGGGGGCCCCTTGGAACCCCCCCAAGGACCCCTGGGGGTCCCTTGACCCCACTTTGAGAACCACTGTGCGAGTGTATGCAATATGTAATGTGGTGTTTGTAGATCGCGCTTGTATAAGTCACGCTTGTATAAGTCACGCTTGTATAATGAATATCTATAAATGTTACAAGTGTAATCAACCTAAATCTGTCCATCTTCATGTCCGGTCAAAAGTTACATTATTGCGTGACTGCAAACCTTGAATGCAATCAAGTTAGCTTAAACTATTATTAACCTCTGAAAGGTCACAGCTGTTTGTTGACATTTCGACCATTTGAAAATAGCCGATCTACAACTACAAGCTTGTAGATCTGCTATTTTATACTTTTGAAAACTTGTGAAATGGGACATTCTGCATGAGTACACTGCATGAGTACACTTTCGGTACATTTTGATAACAAAACTTCTGCACTTTTACCCAAGCATTTATAAGAGTATTTCAACGTAAATGTTTTACTTAAGTTAAAACATGCGAGTACTTTGTCCACCCCTGGATGTACAGCAGATTCTATAGGGTTTAAGTGTTGAACGTCTGGCCTGGCCATCTGCACACGGACTAACTGGGATTAGCATAATGCACACGCTATTAATAGATATCTAGATCCCTATATTTGTTCAATGCTGACACAGAACTCTGTTCCCTTTCATCAGACCCACCCACGGTGACTTCTTAATGCTCCAGGTTCCTGGTGCTCAGGCAGAGCTATACCTGTAGGCAAGGCAGCGTTCTCTGTTGGTGCCCCATCTGCCTGGAATGAGCTTCACCCATTTAGGCCTAGAATTATTGAATGCTTTAACCAGTGAAAAATAGCAGATAAGCTCACAGGTGCCGCGCTGCGAGCTTGTAGATCTGCTATTTTTTGAAAAAGTCGTGAAAATGTGTGCAAATCTTTGAATATATGTATTTTCAAAGCAAACCTTTGTAACTCACATTTTGCTTCTGGGTGGTCCCTGGTACTAAATATTTTGAGATGCGGGTCCGTGGCCAAATAAATATAATTTTGGGGGTCTTTCACATGAAACAGTTTGAGAACCACTGACATAGTAGTCTCTCAAGAACAGACTAACTGAGCTCCAGTTAAGTGAAAAGGACCTTTTCTTTGACAATGGCGAGCCAGATTGCTGACATAGAAACATAGGTTTCAAAAGACACTAGAATCGGGTCAAAATTCAAATTTTCACGATTTCTCAAAAATAGCAGATCTACAAGCTCGCATCGCCGCATTCGGTGCCGCGCTGTGAGCTTGTATATCTGCTATTTTTTAATAGTTAAAGCATAAAATAATAATACACAATATAGTGTACCAGTTAAAGGAGTAGTTCACCCCCAAATGCATTTGGGTCCCTGTGTTACAGTAAGATATAAAGGTGCAAGTACCTTGAGGAAAGACATAAGATGCGTTAGCATTGCAGCAGATATACTGTACATAAGATGCTATGGACGTTATTAAAGGATGACTTTGCCACTTTTCAACCTATCTTCATATAATAGGACCTCACTAATGTTCATAATAGAATAGCACCATTTCTTTGTACTCGGGCCACGTCTCTTAGGAGAGCTGTAGGAAGTTCAGAAACCCATCATCTTGTGACATCATCATTTGACAGATGTTTTTTATTATTGTGAGAACAATGGCTTCCACTTTAACTTTGCAACTTTTCAGGAATAGAAAGCCTGCATTTTCTATTAGCTTGGATTCCCCATCGATGATGTCACAAGATGATGGGTTTCTGACCTGCCCACAGCCCTCCTCTGAGACATAGACCAAGTAGAAAGAAATTATGCTATATTTTTTTTTCATTTCAACATTAGTGAGGACCAATTATATGAAGATAGGTTGAAAAGTGGTGAACTTGTCCTTTAAGGTGTGAGGAAAAAAAGGTAAAAAGCGAGTTGACTTGGGAGCCCATTATTCGAGATAGTATCCGTTTTTCATCTATCGTCTATGAGGTTGACAGTACTTCATTAGACCCCCTGTTATGAGCAATTAGGTATTCCCTTTGTATTTTGGATTTCTTCCTGTAGGCTGACACCTTGTGGGTCAAAAGTGCCGATCCAAAAACAGTGATTAAATGACATCATAATCATCCCCTCCCCTTTTACCATTCACCCAACACTGTGGGTGTGACTAACTTCACCCACCTGAACAACCAGGCATACTTAATGAACTGGTGGGTGTGGCCACATAAAAACCAAATGTTTCTGTACACTCTTTTGGAAAAAAAGTCCTCCTCCTAGTATAATCTCTGTATAATTTATCAGGTATTAACTAATCATGTTTTGGGGGGAAATAAATCATGGCACTACATCTTGTATTTATCTTGGATTTTACTTGAGCTGTTTTAGATATTGTTTTAAGTACTTTCTATGTTATAACTGATTCATGCATTTTAAATTAATTGTTAATTTTCACTTTGATTGGAGACTATCTATGTAGTACTGTGTTTTACCTTTCATTCATTTAAAAAATAGCAAAAGGCTGCGTTTCGAGCTTGTAGATCTTCTGCTTTTGTGTGGTGCTGTAGAATGATCAAGTAGGGCACTCATTTACAAAAAAAAAAAAAAACACACAATAAGCTAAAATATGGAGATAAAAAGTTTCAGCCCGACAGAAATGATATATTAAATATTCGTATCATATTGGCTGTGAAATGTAACATGTATGGTGATGATGATGAGATTTTTGTATAGTGGACTGAGAAGATGCACTCAGAGTGGGTCAGAGCTGTTCACTCAGCCAGCTCTTCAGCTAGTCAACCATGTTAATCACATGCTTCTCTCCTGTAGCTCAGTGGTTTTCAAACCCCAGAAGAGAAGGTTCATATTTAGGTTCATATTTAAAAAATATAAGTTAAAGGGGGCACAGTGGTGCAGTGGTTAGTACTTCGCCTCACAGCTAGAAGGTCCTGGGTTTGATTCCCGCCGGGGGAAGCTGTGGGCGCTGGGGGCTTGTTCCTCCCTCCGCGTCATCAGCGCCCACACACTAGGTGGGGTTGGTGGTAGGGCCTTTCTGTGTGGAGTTCGCTTGTTCTCCCTGTGTCTCCTAGGGTAGATGCCCTCACAAAAACATGCAGTAGTCCTGATTTCTATACTACCTCCCCCTAGCCAGCCAGGTGCTCCCCAATTCCCCTGGTGCGGCAGGGGGAGAGTGGAAACCAGGACTACAGGTTAGGTAGTTGGCACTGGGTGAGAAAATGGGTTGCAAAAAACGTGGGATAAAAAAGTTAAAAAAGTAAAATAAAAAAATCTTAAGTTATTCAAAGGTTTCCAAACATTTTTTGATATTTTCCAAAGGTTTTCCAAAATAGCAGGTGTACAATCTCGCAGTTAGCAAAATACCATCTGCTATGGTATTTTGGAATAGCCAACGTGTCATGGGAAGAAGTGGTTACAATGATCATGATGCTGCATTAACACATTTTGCTGGGGACCCACTTTGGGAACCACTGCTGTAGCTTATCTATCTGTATCTAGCTTCCAGTGTTGGAAAGTACATCAAATACTGTGGAATTTCGAGGTACCTTTACTTTACTTGAGTATGCTTTTGAGCGGTGCCTGCCGCTCCAATGTTTGACCGAGTGTGTATGTCTGTCAGTCCATACGTCTGTCCATATGTCTGTCTGTGAGTATGGCCTCAACAGCTGAACAAATTAACTCATCAAAGGTACTTCTCCACTACATAACATCTCAGAAGCAAATTTTACTTTTTACTCCACTGCAATTGTTTGAAAGCTTTAGTTACTAGTTATTTGCCTTATACATTTGTGTATTCGATACTTTGTATATCGTCTATTTTCAAAAGATTTCGAGTATTTACATTTGTACCTTTACTCAAGTATTTTAATACAGGTATTTTACTTGCAGCAGAGTATTTCTTTTGGTATTACTTAATTAAGTAAAACATCATACTACTTTTCCCGCCACTGCTACAGTAGCTTCCGGAACAAACATGCCATGAGATGTACAGTAAGAGGAGGAGGCGCCTGGGGATAAAGGTTCACTTAGAAGCTCCACACACGTGCACTCACGCACACACACACACACACACACACACACACACACACACACACACACACACACACACACACACACACACACACACACACACACACACACACACACACCTCATACAGTACATTACTCGGTGTCTGTCCAGTAACTGTTGGCGCTTTTTGTTGTCTAAGGGCCCGTTCACAATGAGCCGAACCCGGGGCCGAGGATCCCCGACAAGATTTCGGGAGGACCCCCCGGGAAAATCGTTTGGTCGGCCCCGGAATCGGTCTTGGGCTTGAACAGTACCCCGACACGATCGGATTATGTTAATTAGCTTTTTTATGACCTCGGGACTCGTCGGGAGCACTCACGATAATATCAAAAAAGCTTGATATTGTCGGGTCATCGGGTAGGAATCCTTTACAGTTATTGTCGTCTGAATGAGCTCACGGGATTGCTTCAGATTATATGAAGCCAGCTCCTCCCTTTTTAGGCTGCGCAGAGTGTAGGCTATTCGGTCACCTCACAATAGAACAGCCTACACTTTTATTATTATTAGCCTACTTACTTTTTACTTTAGCCTACTCTCTCCCTTGTTGTAATCACTTGTTCAAAAACGTTATAGCCTATAGCGTTCTTTTTTCTTCTTCTGCGCAGTCATTTGGCGACAAGGCAGTGTATTCTATCGCCTCACGAAAGCCTTTCCCCATATATAAATATAATATATTTTTTATATTTATAAAAGATAATATTAATCACCATTTGAAACGCCTGTTTCAAATAAGCGCACGGTTCGTATAAGCGCCTGGGCCGTTATTTCTTATTTGCAATTAATATTATCCTTATTATGTTTTATATAAGAGCCCGGGCTATTATTTGTTTGGTTGTTTGGTATTATTTGCTATTTATTCAACTTAACTGGTCATTTATGTTGCATGGCAGTGGTGCGCTGAAAACAGCAAATCTACAAGCTCACATCAGTGCTGTGACAGCCTGACAGGAATGAGCAGGGAGAGAGAGGGTTTGAGGCCCTGATGTCTGGACAGGAAGTGTTCAGGGTCAGTTTCCACTGGTGTGTAAACAAAAATCAAACCAAGTTTGAAGTGAGCGGTGGTGCACGCGCGTACGTGTGTATGCGTGTACGTGTGTGTGCGTGCGTGTGTGTGTGTGTGTGTGTGTGTGTGTGTGTGTGTGTGTGTGTGTGTGTGTGTGTGTGTGTGTGTGTGTGTGTGTGTGTGTGTGTGTGTGTGTGTGTGTGTGTGTGTGTGGTCACCAGCGGTATTGCAGTTCATGCTCAGACTACATACCGGTACATGCATAGATATTAACAAACTAACAAACCTAGCTACCTACAGTACCTACACACACACACTCACACTTAGGCCACCGCTCAAAAAGATTGGGGAGAATTTGAAGTTACAGCACATGACATAATCTTTGACAAAATGTCTGTGTTGTATTGAAGGGCAATCTTTTATCTGTTTAGCAAACTGTGTCCATTCCATCCCACTTAAAAGCACATGAATTAAAACAAAACCATTGCTAAACAACATACCAGCTGTTCCTTACAAAGAATGAATGAATGACTACCTTTATTAGGGGAGCACAAAGAGCACGTAATATCCAAATCACCAACAACCATAAATGTAACACAATAAAGAACATCAAATGCAAGTTCAAGAAAGTGCCCAGTTCAGCATGTGATTTGAGCTTGATAAACAGCTGCATGCTTTATGGGAGAAAGGATTTAATGTCTCTTTTAATTAGTCCACATTCTACTGCATACCTTCACCCTGAAGGTAAAAGTGCATATTCAGACCATATAGAGACCACCATAGTAGTGGATGTGTGCAATGATCTTGTGAGAAAATCCATGGTTTACTGGTTTGTCCTGTCAAATGGTAATTTGTCATTGCGTTTAATGTAAAAAGAAAGTCTTAAGGTGCCTCCACACCAAAAATACTACAGGAGACTTGTTCAAACTGTTCACAGACTGCAAAGAACTGCAAAGAACTGCAAAAAACCAAGCACATTGAATTTTCCAGCCGACTGTATGCCGACTGTAATTACTGTACAGTTTTGCGCATGCGCACTGTGTTGCCATATCGGCTCGTTACAAGCGACTTTGATCCTGTTTTCCTATAATGTTTCTAGTTGTGGGTTACTTTTGTTTGGGCATGTTTCTGAATTGTAGTTGCTTATTTGGCCTTGCTTTCAACATCCTTTTCGAAAATAGCTAATGTAATAGAGCTCACTAGAGTTCATTCCACAGACCCAAAATCTTCCTTGCACAGACCACGGAAGCGAAGCGTCTCAGTAGTAAGCGTTCGGAGCTGCAGCCTGCAACAGCGCAACTATAAACCAGTGGGTTTCATTCACGCACAACAACATCAACGTGAATACGTTTGTAGGTTTGTCGGGACGTGCCACCGCCGTCTCTCTCTTTCTGCATGGATATGCAGCTAGCCATGCAGCTAAGCTAGCTGTGAGCTGCACGCAGTAGCCTCCCTACTCAGTACAGGAGTGAGCTACGAGCCGCTTTAGTCTCTGACGCGCGCGTTTTCAGATCGATATTGATGTTGTGAGAACTTGTGACACAAGCATAAATTATTCGAAAATTATCCCAGTGTGTTAAAAGAAAACAAAGCAACAAACATTAGCGCAAAATATCTCTGCTCCACTTTGATTTAAACATTCTGTAATCTCCCTTCAATGGGTTGTTGCACTTCAGTCAAGTGAGGTCCCCAAATGATTTTTAGAGGAATCCCCAGGCCAGATGACAGTCATAATTTAAGGACCTAAGACCCTTTTAATAAAGAATCTGGAAACAGACCATTACTTATATATATATATATATATATATATATATATATATATATATATATATATATATATATATATAATATATTTGTTTTTCCGGACCCGGACCTGGTTCCAAAAAATATTTGTGGACCTTCAAGATTTCTATTTGAGGACCCCTGCTCTACATCTTTGCCAAATGTCCTGAACATGTGACTTTGCATGTATGTTTTAGAGGAAGAAGAATCATTTGCATACAACTGCAATATTCATTGAATTATTAAAAGAACTAGTCCTTACCCGTTCAAAGATATGAGCTCCGAAATGATGTGCAGTGTGTGGGTTATGGGGTGTGCACTGTGCACACAGTATATGAGGGATGGAAAGTAACTTTCTGGTGCTTGCATGATAATATGTAGGAGCATCAATGTAAGAAATACCCGCACACACACACACACACACACACACACACACACACACACGCACGCACACACACACACACACACACACACACACACACACACACACACACACACACACACACACACACACACACACACACACACACACACACAGAGCTGGTTAAACATGTTGCCCCATGCTAGATTCAGAATAGATATGCCTCATGCTAGATGCAGAATAGATAGTAGTTACACCATAAAAATGCTAATATACAGCATATGATTTGTGAAAGTGACAAACGGGCTTCACAGTTATGTCAGGTGTGTTCATATGCTAATGGTGATGCGATTTCAGATCAATTGCTCCAGCCACTGAGGAGAAACGCTGTGACAGACACTCAGACAGACAGACAGACAGACAGACAGACAGACAGACAGACACTCACTCAGACAGACATTCGCAAAATTATAGTATAGATATGCGAAAATCCCAGGAGGAGATAGATTTTAACTGTTTTTCATATACTTCAATTGGGTGTGTTCCTGTCCATCCTACTGTACACAGCCCAAACTGTAGTGCAAACCTAAAGTATCCATGTGACCATTGATTTCAGACTTGAACTGAGATAAAACTGACAATTCACTCATAACATCATGACTGTTGAAGTTAAAGCTAGCAGTCTGATTTGATTCAGTGGCTTTTTAGGTAGTGGTATTTGTGATGTTTAACTTCACACATTCAGGTTCATGGTTAATCGTTGAAAAATGCTTCTGGAGTCTGGACCGTGTGGTGAGTAGGGATGGGACGATCAGCAATATTATCGTTTATCGTGATAAAAAACACTCACGATAATCCCATCGTGGAGATTTCATGTATCGTGATATCATCCTCCGTCATGCACTGGGATCAATTCACCTTTTATTTGCCAAGCTGCATACCCGGTACCAGTCTTAAACCCTCTATAATTGGTAAAAGCTACTTCTAATATACGTACTTGATACAGGCTTATTTCACTCTCTAATAAATGTCTTCCGCCCCAGGATAATGGATTTTGATTATCCCGATAATATCGTAAATCACAATTTCTTTTGTCACATTGATCGTGATATGACATTTTCATATCGTCCCATCCCTAGTGGTGGGCCTGGCGTTGAGGAGAACTGGGTGATCCTGGATACTACTCTGCACACATCCATTCACACTTTTACACCACGTTTATTTCAGCCAGTCTTCTTAAATTATTAATTTGTCAGTGAGCAGGGAATGCACTTGTGTCTATTCTCATTCCATAGTTGGATAATCCTTGAATGAAGATACTCAGTGGTTATGGCAAAATGAAAGAGTCATACTGTACAAGTTTTAGTACACATCCCCAGATGACACTTTGTTTTGCATTTAATATGAGTGATTATGCTTAGAATTATCCTTTAAAACAAGTGCAAATCTAAACACAAAACCACGAAAGCTAGAAGCCAGAATTGTGCGCGTGTGGCAGAAGTGCAGGGGGAATAAAAGCACATTTAAGCGTTGCAGCGAGTTCTCATCTGCATACTAGAGTATATCTCCATGGTGGTAATTAAACAGACAGCACCACGGTGTCAATCTGCATACGGGAAGACCAAGACCGAAGGAGCAATGGATGATGGGGGATGGAAACGTTTGCTGGAACGGAGGCAGTAGAATCAAATACTGTACAGCGATAGAGAGAGAAGGACAGAGGGAAAAAAGGATTTGAACTACATGTAATGGGGATGGGGGAGGGAGGGAGGGAGAGAGGGAGAGAGAAATGGAGGGAGAAAGCAGGAGAGATAAAATAGAGTGAAGGAAGGAGGGCATGAGGACTGAGAGCGAAGGGGTGGGAGGGGGTGAGGAGAGTTGAGGGGAGGGATTAAATGTAGGCGGTGTCTCTGAAGCTGGGTGGACTGCTGATAGCTCTGTGTGTGTGTGTGTGTGTGTGTGTGTGTGTGTGTGTGTGTGTGTGTGTGTGTGTGTGTGTGTGTGTGTGTGTGTGTGTGTGTGTGTGTGTGTGTGTGTGTGTGTGTGTGTGTGTGTGGGAGGGGCTGGGACTGACATGGAGAGGGAGGATGGATGGACGGACGGACGGACGGACGGACGGACGGATGGAGGAGATTGTCAGCATCACTGCTAATCTGCCTATCAGAAGTGCAGCAATCTGCTCTCTCTCTCCCTCTTTCTGTCCATCTCTTTCTCCCTCTTTTTCTTTTGCTTTTACTTCCTAGTTCTGTTCCATTCTCAATGTCCTCCATGTCTCTCCCGTCTCCCTGTGTCTCTCTCACCCTCCCCCCGTCCCCTGGCTGTCACTTAGTAGAAGTGTAGTCCCGTCACTGGGACTTTAGTTGGGATTTTTTTCCGTGCTGCTGCGCGTATCTCTCTCCATCTTTGCCTCTCTGGATGGTGGACATGAAATCCAGCAGGACTCACAGCCAGCCAACAGTGGTGGCCTGCCAGCCCAGCAATGTGAGTTGCCAACAGACTTGTGTTTGATACACTGTATGGGGATTACTCTGTGTGTGCGTGTGTGGCACTGTGTGCGTGTGTGCGTGCGTGTGTGTGTGTGTGTGTGTGTGTGTGTGTGTGTGTGTGTGTCTGTGTGTGTCTGTGTGTGCGTGTGTGCGTGCGCGACTGCGCGTGTGTGTGTATGTTAATAATACATTTGTATTTTTGGTTAGCTGAGCCATTTTTAACTACCTGAGTGAGGAAGAGAAGAGAAGAGAAGAGAGAGAGAGAGAGAGAGAGAGAGAGAGAGAGAGAGAGAGAGAGAGAGAGAGAGAGAGAGAGAGAGAGTAATCACATTTTTAGAGTTTCTCTCCACGGGGTGGAGAGAACAGGGGGTCGTTGATCATGTGAGGGATGTGCGTGCGTGTGTGTGTGTGTTTATATGCATGATGGTAAAATAACTTTTACACAGTTAATGGTATACTTCCTGAAACAGGAGGACAGTAATTGGACACATAAATAAAATCTGAGGGAGAAAGAGAAGAGGAAGTCTGTGTTTATGACTCAGGAAATTATTTGTGTCGTCCTTAAAAAAACTTCTGCAGAGAAACATGGCCAGGACTCCAAGCCTTTTATGATACAACTTTTATTCTACGTGCTCCCGTTCTTATTCTTATACTGATAAGAGAGAACCACTGTTTAAGTACCGTCTCTATCAGGTGGAAACCTTATACTGTATGTCCAAAACTGTCAATTTTCAGGATTCAAATTCCAAGATATAAAAAGTTGCAGACTGACAAGCTTGAAACGCGATCTGCTAAAATATGATATACCTGTATTAGAGGTTTCTGCACGACATCAACAAAGTAGCATAACGTCGTTGTCAGGCAGAAACCATGTATCTCCATATTTTAACTTTTTTTGTTTTCTCATAAATTAATGCCATACTTTATCATACTACAGTTTCACACAAAAGTAGCAAAACGCGTTAAAGTTACATTTTTGGACATACTTGTGTGAGGTTTCCACTATAGGCTACAGCAACAATAACTTTTTTTTAATTTTGAATTCTTAAACTGAATTCTATTGTTTTTGAATGTTAGAATTAACGTTTGACATGGTGAGAATGTCTGAGCGGTGAATTTACATAAATTAAGCATTCTGAAATGGTTTATTGACAGTAGGCTACTAGAGCTTTGTGGAGAAGCCGAATCACAATTGTGTTGCTCAGTCTGAAGGTGTGTGTGTGTGTGTGTGTGTGTGTGTGTGTGTGTGTGTGTGTGTGTGTGTGTGTGTGTGTGTGTGTGTGTGTGTGTGTGTGTGTGTGTGTGTGTGTGTGTGTGTGTGCGTGCGTGCGTGTGACTGTGTATGTGCATGCGTGCATGCGTGCGTACGTGCGTGCCTGTGTGCCAACGTGCATGTGTGTGTGTGTTTGTGTGTGTGAGAGAATGCACATTATTAATGCATACACAGTATACTGTATAATTATGTATTGTGTTATATAAGAGAGTGCGAGAGAATAGTGTGTATTGTTGTTACTGAGGGAAATCTTTGTCCCCATTTGGATTGTCAGATACTGTAGACGTTAAATCAGGATGGGGAGTGATATACAGTCTATTCACCAGTGATCCAAACCAAAGTACTTTACAGTTGTGACATTCTTCTGGTATTGTATTGTAGCTGGGTCACCATGCAGGTTATCAGTGTCTAGTGTTGTAAGCAGGGACTTGTGAAACCAAGTGAAAGAAAACATTGCAGGGAAGGCCAGGGTTAGAAGCGTTTGATGGTACAATAAGTATATTCACATATAACATTTTCATTTTGGCATTTAGCAGACGCTTCTATCCACATCAACTTACAACAAGTGATTTTTTAAATCCCTCTCACGGTCCATTCAAGTAAAATAAGAAATATATTGATTCTCGTTCAATCTGGATGTCCCATCTGGGACATCTAGGTCATTTAAATGGGTACAGAACATGGGTGGCAAATATGGAAAGCATGACAATATGTACGTAATATGTATGTATGGTAAACAAGTACTGTATGAGTACTTGAGTAGTAAAAGACACATCTGACAAACCAAATTATTGTTTCTTTCAGTTATACAAAAATACATTGTTGTGTTATTGTCTATCTATGTCTAATCTATGTATGCAAATTTTCTATCTACCAAACTTCCAATGGTTCATGCAATTATTGTTCTTTGCAATGACACAAGAACAAAAGAGATTAACACCACATAATTATTTTTTCCTCCATAACAATGTTAATTTTCATCATCATCGATAGTGTTACCGTATACGGAGCTTATACGATATGTGAGCTTTACTCACCTTAATGTGTGAGGAAAATGTGTGTTTGTGTACAAAAGTACGATATACTGTAAGGTATGTGTCCAAAGTTATTGTTACTACGGTATGTTTATAATAGTTCAAAAAGTGCACTTTTTACATGTATAGCATGTTCAAAATGCCTTTGGTGTCTTTTTACAGACGGAATAGTTATACTGAGAATTACTGAAGGAATTAATAAGAACATACATGCACTGATCCACTTGGAGCTGTCATCTCCTTCCGGTGCACATCAGTGATCTTCAACCTTTTTGATTATGCATTTAGGTCACGGACCCCCATTTGACACGATTCATACCTCTGGGACCCCCACCGACACTGCAAAAGTGTCAGTTTACCTCATCCCGTGAGGGTCCTTTGGTTCCTATGGCTGTCAATTATTTATCTGGGAACCCCCTGGAACCCCCTCAAGGAGCCCAGACCCCACGTTGAGAGCCAGCGGTGCATATCATTTATTATGGGATGTGAGATGAGATTACTGCAGCCACAGGTAGAGTAAATGGTGCATGCTGTAGTTTGTGTGCTACTGCTAGTTCAGGCAGATATACTCGAGAGTCACATGCACACAGCCAACTATGTGTGTTATGTTATGTAACTGGGACCTGTCAAGCAGCTGACCAATTTGTCGGCTTATTTAAACTCACCTTGTTCCATTGTTGCTCCTCTTGCTGTCACATACTGAAGGTGGGTACTCTATGTGCTTCTTTGCACCCATCATCACCCGCTTTCCATGTGGGTTCTGATTTCCCCTGGGAGGTTTTGTGATTTATCTCCCTGCTCTTAAATAGTGGTCTTCTAATTGTGCTGAGAAGACTATAATATGTACTGTAGCAGAGTATATTCACAATTCGGTACTAACTTTAAACATTTTTGAATGCATACACGACTTATCTGACTGAACCATAGGATACGAGAAGAATAAAAGAAAACTGTGTGTGTGTGTGTGTGTGTGTGTGTGTGTGTGTGTGTGTGTGTGTGTGTGTGTGTGTGCGTGCGTGCGTGCGTGCGTGCGTGCGTGCGTGCGTGCGTGCGTGCGTGCGTGCGTGCGTGCGTGCGTGCGTGCGTGCGTGCGTGTGTGTTTGTTTGTTTTGCCCGTAACTTTGGACAAGATAACTAAATGCTCACCAATCACTAATGGTGTATGCCTGTTATTTTAATGCCTGTTTACAGTAGTTTAATTAAGTGGCTCAAGTCAAAATGTAGTGAGTGGGTGGTGTCTGAACGCATGGTGATTGAATAATAATTTAAAAAAAATCTCAATCAATCAATTTGGCCGATTTGCTTAGTGAACGTACCGGCCTTTCCGACAATTCCTACGTTAGTATTCTGATTCACTAATATTTTATTGTCGATGGTTTTTGCGGGAGGTCAGCTCTTTCCCAAGTCTGCTTGAATGCTGACCAAAGCTTGTGTACCGGTATGTCATTAGGTCCATGCGAAATCAATTCCAGTGATGTGGATTAGTTTGTAAGCTGCACTAATAACAACATTCAACATTTGTAAAATATCAAATCAAATCATATAAAAAACTAGAAGCAGTGCTCTTCTGAGCACAGGTCTCCGCCAGGTCAGGTAGGGTGCCATGTCATCTGCGGTCATGTGAGGCATTTTGTTCCAAAAATGAGTTTTGCAAAAATTGAGCTGCTGGTGGCGCTATAACAGGCCAATGTGAAAAGGGTGGCATTTGTTCCTTGACCTATTGTGAATATTCGTGCAAAAATGCACGGAAATCGCAAGCTGCGTTTATGATTTCAGGCATTTTGTTCAAAACTGACTAATCGTGCAAACTTTGGAAGCCAATGTAAGCCAATTAGGATGGAATTCTTGACCACATGACTATAGAGATACTGTGTACTGATTTGTGTGATTTTTGAAACAAATTTGAAGGATATCAAACAAATAGTTTTACATAAGTCGGCCTCCTGGTGGCGCTATAACAGGCTCATGCCAGGGGTGTAGTTGTCCTGATTTAAAATGAATCAAACACGGAACTGAAAGTTCCTATGATTAGCCGCTAGTTGCGCTGTTCTGGCACCAGAAGCAACATGTTCTCCATATAGCATTCCATTCTATTTCCCCGAACTTTTACATTTGATTTTCTTACCTTAATAAACATTGTCACAAATACGTTATGGTTCCTGTCGCTATTTTAAAGCCTCGTTTCAATCACCATATGCGTTTTGTGAAAATATGGTCCAATTAATGTTATATTTGATGTTATAGCAGGGTATGCTGTAGGAGGGGCTTGTGATGATTCTTCATTGTGTGCTTTATTTTCGGCAAGCTCAAGATAATGTCCCATGTATCCCTGTGGCTGCACTTGACCGTTGGCAGCCAATAGCTTTCGAGATGGTATAATTTCTACCAATGAACGTTGATTTCTACAATGATGGCGGCACCCATACAACGGCCAAAAAAGCTTCATTTGCGCAGCATAGAAACCAGTGGCTTTGCACCGTCCATATCTTTTTACAGTCTATGGACCATGCAAAAGATAAGCCCTACTCACGGCCCGCCCGCTCAGCAAATGGGGGGGTCCCCAAAATATTTTGGGGGTCCCCAAATGATTAACTTGATGTGCAATATTGTTTTCTCTCTCAACAGTAAACAAACCAACATAAAGTTTAAGTGTATAGAGGGTATCTGCACATTTCTAAAGTGACAATTTAAGAACTTTTTAATACCTCTAAAATGACAAATTAAACATTGGACAAATTAGAAATTGAGGAAAATAGCCGATCTACATGCTCACAACGCCTCGCGTTTTGAGGCGTTGTGAGCATGTAGATCGTGTTATACAAAATGTAATGCCTCAACTCCTCTTAGTGCTCCTCCTCTTAGTGCTCGTCAGGATGGGGGGGTGCACGCACGCATGCACGCACACACACACACACACACACACACACACACACACACACACACACACACACACACACACACACACACACACACACACACAGAGGAGGACTAACTTGAAGGAATAGAGGTCTTAAGCCTGCTATTAAAAGAGGACAGTTGTAGCAGATCTCAGGTCATCAGGCAGTATGACATTTATTCTCATCCGCTCTGCATGTAATGGCTTTAGTCCAGCACTTTGTACAAAGGATACTGTATTCATTACCTTCCCGTTTAATTACTTACAATTACAATTGTAGTCGTCTCTCCGGCTCTGCCATCCTCTAATCATTACTATAATCAACTCTGCTTCCACTAGCCTACTTAATCTGTGCTGCATAGTAAGGGAGGAGGAGGCAGTGTGGAGTATAAAATATTCAGCTGTATCAGACAGTCACATACTGTATAACTGCAGGGTGGTACGACCGCACAGCACAGAGTGCTGGAAGCAGACCAGCGAGTACGGGGGGCACGGCAAGCACTGAGCTGAAGCCCAAGATGTCCCATTTATCTAAAAATGGGACAACAAAGTGCCTGCTAGGTTGCCTGCTAAGGGTGGCGTGGGCTCAGCCAGCTCCTGCGGTTGTTCAAAGATACAAAGATAGCATGAACATATTCCAGCTGTAAACAATAACACAGCTGCTTTGAACATTCCGAACACACTGTGAGAATGTCCAGTTTGTGCCCTGATCAGAGGAACAGCTGTTATAGCTTTCAAGCTACTGCGCTACAAAAAACAATGTCCATCCAGCTCGGGTTGTTAGGCAGGATAATGTTTTCGCTCCAGTGATTCTGTCTGTCTGTCTGTCTGTCGCTCTGTGAGCACTGAGCAGCTAATCTCCGGTACCTCTGGACCGCTCAGCGTGGCATTTTTCACACGCAAGGAAATCAACCCCAGGTTTTTCAAATCGGCCTCATGATGATGCTAACAGGCCTATAAGTCTTGAACCGTTGGTCATACAATCAAGCTTTTCCCCCAGGATTCCTTGGATCATGACATAGCTCCCCACATAGGCCCTGCCCATTTCCATTGTTTGGCGGTCAAGGCAATGACCATAAAACAGGGTTTTGATACTCCAACGTTTGCTTGTATTTATGCCTATGTTTCTTACAAAAAATGCCATGTGTCATGAATGCAGCATCCAATCATACCCACATTGGGAGGCCTCTATAGAAGACATGGCTCTGTCCAAAAAGTATTGTCAAATAAAACATGCAGATTCTCTAGTTTTGGCCTTTGAGGTGAAATTCACCATAATAGACTTGCCCTTGGCTTTGGGCGCATGCATACCCAGGCACCACGCACGTTGGGAACAATACAAGTTGGGAATACATGCCCACCCGTTTGTGTAAATACTAATTTACCTGATGTAGTCACTAAACAGGTTGTCTGCCATGTTGAAGTCTCAGTTTTATGTGTGTATGTGTGTGTGTGCGTGCGTGCGTGTTTGTGTGTGTGTGTGTGTGTGTGTGTGTGTGTGTGTGTGTGTGTGTGTGTGTGTGTGTGTGTGTGTGTGTGTGTGTGTGTGTGTGTGTGTGTGTGTGTGTGTGTGTGTGTTTCTGTGGGGAGTTTGGGGGGAGTTCAAGAGAACGGGACAGAGAAAAATATGAGAGCGAGGGAGAGAGATAAAGTGCAAAAGCGAGCAGAAAGAGACATATTGGACCAGAGAGAGAGAGTCAGAGAATGTGTGTGTGTGTGTGTGTGTGTGTGTGTGTGTGTGTGTGTGTGTGTGTGTGTGTGTGTGTGTGTGTGTGTGTGTGTGTGTGTGTGTGTGTGTGTGTGTGTGTGTGTGTGTGTGTGTGTGTGTGTGTGTGTGTGTGTGCGCGCGCGTGCGTGCGTGCGTGCGTGCGTGCGTGCGTGTGGGTGGGGGGGGGGGGAGGTGAGCGGGTGGTATAGAGAGAGGCGCTTTCTTTTCATTTCACTCAATGCTTTGGGGCCTTGTGCTTCAGAGCTGATCCTTACATTATGTATTAGGAACAATAAGTGTATGGCTCCCTTTCGCTTCAGCTACTGCTGAATGGAGGGTCCAAACACATTAGCTAACGCTAGCTATAGCTCCAGTCCAGAGTGCTGCAAGGCTGCAAGGAGTGCATGGACAGGTTGAGGCATATTGTCGTTGTCGGGTGGAAACCTTGTATGTCCAAAGCCATTCGTTTTGTATTTACTAGTAAGACTCCTCAGGGCGACATGCGACCTCGCCCTTTAGGGCGAGGTCGCGCCAATTCTTGGCCATCTGGTCAGTGATGTATATCGGACCAGTTACCCATATACTGTATATGGGGACCCCTGCATCATAGTCAACAATGTTATGTCAAACATGCCCATATATGGTCATTACCAAATATGGGCATTCCCAGATATGTCCTTAATATTGATGACATTGGGATCTCCATATATGGGCATAAAACGTATGTTAATTAGTAAAGCCAAGCAGGTCAAACATTTATAGAATCGGGTCAAGCAGGTCCTTTGCAAGTTAGGGCCTGGGTTTGATGCCTGGGGATCTCCATATAGGCATAAGGGGGTACCCTAACAAAAACAAGGGCCAAAGTGGTGACCCCAGATGGCAGCAGTGAGGTGTTTGACATCCGAGCTGGGGTAATGCAAGGAGACACCCTAGCCCCCTACCTCTTCATCATAGTTCTAGATTATGCGCTCAGGAAAGCCATAGGGGGACGGGAACAAGAGCTTGGCTTCACGCTAACACCAAGGAGGTCAAGACGGCATCCCGCAGTAGTTCTGACAGACCTGGACTATGCGGACGACATCAGCCTGCTCTCCGACAGCATGGAACAAGCACAAGAACTCCTGAACAGGGTGGAGATAGAGTGTGCCAAAGTTGGTCTCAGGCTAAACGCTAAGAAAACTGAGGTTATCACCTATAACCTACCTGATCACTCACCTCTGACAACAACAGAAGGAGCTGTGTTGAAGGAAGTCAAGGACTTCAAGTACCTGGGAGCATGGGTCGACTCAACTGAGAAAGACCTTAAAGTAAGGAAGGCACTCGCTTGGAGGGCCCTGAACGGCATGAACAGTGTATGGAACTCTAACCTCCCCCGCCAAATCAAACTTAGCTTCTTCTTTGCAACGGTGGAGTCTGTTCTCCTCTATGGCAGTGAATGCTGGACCCTGAAGCCAACCCTGCAGAAGTCTCTAGACGGGTGCTACACTAGAATGTTGCGTGCAGTACTCAACATCAACAGGAGTGCACATGTTACAAACGAGAGCCTGTATGAGGGAATACCAAAGGTAAGCGAGAAAATTGCCACCAGAAGAATGAGACTAGCAGGACACTGCCAAAGACACCAGGAGCTTCCAGCTAGCAAATTGGTACTGTGGGAGCCAACACACGGGCACCGGCCGCGAGGACGTCCCACAAAAACATACGTGGACATACTCAAGGAAGACGTAGGGACACAGAACACCAATGAGCTGGCCAGATGTATGGAGAACCGAGATGACTGGAAACAACGATGGAGGGCTCGTCTGAGGACGACCTAGATAGATAGAGATAACAGGGCATCATCAGGGAATGCCCATACTGTATATGTACATTTAATTTATTTTATCCTTTATTAATATATATCCATATACATATATGGACTTAATATTAACGTTTTTTTGGGAAGGTAGGGTGTAAATCAGAGTAAAGCAGGCTCTTGGGCCAGTTAGGGCCTGGGATCGATGACATCAGAAATCTCCATATATGGGCATAAAAGGGATTTTGTTTCTGGGAATTACTATATAATATCGACTTTTTATTTTATTTTATCCTTTATTACTAGGTATCCATATACCAGCCACACAGATATGGGCCATGCCTTTGCCATCTGGCCAGTGATATATATCAATGACATCAGGGATCTTCATATATGGGCATAAAAGGGATACCCATATGGACTTTTACATACCAGTAGGTGATGTCACAGTATGGATATCCAGGGTTTGATCTTTGATGAGGTGATGTCACGAGAGTGACATCACTTCCTGTACTGACTGAAGGACTGACTGGAGACTGACTGACAAGCTGCAACATTTCTCATGGTATACTGTGACCTTCAGTCGCAATCATTTTAAAAGTGATTTAAAATAGTGAAAATAGCTGATCTTCAAGCAGACGTGTGCTGTTTTGGATGACAGTCTTATGTGATGAAGCAGGGCTTTACTTAACGAAAAAATGTACTTGGAGATATGAGGTTTCTGCCCCACAGTGACGATATGATCATGCATAAGCATGCAGCACACAGGAACACGGCTAAACTATGTATGCGATAAGGTCTTGCTGCGCGGTCATTATAGCTTATATGGACACAACGGGCTAATAATTCCCCTAGGCGGAGCCGAGGGGAATTATCAGCCCGATGTGTCCATATAAGCCATAATGACCAAGCAGCAAGACATTATAGCACTTATTACCTGGCTAATACATAAAATTAATAATTTAACTCAAAACTAAAATCAAAACAAAGTATTTCCTTGTTTACAGACGGCTGAAAGTGCGTCCCCCCGAGCGCAACACAGTCGCCTTGGAAAACAAGGAAGTGCTGATCAAATCGAATCCATTTTCTGTTACTGCGTCGTCTATTTCTCGCCTCAAATGTTTTTTAAAACATTCTTCAGAGCAACGGTTGGTTGTAAATTACGCTGTGTGTTTGTTTACATGGCTGCCATGTTGGATACGGCACTAAATCCACGCAGTGCAGCCTGAATACAGCAGCTGCTCTGAGCCTTTGATGAGGCAGCGGTGAATTATAGAACGGAGCGGTCATTATACGCCTATAAATCACCGCTGATTTCAGCGCTCGACCAATCAGAATCAAGCATCCAAACAAGCCGGGTAATAAAGTGTTGTAATTTCCTGTTCCTGTTGAGTGTACATTTTTCTGGATGGGAACATATTTTTGTGCTTTTATCCCTTTTTATGTACTTTTATGTATTAAAGTACATTTACAGTATGTAGCAATTTATTTATTTATTTATTGGGTTTTTCAGAAAACTTAGGTCAGGCCTTTGAGGGCGTTCTTAGAATCAGCCTCAGGCCTAAATGGGTTAAAATAGGCCTATTATTTGTAATATTTGTAGTGTTCTATATTCTTCGTCTCCATCTCAAAATCACACTTTTCTGGTGAATTGTTTGATGACATAGAGTTTATCCAGATCTTCTGTTGCAGTGATTCCCAACTTGTGGGCGGGGTGCCACTGGTGTGTCCCCAAATAATAAACATAGAATATATATAATCATAATATAACATAGAATAAATAATTCATGTAAAATTAAATAACGTTTGGAACTTAAAGACGGGGTGAAATCAAAAATATGTTTTTCACACTTTTAGAGCATATCTGTAGTGATAATATGGCCATACCTAACACTAGATGCCAAAAAAATAGAAAATAAACCATTTTTGTGTATATTTATATCAAAGGTCCCTAAATAGGCCATTCTTAATTACTTCCTGTGAACAGAAATTCAAAAAGTGATGACATAGATAGAGTTTTTGAATATAAATGAACCTTTGATTACATTCACCTGTTTGTTTCCCATTGCTGGCTCCCATTACTCCCATTACTCAGATTTTAAATCCCATCGCCTGAAGGGCTGGTCCCCTCGGATAGGTTCAGAAACACACAGGCTTCCTTTTCAAACTGAAACTTCAAAATAAAATACCCAAAATAGTCATTTCATTGGGTCTTTAAATCGATCATGATCAGGATCATCAAAATAAACGTGCTCTGAAAATGCACAGCTTTTCGGCTGCCGTGTCTAGTGGTCAGATGGGTGTGTCTAGTGGTCAGATGGGTGTGTCTAGTGGTCAGATGGGTGTGTCTAGTGGTCAGATGGGTGTGCCACCAAAGCTTTTGAGATTTTTCAAGTGGTGCCTGATCCAGAACAGGTTGGGACTCACTATGGGGTTAAATTAAGGCCAATTCAAATTCGTATTCGTACTTTGCCTTTTTTTTACTCGTAAACATTTTTACCAAAAAAACTATACGTAAACAAATTAATTGGAAAAAAATATCCGTAAAAAAAAAAAAAGTATGAATGTTTTTGGGGAAGCTGCAGTGATTATAATGCCAAAACAAAAAAACAAGACAAAATACGAATATTTTCTTACTGATTTACGAGTTGTTTTGTTGGTTTACTTCATCACGAATGCTTTCATCATCTCACGCACACGAATGAAACGCTCACGCACACGAATGAACCGGCCAATAATCACGTGATCGGCAGAGAGCCAATGGAGGTGCGGCCTTTCCACTAGCCAATCATAATTCTCCATTCTTGGCAGCAGTTGCCATGTCTGGTAAAAGTGAGTAATCTGTTGTTTATGTTCCTCACATAATATACCTATATCCACACGATATTTGTTTTTAAACTATTGACTAAATTGACTAATCAATCATTTTTATACATTAAATAAAATAGAAATGCATATATTATTAATACACACGATAAAAGCACTGATAAAGGTCACTTACAGATGCTGCAAATCAAAACTAGACAATTAACCTTACCTCCGGCCCTGACCTTTTTACTGAAAATACAATATTTATTGTTTCTTATTTTTTTCTTATGATTGATGATACAATGTGCACAATAGCCTAATGTATTGTATTATTCTGTCATTTAATGTACATAGCATCCATGAAATGTGAAATGGATGATTACAAAAACAGACCATTTGGCCAAAACAAACTAGTTACTATGATGAACAGTGTTTCATAACAGATTACAGTACAACTTTGACTGTACAACCTGGATTAATGAACATTTTGCTAATAAAAAATGCAATCAATTCCTAATGTAATTTATTTACTTACCAGCAGACCCTCTGATGTTATAACCAAGCTAAATAAGTGTTCATGTACAATAGGTTATTTCACATTGATGTTAGCAGACAGTGATGACCAAGATCAACTTTAGGCTGGAAGGAAAAAATGCTACAATAGTCAAATACAACTGCACAGAATTATATTTTATTAGACAGTGGCTCCACAGTGTGTGGCAACCAAGTTAATCAAACAGATTTTCCTGCTGAGTCCCCGTTTCAATGATGTGTTCAATTGCTGAATCTTATTTGTTAGTTTCTTTCTACATGAAAACTAATTATAATAGAACTTGCAGAATTAATTGTACAAAATTATCGATGTGATTGTTTAGAGATGTAAAGGATGTTTGGAGGAGGGTTTCAGTATTTCTAATGTAGGTGTTGTAACAGTAATACAGTGCCTGGAAAGGGCATTACATATAACTGAAAATGGAAGGACCATAGGTTAAGTGTCTGTTCAGCTCTACAACGCTCTTCAACCTACTAAGGCTAGACTCATTGGCTAAGTTGACCTCAACAATGAAGATAGATGTCCCTACTGTGGTGTCAAATTTCAACATCTCAAAAGTGCATTCTGCTGTAATTATATTAGAAATGGGCAAATAAATAAGAATACAAATAAGCACCTAAACTATTTTCAAACAGTAACAGAGCACACATGAAACACATTAACCACTGTGTGCTGGATTCCAGGTAGTGAAGACTGTACGAGGGAGAAGGACACTTTGAGCAGAACACTTGTCGACATAACACCTGTCCAGGCAGGGAGGAACATGAACCCAGTGGGAATTAGGAACTTTGGTAACGATGCCACCCCAGAGCAAGAATATCATACAAGGTTTCATAATTTTAGATTGTAATTAGGGAAAAGCAAAGATGGGAGAGTTAAATGTTTTCATTTAGTTCTATTGTTTTAGCGATTTTAAATACTTTATTTCAGTGCATGTGTGCAAGTGCCTAAATGTGTCCTTTTAGACACAATAAGCTGGCAATTTATTTTATTACAATTTACAGTGACACTACTAGCCCCCATAAGTAACATCTGCCCATGAAAGATTGTGGTGCCTCTTTTTGAATGGACTTTTATTGTATCTAAAAATACATATTTAGCCATTGTACACATGTCCCCAAGCACTGAAAGCAATGTAATCAAAATCGCTAAAATTATAGGAGAAAATTAACACATTTTAACACTCATCTTGTCTTTTCTCTAATTACAATCTAAATATGAAATCTTGTAAAGGTGTCCATTCAGTCAAGTTTGCGATTCTATGTGGTGATGTCAGACGGAGAGAGAGAAAAACAGAGAAACCATCACTCCTCGTGCTCATGGCGGAGGGCGTTGTAGAAGCCATGGAAATCACTGGGCAACACCTGCTTCATTTCTTGCAGATGTTTGAAGTTCATCGCTTTAATGGTGCGGCGGCAAGTGTAGAGTGGGGACACTGTGGTGATGTTGCTCTTCTTCCTCAGTGATGGGGACTCGTAGGGCTTCCAGGCGTCTGAGTGGTCGATCTTGTACTCCATACTGCCATCAACGTTGTACCTAGGATGAATACAAGGACAGTGACAGGGGAGAAAAGTCAGGTTTTAATACTCATTAAATAATGTTTGTTTTGGTTTCCGCAGCTATGTCATTATTATGTATTCAAATACCTGATTGCTCGGAGGTCATGCACGGTGGGATCCCCAGTGACCTTTCCCGGGCAGATGGCTTTGCAGAGGTTCACCTGGCTGAAGTTTTTGAAGAAAGTGTGGTCTACATACTTCACTTGGTATGGCCTGGGATTGGTACGGGCTTCCCGGATGGCAACGACATACTCAGCTGGAACGCAGATGTCTCTGTTCCTCAGTCTTCTCTCAATCACACTGTGCACAGGATGTACTCATCATAAGAGGGATGTTCTTCGAGGAAGTGCACGATGCACGAAGCAAACTCGTTGGCAGAGAGACCAGCTTCACCCTCGTGCCATAAGTAATTTGATGCATCATGTGAAGTCATGTCATACATGGTAAAGTTATGGACACAGAGCTTGGTCTTGAAATAGAGGGATGAGGCCTGTAGCTTGGAGCAGAGCAGGAGCCCCTGAAGATCCATGCATGTCACCAAGGTCTTCTCACCTGCCTCGTCTTTGTCCTTCTGCTTCATGGCTTGTGCAGTGTCCTTTTTGTTGCAGTGCTCCTTCCATGTGGCAGCCTCAATGTTCCCAGCCTTGAACGCACAGCAGGTATCACACTGGTCTTTCTTCGGGTGAAAAAGAGAGTAATTCAAACATTAAACATTCTGGTGAACACTTGCCTTGACAGCACCTGGATGCCATGGTCTGCACTGGAACGGATATACTCTGCATGGAGGTGATTGATGGACTTGAACACAGGCTCCAGGTACATCTTAGTAGCCTGATCTCAGACTCAGCTCACTCTGAGAGTGGGCGGGGTCTCTGGTCTGGAAGCAGGCTAACATCTTAGAGGACGAGGACCGGCAGTAGTGCGAGGGAACTTTTGGAAGGTCCAGAAGGAAGGTCTTCAAGAAGTCAGACTCCTCTTTCCTTACCCTCACCCGCTTCTGCTTATCTTCCTCAGTAGGGCTTTTCCCTCTTCTTCCTACCCACTTCAAAAAAGACCACTGCTTCAAGCCTAGGGTTGACAGGAACATGCGTTGGCACACTCCGAGTCTCCTGCCATCTACAACAAGGTGACAGAAAATGGATGCCGACCTCCTGGATTTCTCTGCTCCTGTCCTCCGTCGCTTTACACTGCTCACCTCTACCAATGATGCAACATAAATCTTCCTCTCACGCCAGTCTAATTTCTCCCAGAAGTACTTGAAGATCTCTTCTCGCTTCGACTCTTCCACTTCTCTGCAGTGCAGTTTACTGGACCTGTGGCCGGCTGCAGACTGACATGACACACCCATTTTTCTTCCCTCCTTTAACACTGACTCTCTATTCTTCCTAGGCCAGATATGACTGGCCTATCATTCTACGCCTCTTCTGGATGTTGTTCTTCCAGCCCTCTGGATTTCTCCTCTTCCTACAGAGACCAGCATCAACACCTGAGGAGTCTTCTTCCACCTCAAGTCCTATATTGTGTCACAAAAAGAGAGAAAATTTGTCATTCAGACCATTAGTGTGCGAGTCTCTCTGTGTGTATCTGTGCAGCCCCTTGCGTGCACATCTGTGTGGGTATGTACATGTGTACTGTATGGATGTGTAGTTGAAAGAAAAGAGTTAAATAGCAAACATGCACCATGCAAGATACTACATTACACACATGTGCATCAATGTGTCCATATTAATAATGACAACAACACCTTCATTTCCAGATTCCGATTCACCAGGAGAATCACCATGTTGGTCACGTTCAGGTGTCCAGTTTCGATCAAGCGGATCTGGGAAAGAAAGAGGAACAAACAGAATGCACACGTTGACATAATTCAGTGTTGCTAGGACTTTGCATTCTTTGCTCTGGCTGACTTAAGCCTGGTTGTACACAAACCTTCTTCGTCCCCACTTGTGTCGTCATCCTCAACTCCTTCAGAATCTTCATCCTCCACATTTGAGTCCGGCTCAACTCTGTCTGCACCTAAAGAACAGAAAAGAAATATGAGATGTTCTCACATTAAGTGTGAGGCGCTTTCTGGTCATGTACAGTATGATTCTGAAGGAAAAAAATGAAAATGCAACATTCAGCAGTCACTATTTGTGTTTATTACAGTGATTATTAATAATAATACCTTCATATCCAGATTCAGCAGCACCAGAAGAATCACCATGTTGGTCACGTTTAGATGTTAGGGTTAGTGGTCGAGTGGATCTGGGAAAGAAAGAAACAAAACGAATGCAATGTTAACACACCTGCAATTCAGTGTCAGGCTTTGCTCTGGCCAATAGCCTCGGTTCCCTGGCACTTGTTAGTTTTACACCAACCTTCTTCTTCCCCACTTAAGTAGTCATCCTCAATTCCTTCTTCGCCTCCCTCATTTGAGTGAGGCGCAACAACTTCTGCTGCAGAAAAAGAGAAGAGACTGAATGTCAAATAGAAAACATGCAGCATTGACAATAATGCAAAGTGTCACATGTGTGCGTCATGTTTTTGTATGAAAGACTCTATACAGCTATTAATATTACCTTCATATCCAGATTCAGCAGCACCAGGATTATCCAACTCTAATTTAAGGTTCCATGATGAATCAAGCTCATCTGGTAAAAACATAAGAGGAACACAATGTACAGTGAATGCAAAGTAGAAATTACATTGCCAAGATGTTGCATCCTTTGCCCTTAATCTGTTTTACCACAAACCTTACTTCTCTCTCAGTGGGTGTGTGTGCGTGCGACAAAGACAAACCTTCAATCTCCTCAATTGATGAGTCCTCCACAACTGCTTCTCCTGCTGCTTCTCCTGCTGAAAGGGGAAAAAGGTCACACGAATTAATGAAATGGCTACTTTTTAAGATTGTGATACTACAGCAGATACTGATTAACAATTTGTGTTAAGGTAATAATACTATGTTTGAAACTAGTACAGCAACAATTCAAAATGGGTACTTAGTGCTAGAGCTTAGAAATTCAGCCCGAGCCCGACGGGACCCGACGGGTCGGCGCGGCGCGGGCTGGGCCGGGCTCAAATTTCCATGTATATGACGGGCTATGGGTCGGGTCGGGCTTTTATAATCCGGTAGGCAAGCGCAGCGCAGTATCATGATGTCTCTGTGACTGTGTAAACTGCGCGCTCATGACTCTATGGCTGCACCGCTGCGCTGTTTCGCAATTTGACAGTTGAGCGTGAGTGTGTGTGTGCGTGCGCTGTGTGTGTGCGTGTGCGTGTGGCTGGCTGCTCGCTGCTGTGGCGTGTGCAGTGCATGCATGCGCTGCCAGCGCTGGTCGAGCAGAGCAGAGCGGAGGACATCGTTGAAACAGTCCACAGACACTTTTTGTATCCTAATAATCATAATAGACGTTGTGTGAACGTTGTAGCTATAATAGCCTGTACGCCTGCTGTCTGATTTAGCGGCGGCCGTCAGCTGTGTTTTCCAGCAAGGCTTTTTGATTGATTGAAGAATTAGGCTCCGATGTTTATTTGTTCCATAATTAGCACGGTACTTGCTACAATGTCTTATATAGGTCTATATAAAGACAGTTGGAAAAGGACTCTGTTCTTAACAAATCACCATATGAGAAAAAAGGCTGCTGCAGCAATTAAGCTTGTTTATAATGTCGGGCTGCGGGCTGTGTCGGTCTCCAATTGTCAATTATGTATCGGGCTTTGGGCCGGGCTCGGGCTGCCGTTCTGTGGGGTGGGTTGGGCCGGGCTCATTTTTTTAGGCCCGATCTAAGCTCTACTTAGTGCATGTTTAGGGATTTGTAACTAGGACAGCAGGTACAATACAAAACCACACATATGTGTTTCTATGCACTATAATTCATAACACACCACACCACATACCTTCACTCCCAGATTGAATCAAAACAGCTGACCCAGCACTGGCAGCATCAACTTGGTCACAATCAAGTGCATCTTGGAAAGATACAGATTATCATTAGAACACTGAATACAGCAGCTAATTATTGTAATTCATGATTAAAACACTTTGATTTCCAAATTAATCACACAAGTTGCACCACAGCCAGAATCACTACACACATCATTAAACTGAGCTGACTTATTCCTATTTTTCTTTCTATTTTTTTTTATCGCACAAACCTTCTTCGCTGCTTTCACTGCTCTCTAGTACAGTCTCTGCCTCGTCATGTCTGCCCCTGACATACTTGACGCTAACCAAAGCACACAGCTCCTCCATAGAATACATCATCCTGAGATGTTATACTGAAAATAAAAGGAGAATACAGGGTTAAAATCAAGGGTAACACAATGGTGTAAAGTAATTAAGTACATTTTCTTAAGTACTGTACTTGAGTACAATATTGAGGTATTTGTACTTGACTAGAGTATTATCAATTTCCAATACTTTTAATCCACTATATCTCAGATCCAAATATTTTACTTTTACTCCACTACAAGCTGAATTATTTCCAATTTCCAATACTTGTACTCCTCTATATCACAGATCAAAATTATTGTACTTTAATACACAACAAGCTGAGTGCCTTTGGAGTACTTTTACTCCAATGCAAGCTCACAGTGTGACACATTGTGAGCATGTAGATCTGCCATTTTCAAAATATTTGAAATGGGACATTCTGCATAGAGTACTTTTACTTTTGGCACTTTAAGTACATTTTGATGCCAACACTTTAGCCATTTTATCAAGTACATTTTGAATTCCAGACTTTTACTTGTAACAGAGTATTTCTACATTACATTATTGATATTTGTACTTAAAGTAAAAACATTTGAGTACTTTTACCACACGTAATGGTACGTTTTTGTCCAGATGGAACCAAATGGACCCTTTATGGACCCGTTAAGGGTCCATTTGGTTCCATTGACACTCCATAGAAGTTGTTGTGCTGGCAGCTTAATGTAATGGTACGTTTGTGTCCAGATGGAACCAAATGGACCCTTTATGGACCCGTAAAGGGTCCATTTGGTTCCATGGACACTCCATAGTAGTTGTTGTGCTGGCAGCTTAATGTAAGGTATAAGGTAAAGGTAAATGGAAAACCACATGGCAAATTATTTGATCGATAACGCCAGTTGCGGTGGGTTGACGGAGGCGAACCATGTTTGAAGCAAAATCAGTGTACGACGCTGCTTGTTCAGAGAACAAACAGACAACACAAACATCAGAGAACAATACTTTCCTTGAATAATAACAATTCACACGACGCCAAGCACAATCGTGAACATGATCGTTGGTATAACCTAAGCATACAGTTCTCAACAAGACATTTGGTGATACTTTACCTTGTAATAATGTCGAATTCCGTGTCGTTTAGTGAAGAAAAAGTTTGTTGCTCTGAATCATTCCCCTCCTCCAGTCCTTCTTCTCCCGCGGTTAGATACGCGTAGTGTGATGGACAGATTGAACATCCAATGGTGATGTCGTTTCGGAGCGTATCTCCGTTGGCTGTTGGATACGCGGTGTGATGGACAGGTCCCACATCCAATGGTGATTACTGTTTCAGCGTATCTCCCCGCCCATTACATACGCGGTTTGAGGGACATGTCAAACATCCAATGGTGATGCGTGTTAAATAGCTTGGTCAATAAAACAACTTTCCATTGGCCATTTACACACCAGCTGATACTAGCAGAGAGAGGAGAGTGAATGTAATCCAACTATGATGAAAAGTAAAAATCCATAATAATGGCCTTACGTGGTTTTCATTGGACAGCGACGATATTCTGTACTACTAACCATGTTCATCTTTTTCGATTAAAACACATGAATCATGACATGTTTACGTCTTGTGAATTATATCAGCTTTATTCAAATGCATTCAGACAATACAGGCAATATCATTTCACAGGCAATTAGCCTTTTATTTAGGAAAACAATAGAATGTAGTCTTGTATCAGCTTTATTCAAATGTATTCAGACAATACAAGCAATATCATTTCACATGCAATTGGCCTTTTATTTAGGAAAACAATAGAATGTAGAGTATTGTATTTTGGGCGGATTTTGTTTGCATATTGTAAATTAAATTGAATAAGGTTCTGAATAATGTAGGTGTAGCTATAGAATAGGCAAAGACAAATGTGTGTTGTGAATAGAATCAATAGTTTCCTTCCCAATAAAGTACAGGGGTGTGAGTTTTCCTGAACCAAACAGTCGTCAACCTCCCTCACCACGAAGGACCACAGAAAGTTTGTTGTTCCTTCTTGGAGCTCTTTCAAGAGGTTGAATTCTCAAATCTGATTGCTGCTACATCCTGCCATCGGAACCCTGATCGGCTGATGTGGTCCATGTCATCACAGTTCCTGAAAGAAAAATAAATGTACCCAAGACAAGACTATGTATATTATTAAATGTATTTTTATGTATGGTAAGAACAGATATTTACTGTTACTATAGCTATCATTTTACAATGTTAATGAAACTGGACTTAGTCAAAAGTAAAGTTGTTTATAACATGTACTGTGTAGACTATTTTTACTTTAATTAAAGAATACATTTAACCAAATGAACCTGTAAAGGTCTACACTCAGATTGAAATTAACATTGAGGATTTTTACTCTATTTGTACAGATTGTTTGGTCCCCATATACTCGTTTGATAATCACCAAATTAATAAGAGGTAATAAGAATTGACTTGTATTATCCCACATTCCCACTGACCCCCATTTAGGCCAGTGACCCCATAAGAGAACATTTTTACGGCTCTAGCAGTGATTCCCAACCATTTTAATTTCAAGGACCCCCAGTTTGACATCCATTAGGCTACTGACCCCCCATTTAATAGCATTTGTATCTCTGAGACCCCAACTTATATTGTAAAATCATACGTTAGCATAACTCAGAGTGTACACATGGAACCAAATGATTTGTACAGTTACATACCCCTAAGGGTCCATTTGGTTCCTAACTATAATTTAGCTGGGGACCCCCTGGAACTCCCTGGGGGTCCCCGGACCCCACTTAGAGAACAACAGTCTGATGATGTAGTAGCCTATTATAGACGGAGCTAAGATGCTAATGAGGCTAGCGTTAATATTAAACTTTCTTTACATCAAATAAAGACCCCGGACTAAACCCTAAAAGACACTACTGCTAAGCACATTTAACAAACGTTTTATTAGATAGATTGCTGTATTTTATGATAATAATAGCGACGTTATCTTACCTTTCTCTGTCGGCTCTGCTGTGAAGACTGTAGCATAGTTACATACGTTTCCCATAAACAACAGAAAGCAGAGATTACTCACTTTTACCAGACATGGCAACCGCTGCCAACAATGGAGAATTATGATTGGCTAGTGGAAAGGCCGCACCCCCATTGGCTCTCTGCCGATCACGTGATTATTGGCCGTATTCATTCCATGCATGCATTCGTGTGCGTCATACAGATTCGTGTGCGTGAGATGATGAAAGCATTCGTGATGAAGTAACCAACAAAACAACTCGTAAATCAGTAAGAAAATATTCGTATTTTGTCTTGTTTTTTTGTTTTGGCATTATAATCACTGCAGCTTCCCCAAAAACATTCATACTTTTTTTTTTTTTACGGATATTTTTTTCCAATTAATTTGTTTACGTATAGTTTTTTTGGTAAAAATGTTTACGAGTAAAAAAAAGGCAAAGTACGAATACGAATTTGAATTGTCCTAAATATAACCCCATAACTCACTGTTATGTTGTAATGTTACTGACGATGCCTGACGATGCCTGTCGGCAGATTCATTTCACGCTCCCGCTGACTATGCACAGTGCAGTAAATAGGGGCGTCACAATAAGGGGGGGAAAAGTGGGACTGAGTTACTAGGGCCCAACGTGGAGGAGCCTTGATTATTTTATACTTTAGCTATTGAAAAATAGCAGATCTACAAGCGAGTGCCGTGCTGCAAGCTTGTAGAACTGCTATTTTTGAAAAGTCGTGAAAATGTGGGCAAATCTCTGAATAAATATGTATTTTTTAAGCAAACCTTTGTACCGGTAACTCAAATTTTGCTTCTGGGCGGTCCCTGGAACTAAATATTTTGAGATGGGGGTCCGTGGCCAAATACATATCATTTTGGGGGTCCTTCACATGAAAAAGTTTCTAAATCTTAAAAGGATTTAGAAGACATTTATAGAATCGGGTCAAAAATATTCAGACTCTACCATCTCGCAACGCGGCACTGGGTGCCACGCTGTGAGCTTATATATCTGCTATTTTTCAATAGTTAAAGCACAAAATAATGTGTAATCATGCGCTCCCAGTCTAAATGGGTTAAACCCCCTCCCCCTATAAAGAACATTCATGGGGGGCCCGCAGTGAATCCTTGTACCCAGGGCCCAGAATTTGGTGCGACACCCCTGAAACAGGAGACGGAAGAGGGGGGAAATCCAGTCTTCATCTAACTTTGAAAGTGCAAACACCGACTCTTCGGATATCCCTGTGCAGAAGGAATCGATGGTAAAGAGGAGGAAAGAGTTATTATATCCCAGACTCAGGGGGGTGATAACATAAATGACCAATAGCTGCACACCTCCAGCAAGCAGATAATCAACTATCATGGCAATTTGCAGATGAAAGTGTTCTGTAAGCAGTGGGACAGTGACATAAAACATGACCTACAGTACGCATGTCAGGATGAGGCCGAAGAACGGACTGCATGGGAGCTTTTCACTGGTCTTGATGGTTAACTACTTAACACATTCACTAATTCAACTGGCTCTGCCACGGTTTTTCAGAGTTTTTACCTTATTTTCGAAAAGACACATTTTAACTGTGATCATCCGCGCTTTAGTTATGGTCCGTAGGAAAACGCTTCTGGGACAAGAATCCGAGATATATCAATTTTTCTGTATTTCATAACATTGACTCGGGCGGAAAGGGAGATTTCCAGATGACGTAATTTATGGATGCATCATGGGAATTGGAGTCTTTGCATCACTGCCGGGTGCGGGAAACCACAGGGTTATAGGGTAAACCACTGAAAACACAAATTGTGCCAAGCGTTGGATATGAATTGACAGAGTTTATTTTCCTGTACAGGTTAAAACTACAGAATGGTTAAAACATGGCAGTCTAGTACTTTTCTTCTAGGGGTCCCTGTTATAAAAATAAAAATAAACGTTCCAGATGGGGATCCGTGGCCATTAAAGGAGTAGGTCACCCCCAAAATGGCAATTTTTGAAGCGGTGAAAACCGCTTCCAATGAATGGCTTTGTGTGTATCACGCCCATATATGGTCATTTCAGTCCAGAATGAACAGGCTTTTTCAAAAACAGAATGTCCGTTTATTACCATATATGGTGATCTCAGTCCAGAATGAACAGGGTTTTTCAAAAACACAATGTATGTTACCTCATGTCCATATATGGTCACTCCAGGCCAGAATGAACAGGTTTTTCCTGTCCCGTACGTGCAAAATATCAGTCCAGAATGAATAGGCTTTTTCAAAAACAGAATGTCCGTTTAATTACCATATATGGTGATGTCAGTCCAGAATGAACAGGGTTTTTCAAAAACACAATGTATGTTACCTCATGTCCATATATGGTCACTCCAGGCCAGAATGAACAGGTTTTTTCTGTCCCGTACGTGCAAAATATCAGTCCAGAATGAATAGGCTTTTTCAAAAAGCAAAATGTGTGTCCCATGTCCATATATGGTCATTTCAGTTCAGAATGAATAGGCTTTATATGTCCTGTACGTCCAGAATATGTGTGCGGTGTCCCTCCCGGTCAGATGAATGGATACTTTGAGGATTGGTCAAGCTTCACATGATAATTTGGCCCTCCATTCTTTATATATTCATTCAGAATATATAAAGAATGTACACTCTAAGAAAGAATTCTGTGACCGAGTAAATAGCACTATTAGAAAAGGTTATATTTACTCAATAAAATCACTGAATATCATGTATGTGATTGTTTGAGTAGGTCACACCAAACAAAATGAGTAAAAATCCAACTGTTCTTTTTGAGTTAGATGTACATATATTATTTGAGTTAATTTCATGAGAATAAATTAGTATTTGACCAACTGATTTTATTCATGAATTATACTCAATTTGTTTTGGTAATTTTCCTTCATAATATTTGAGTATGGAGTACTTATATGGATCAATTTAAAAAGACCCTTAATTATTATTCATTCCAACTTAATAATCTTTCATCTCTCACAACAACTTAAACAATTGAGTAGATATGACTAAGATTCAAAATTGTACACAAGGGTTCATGGGAAAGTTCTACTGGAACATTCTGTCAACAAACAGCAGCAGCACACATCTTCTTCAACAAGAAACCTGGAGAGTGTTTGCAAATATTGGTAAGTAGATTAACTGTATCTTTGTGCATATAGGCTACACAAATGTATTGGGTATAACTTATGTTCTTTACAAAGGTTTGCAGCTATAAGGTTACAGTGAGGGGAATGTGCAAGCCCTCTAGTCATTGTGACTTTTTGCATTTATTACAAGCTATGCACAGCTGCATACAATGGTGTGTACAATGAAGATAAAATGCACAGGTATAGGCCTACATTATTATCTACATGTCTTCTTTTTTACTCTCTTCCCCTCATCTCTGTCTTCCAGGTTAGTGCAAAGTTCAGGATGATCACCACACTGAATCTTGAGCCAAAATGTATGGCAATGTTGGACTTCTATACCCCCAAACTACTGTCCATGTTCCAGTCCAAGAAGGGCAGTTTGGGCACAAATGATTATTGTACTTCAGGTATGAAACTTTCATTTACTCTAACTGCTTTAATTATATTTCACCTGGCTAATGACAATAATTACTATATTAATTTATGCTAAACTCATCTTTATCCCCTGCAACTCTCTCTCCTGATTATTCATTTCTAAATGTATGTCTTAATAGCTACTAAGGACAGTCTCCCAGCTTCCGTTGCTAAAACTGGGTTGTGGAAACAATTGTATTGCCAAAGTTTATGTTAGTTATGAAAGTGCAGTCATACTTTTTCTTTATTGTTCAAATAATTATTTTTCTATTCTGCAGAGAGGAATCCCCAATCAACGAACACGAGAGGTCATCATCCGATGTCTCATCGACCATCTGGAAGAAGATAGTGTCAAGATCAAGGACTTTCAAGTTAGTAAAATAAATGTTTTGACGTTTTAATGTCATCGTGGATGAGACCATCACATGCAAAGGAACAGCATAGTGATGTCCAGAGAATGAGGTTGTGACATTGGCTGAATGGCTGTTGCATCCGTTGCATGTCTGGTCCAACTGATTCAAGATTATGCCCAGGGCTGCATGTGTGGAGACAGCTAGGATTGCTCAATGTGTGTCTGTGTGTCTTGTAACATTTAGCCTGAAAGTGAGCTCTAAACAATTATCTTCACAATGTGTGCAGGAAGGAAGCTGCTGGTGCACCTGTAGAAGAGAAGTTGACAGAGGAGGTGATGATGAAGATGAAGATCTACCTGCTGCAGAACCAAGAGGACTCAATGAATGAACCTACTGATGTAGGTATTGTGATTAAGGGCATCACTGCCCTCAACAATCTTGGGGGTCTGCTGCTATCTGTTGGGACTGTTCTATGCCTTTAATCTGAGATACCCCAAGAACCTCAGATATGGTCTTGAGATGTTTCAAAAAGTACTAGTTGAGTTGGATCCTGGACACCTTTCAGCCAAAGTTCAGAGACTGAAAAAATGTCTGCTTGCCGACTACTGTTCAGCAAGATGCTCTCAGAAAGTGGGTACTGAAAGTGGATTTATTGTCAAAACAGCATTTTTGCAATGGTATTTGTTGCTGATAGTAATTAGTTAATGTAAAGTGTTTGTTTCTGGTGCATTCGAGTCATAATGCAAACAGGTCAGTTTAGCATAGAGACATTACACGTGTGCATAGTCAATATGTTTAAATGTTGAGCTACTGTAAATGCTTATTTATTATTTCATATTCCAAGTTGTGATTTTCTTTCGTGCCAAATGGCCTCTGACTGTCTTCTTTAATGTATTTTGTGGTTATGACTTACTGTTCATTTGATGGGCTCATTGTTCTTATGGTGCATAATGTTTGACAGACTGCTTACTTACAGTATGCACAGTTCAATTAGAGGTACTTATATACAGTATTGTGAACACACACTGCTCTTTAGTAAACAGAACATTTTAAAAGTGTCAGGGATACCCCTTTCCTGATCATTATCTTTAAACATATTGTTTTTGTAGGCATTGTTGCATGTCATTTACATACTTAAGTATGTTGAATGTTCATACTTGATGTGGTGTTACACTGGTCAAAATTAGTTGATTAAAAACATAATTATCTGCATAATTATTTCATGTGTATTCATTTGACATCATGTACTCCTGGAGTAAAAGGTAAAGTAAATGAAAGGGGTAAATGGTACTATATGAATTAAATCAATAAAAGTAAATGAATAGAGTAAATGTGACATATTTGTTTTGTTAAATCATACTCTAATATTCAATTAGATCTACTTAATATTTCAATGTATTTACTTGTAGTCTTTTGTGGCATTGACTGAATAATTTAATTATATCTACTCAATTTCTTTAGGTCATTGTACTCAATTTTAGTTGTTAATAAGTACGTAAAAGTTTTGGTTACTTTTACTCAAATTAATTGAGTATCATCTACCTGATTTCATAACAGTAATATTTACTCAATATTTTTGAGTGTAAAAATGTTTCACCAATAAAATTGAGTAGAGCCTAGTTTTTGTTTTTATTCAGAATATATAAAGAATGAATAGATCACAGAGTTCATAACTCTAGAACACATAGAATAAAAGTTCACCGCTTCACTTCGAACCGAGGTTTGATTTTTCTATTGATTATTCATGCCATGGAGACTTGAGTTCAATAAAACCTTTTTACATTTGTCGTATTCCTAAGACAAAACATTGATTATTGTAAATGTACCCCCATTGATTCTGTACCCCCATCCGTCAATGGGGGTACATTTATTGTAATTAAATTATTGTCTTAGGAATGCGACTAAACCCCCAAAATACTTTTGAACTCAAGTCTCCAAGGCATGAGTAATCAATAGAAAAAAAGTCATTTTGGGGGTGAACTAGTCCTTTAATACATATCATTTGGGGGTCCTTGACATGAAAAGGTTTGAGAACCTGGGGCACCCGCTGGCCTACCGGTCCAGGCGCATACCATATAGGCATTGCCACATAGGTATGGATGCCTGACGGCGTCGCCGGTTTGATTCCCGATCCGGACGACCTTTGCCGCATGTCACTCCCCGTCTCTCCCCCCATTTCCTGTCAGTCTAACTGTCCTATCCAATAAAGGCATAAAAGCCCAAAAACTCATCTTTAAAAAAATAAGAAAAGGTTTGAGAACCATCCATGACCTGACCAATGGTTTCATGTGTTGTGTCCCCAGCAGCAGCAGCAGCAGCAGCAGCAGGGTCAGGTGAGCAGCCCAGACCTGGTGGACCCAAGTGAGGAGACCACAGACACAGAGGACAACGAGGAGGAGGACCTGGGGGTCCTGGATGACCAGAGGAGCATCATCCTCCACCTGCTGTCACAGCTCAAACTGGGCATGGACCTCACACGGGTAACAACCTGCTTCTAACACAGCCAAAAGAATACTAGAAGAGTCGCCGGAAAGAAACTCACCTGGGCTGATGGTTTATGCCTTTTGATTGATTCATTGGGGTATTTAATAGAAGTTTTGGATAGGAAAAGGCACAGTTTCATGACAGTACAGTTCACTGATACAATGTCAACTAAAAAGAAACTCGGCAAGGCAAGGCTTATTTGTTATATCCTTGTTATATCCTTAATATCCTTATATACCTCTGTAAACTATGCCTAAACGGTTAAACCTACCTTATTCCTAATCTTAACCTCAGAAAGATATGCGTAATCCTAAAGTTATTTCTAACCTTATTCTCAGTAAAACAAATACAAGAATTAAAATCTCTGTGAGTTTCTTTCCGACGACTTTACCGGTTACCAGCCAAAAGCCTCAGTGCTGATTGTAACTCCAGAGTTCACCGCTTGAACGCTCTATACTTGAAAAACAGACCTGAGTTGCAGCTGTACTTTTCCCCTGTCTTCACCAAAATTCCTTATCCCTTTGTCAAAAGTAGCCGATCTACAAGCTCACAACGCCTGGCAATTTGACACGTTGTGAACTCGTAGATTTACTATTTCTGGCTAATGTTCCTCTCAGAATATGGATGCTGGGGTTCAAGTGGATAAGAGCTAAATTAACACTGAGGATTTTTGCTTTATTACCGTAGCAGAAAATGGGCATGTGAGAAATGATACTAAGCCATACTAAGATGTAATGGTAAGCCGTACATACAGTACATACAGTAACATATGTATACCATGTGATGTTTCTGGGTGTACTGACTGAGCCAGTAGGGGAGGGTCAGCTAATGCTGACTCTAACACACTATCAATCTTTTGACTTAAAAAAAGAGACATATTTTATTTAGTGGTCTCCTCTCTGACCGTACTGCTACCCAGCCACACCCACTACTGCCTGCACAACCACTGCACCTGGATCATATGATGCATGGAAAACAATAAGGATTTTTAGATTTTATTTCTAATTAATTATATTTTACTTTTTGTTTTATATAGAAATCTAGAAAAGGGGCCTAACCCCTTTTCTAGATTTCTAGGGTCTTCAGGGCTTCCAGATAGGATTGAGAAATGTAAATAGAATATTCCCTTAACTCATTTACTGCCTATGACTAGTTTGACGAGTTATATAAATGGGTCCACTCTGCCTATGACTAGTATGACGAGTTATCAATTAGCTTTAATAACTATAAAACAAAAAAGTATGATCGCCGATTCGCCGTCCATAGCGCTCTATGGACGGGCCCTATTCACAAAAACCGGATCCAGAACTTCCAAAACGGATCTTCCAAAACGCCTGTATCCTGTCTGCCGAAATCCCATCCGGTTTAATGTTACACAACACCCACGCTGGGCTCAATCGGTTTCGCTTTGGGAAATGGCAGGCTGTTTACCGTCGTAGCTTACCGTGACTGGATCGTATTGTGAATGGAATCGGTGAACCATCGCGCAATGGATTTGCGCGCGCGCCCACGTTAAAGGTAGGCAAAATCCTGGCGGTGTGGACCCTCAGAAGGGGTCTTAAAATGGGGGTAAATGAGTTTTTAATATTGATGACGGCTGATTGATCAGGGATTTCCATATATGGGCATAAATGGGGTTCTGTTAGAGTGGTTCCCATGACATCACAGTGATGTCAAAGTGTGATGTCAGAGCGGCAAACCCATGGACCGTAAAAAAGCATACACGTCCAGACAGACAGACGGAGACATGATGTGCCGTTTCACATGCTAAACTGCGACCTTCGGTCACAATTAAAATCGTATTTTTCTCATGTCTCCTTTCTCTCACTCACTCTCTCTGTCTCTCTGTGTGTCTCTCTCTCTCTCTTCTCTCTCCGAGTCTCTCTCTCTGTGTCTGGTAATTGGCTGTAATCAGCAGGCACACAGTGTTCATTCAGGTGATTGCATGCTGTGCTCTCACACTGTGCTCTCTCTCAGATCAGTGAGCCCACAGTGGTGACTGATGGACTAGTCTCATTAGCATCACAGCAATCTGAGTTCCCAGAGGTATTTTCTTCCGCCACTAGGTGGCGAAAATTGCAAGACCACAGTGGTGACTGATGGACTAGTCCTCTCATTAGCATCATCACAGTTGTGACTCGTGAGTGATGGACTAGTGCTCTCCTTAGCATGGGGAATGTGCTGACCCAATGAGTGCAGCACCTGGCTCCCCATGGTCTGGAACAGTGGTTCTCAACCTGTGGGTCTGGACCCCCAGGGGTGTCCCCAAATTATTTTGGGGGGTCCCCAGATGATTAACATAATGTGCAACATTGTTTTCTCACTCAACAGTAAACAAACCAACATAAAGGTTAAGTGACAGTGTATATGAGGGTATCTGCACATTTCTTACGTGACAATTTTAGTACTTTAAACATCTCTAAAATGACAAATTAAACATTGACCAAATTGTCAAATATTAGAGGCAGAAATTGTGAAAATAGCCGATCTGCTATGCTATCTTCTGTTATCGGCTATTTTCACAATAGAACCGTGTTATACAAAATGTAATGCCTCCACTCTTAGTGCTCGTCTGGGTAGTGGGTCCCCAGTTAAAATATGGTTATTTCGGGCGTCGCGGCCTGAAAAGGTTGAGAACCACTGGTCTGGAAAACAAGCTCTAGGCAGGGAACAAAACACATAGATTCATCTCTTCATGGAACGTAAAAAGAAAATATACGCATGATCTGAACCAATCATTCCGTCCACCCACCCTCCGTGTCAGCCATCCATATGCAGGCACTTTACTGTATATCTATACAGTACAGTACCGGTAGATACTCGTCCCATTATCTTTCCACATTGATCCATAGCAATGAGAAAAATCCACAGTGCAAATCCGACCCTCTGGCGAGGGTCCATTGAAGGGTTTAATGTAAATGTATGGGTCAATCTAAATTGACCCATACAAGTCTGTAACTCACAGACCTGACAGGTTCATTTGGTTCCATTTGTACACTGTCAGGGTTAAGGGGAGACCTTGAAATGTGAAAGTTTGAGAAACACATGTACAGCATGTACTAGTGATGCATGTTGCATCATCAGTGATGCGTTTTGCATCATATGATGCAAAACGCATCACTAGTACATGCTGAAATACTAAAATATCTCAAAAAACAGATTGAACACAAAAAATAACTCAGGATTGTGTTGATTGTGTCCCAAACAACAATAATATAAGATAGGGTTGTCCCAGAGGTGAAGTGGCCCTTTAACTTACAGTTACAGATCTCCGATTGAAATAATTCCTTTTCCAGATTATACTATCGAAGGTGACCATTTCAGTAAAGGAATTGCTCAGCAAATGTACGCTTTTGTTTATTACACTCTCTCCCTCTCTCTCTCCCTTCTCCCCACTCTCCACCCCTCTCGTCCTGGCTCTCAGGTGGTGCTTCCCACCTTCATCCTGGAGAAGCGCTCCCTGCTGGAGATGTACGCCAACTTCATGGCCCACCCGGACATGTTCCTCTCCATCACCTCCGGCTCCACACCGGAGGAGCGCATCGTGCGCTTCGTGGAGTACTACCTGACGGCGTTCCACGAGGGGCGCAAGGGCGCCGTGGCCAAGAAGCCCTACAACCCCATCCTGGGGGAGAACCTGCGCTGCTCCTGGCAGGTGCCCCGGGACCGTGTGCGGCCTCTCAGGAACAACAGCTCCGCCGGCGGTCCCAACTCTGTCCCCGCCGCCGCATCAGAGGGGGGCAACGCAGACTGCTACCGCGTTCGCTTTGTGGCCGAGCAGGTGTCCCACCACCCGCCCGTGTCGGGGTTCTACTACGAGTGCAAAGAGAGGCGGATGTGTGTCAACACCCACGTGTGGACCAAGAGCAAGTTCATGGGCATGTCTGTCGGAGTCTCCATGGTTGGGGAAGGTAAGCATATACGTTTATGCCTTAAAGGAGTAGTTCACCCCCAAAATGACTTTTTTTCAATTGATTATTCACCCCATGGAGACTTGAGTTCAATTATATTTTTTAGTTTTTTGTTGCATTCCTAAGACAAAAATACCCCCTGGGATACCCCCAAGTTGGGAAGCCTTCCTTTAAAGGAATTAAGCATACATTACGCTATCCTAGTAGTGTGGATGATGTTTGCACATGTATACTCATATAGTGCCAATCCCGTGAAGACTCGTGAAATGTAATAGAGTATCCGCAGTGCCAATCCCGAGTATACTCGTGAAAAGTAATATATTACTGTAACGGCGGATACATTACCGAGAAGAATGGCCGGAGGTCCGGAGACGAAATCCGTCGCTGATTTCGCATCATCACGGCTCCACGAGCACAAAATAGTCCCATCCATAACATTGAGGTGGACGGGGGATCTCATCTTTAATGTCCATTATCTCAAAACTACACTTTAGAAGCTAGGATGGAGGCAGATTGAATGTAGCATTTAATTGCCTGGCAGGCACCCAGGAATAGATTCTATTTGAAGACTGAAACAAGACTTGTTCTGTTAGTATCCCCGGTTCACTGGATTCAGTGTGCGATACCGCAATTAACAATGCCAATCATTGCTTGTTTTAGGTTTTCATTTCCTATGCCATGCACATTACAATGGCATAATATTTAACTTTGAACAAAAAACGCGGTAGAATGCATTTCGGTCTCTACACCTCGTGTTATTTGTTACAGAGGTTATTTGTAACGTGTGTGTTCGGGAGAATGGCAGTTTGTGCACCTATAATCCAGTTGTCATGCTACTAAATTAAGTAAGTCCACCTCAGGCACACAATGCTAACTGGTGCAAGTATCACCGCCAAACAGTCACCAGCTGTTCACAGCTTTGGGAGCGTGTGTGCGTGTGTGTGTGCGTGTGTGTTTGTTTGGTTTGAAGTCAACGATAGAGATTGAGTGATAAGGATGGAGTGAGAATTAATAATGTAATAACGTACTGCAGAGGGTTGTGAATGTATTTGTGTGTCTTATGTGTGTATCTGTGCATTTGTGTATGTGTAAGACAGACAGAGACAGAGAGAGAGAGAGAGAAAGAGAGAGAGAGAGATAGAGAGAGAGAGAGAGAGAGAGAGATAGAAAGAGAATGGAGAAGGAGAGCAGAGAAAGCAGCAATAGTGCAGTAGCCTGAGCCGTGAGCCAATTAAGCATAGATGTAATTAGGGCAGCATTACGCATTAATTAGTGGTGAGCATCCATGCTCCTCCTCACCCCCTGAGTGGTGATGTGATGTACAATATGCTAATGACTCATCAGGCAGAGAACAATTAAGGTTTACCGTCATATGGATTGAGTGTGTGTGTGTGTGTGTGTGTGTGTGTGTGTGTGTGTGTGTGTGTGTGTGTGTGTGTGTGTGTGTGTGTGTGTGTGTGTGTGCGCGCGCACGTGCGTGCGTGCGTGTGTGTGAAAGGTACCAATACCACGTTGTTGAAATACACCTGTTGCAAGTAAAAGTTCTGTATTCAAAAGTATCGACGCCAAAATATACTTAAGTACTAAAAGTTTCCAAATGTATAAAAACTCTGTTGAAAATAGCAGCTCACAATGCATCACTTTGCGACGCATTGTGAGCTGGTAGATTGGCTGTTTTAAAATAGCCATGGCTTAAGTGGTTAATGTATGTTTTACAAAATAACTACATTTTTCAAATACTTGTACAGTAGATGAGTAAAAGTACAATAATGGAGTAGAAGCTAGTAAAAGCATTGAAATACCCCAGTAAAGTTAAAATACATCAAAGTGGCACTTATTAAGTACAGTACTTGAGTACATGACATGTACTTACAGTAGTTAGTTGTTTCTACCACTGGGTGTTAGTGTGTGTAACCCTGCCACAACTTCCACCTTTCCCTAAACATTAGTCACAGCAGCTGGTAATGAACAGAATTAATTTGTTAATGTGACAGTAATTCATAATTTCTGTGAGATACAGCACATTAAATTGATTGGTCCTATATAATTGTAATTAGTTAATTGCTGAAGTACACTCAGTATTCATTGCTATATTGAGAGTAGAGTTTGTTCGCCATCTCTCCAGCTTTAGTAAACACGAAATACATTTCATTACTGTCGGGTGGAAACCTTGTATGTCCAAAACCGTTCCCTTTTTATTATTATTTGAAAAACATTTTAAAATAGTGAAAATAGACCTTCAAAAGCTCACAATGCGTTGCAATATGACACGTTGTGAACTTGTAGATCTACTATGTTCTCTACTTTTGTACGACACTCTTGTGCGATGAAGTAGGGCAGGGGTTTTCAAAGTGGGTGACGGGGCACCCTGGGGTGCCGTGACGGCAGTCCAGGGGTGCCGCGAGGTAATTTGATAATATTTGGAATTTATTTGGACACTTGAAAAAATATTTAGTATCATTTTAAACTTGAAGTACAAAGTTATTTTCAGTCAGTTCTAACCAAAATGGCTATTATCTCAACGTTTTCCTCGCAACATAATCACTAATATATCGTCACTGTCGGGCAGAAACCTTGTACCTCCAAGTTTCAAATGTGTACGTCTTTTGGTAAAGCAAAGCCCTGCTTCATCATACAGGACTGTCACACAAAAGAAAACAGACGATGTACATTGCGAGGCGTTGTGTGCTTGTAGATCTGCTGTTTTCACTAGTTTGGTGCATTTTATAGATGATAAATACAAAACGAAAGGTTTTGGACATGCAAGGTTTCCACCCGACAACGACGATATGCTATAAATATAACGTGCTGGGAGTGAAAATGATAATGTAGGGGTGCCTTGGATTAAAAAAATATATTTATGAGGTGCCCTGAGACAAAAAAGTTTTGGAATCCCTGAAGTAGGGCATTCATTCACACAACAAAACAACAACATAAAAAGTTGAAATACGGAGATACAAAGTATCTGCCCGACAGCAACAATTATTTTCAGGTCTGGATACCAACGTTAGCCAATCAGGAGAGAGAACTCATGGATACATGGATAAACAAGTGAAAGTGGAAGAGATGAAACCCAAAAAATGTGCAGTACAAAATTGGCCCTGAAACACTTTAAAACCCGACCTGACACATCTTTGTGGAGTTCTCATGTTGCTCCAGGCATGTCATCTATAATGGCAATCCCAAAATAGGGCTGCCAGGTTCAAAGTGCTTATTCTAAATTGTAGACAGTGGCGTCAGTTCAGAAAAAGCTAAGGTATGGCAACATGACTGGTGTCTTGCACGCGCGCGAAGGCGCGCGTGCAAGACACCAGTCATGTTGCCATACCTTAGCAACAGGCATGATACATTTATTTGTACATTTAAAATTTTCCCCTATAGTTTCTACAGTTTCTTGGGCTGGATATGGCAGCCTGGAGCGGTTGTTCAAGTCGGGAGAATACAAGTGTGGAGAATATCATTATAATACCTTGTTAAAGTGACAATTTTGTTAAATTTTGCATTTGTAGTTATTTTACTGTAACAACATAATAAACCAGCTCAGGTAGACAAAGAAACATCAATGGATTTATATTTAAAAGTAACTTTTATTTTCCCCCCTGGCCCTGGACCCAGGCTATGGCAGCTGCATACCCCTGCCATACCCAATTGACGCCCCTGATTGTAGATCAGCTGTTTTTGGCTATCTCTAGCACATTCCCTGTCTAGAATGACATGCGCAAAATAGGGATGGCAGGTTGAAAGTGGTTGATCTGAACTGGTGTCACACTACCTCTTCCTGCTGTCTCCTCTGTGATGGCTGTGTGCCCAAAAATAGCTGATCTACAAGCTCACAATGGGTCTTTGGTGTGTTGTGCGCTTGTACATGTAGAATAGGCTATTTTCTGATTGCGACACCAGTTATTTGTCGATGAAATTGTCCGTTTATTTAGTCGCAGTTTCAGTCATCACAGCTTAGTTTGTATTTCGTTTTTGTTTGGGGTTCGTCAGTGAAAAACGGTAGTCGCCGAACATCTTCAGTGTCGTAGTTTTAGTTGATGAAATGAACACTGTTCCACTGTGTGTGTGTGTGTGTGTGTGTGTGTGTGTGTGTGTGTGTGTGTCTCAGGTGTACTGTATCTGTTAGAACACGACGAGGAGTACGTGTTCACGTTGCCCTGTGCCTACGCTCGCTCCATCCTGACCGTGCCCTGGGTGGAGCTGGGCGGTAAGGTCACCATCAGCTGTGCCAAGACCGGCTATGCTGCCACCGTCACCTTCCACACCAAGCCCTTCTACGGAGGGAAAGTGCACAGGTACAGCAGGGCGTGTGTTAACCCACTTAACCCAAGGCCTGAAACGCATTATTTCTTTAAAGGACAACTTAGTTTTTTTTACAACAAGGGTTCATATTTTAGATTGTAATTAGAGAGAAGAAAAGATGAGTGTTAACTCATCTAGTGCCTTTCGCGTGATGTCACGCAATAAGTACTAGAGTACGTATAGTGCCGAATGCGCGATGTCGCGCGAAAAGTAATATATTACTGTAACGGCGAGTAAAAATACCTAGTACAATGGCCGACGCTCCGGAGACGAAATCCGCGCTGATTTGTCATCATCACGGCTCCACGAGCACACAATAGTCATCCCATAACATTGAGGTGGACGGCCGATCTCATCTTTAATGTCCATTATCTCAAAACAACACTTTAGAAGCGAAGATGGAGGCAGATGCTCGCTTATAAAACACATGTATAAACGCTCCTATGCAATCCAGCATGGCACCACGTAAACAATGATCGGTTCCGTCGCAGGATCCGATGACGTCAGACCGGAAGTACTTCCGGTCTAGACTTCTGGCCTTCAAAATAAGACAATGGCCGTTAATGGGGCCGGGAGGGGGCACTCTGGACCCCCTAATCCGTTAATGTCCTGGGCTCTGGATGAGTTAAAATGTTTTCATTTACTGCTTTCTATTATTTTAGCGATTTTTGTATTTTGATTAAAGTGGGTGGTGGCATGTGTACTCCCTTTAGACACAATAAGCCGGCAATTTCTTTGTTACTATTTACACACCAGCCCCCATAGGTCACTGCCCATGCCTGGCTTATTGTGTCTAAAAAGACATACTTAGCCACTTGCATGAATGCCCCCAACCTGGGGGCATGCATGCAAATCAAAACAGTTAAAATCACTAAAACGATAGCTTGTAGATCTGCTATTTTCAAACATTTTGCACTTTTACTTTTGGTATATTAAGTATATTTTGATGCCAATGCTTTCATACTTTTACTCAAGTACATTATGAATTCCGGACTTTTACCTGTAACAGAGTATTTCTACATGGCCGTATTGATACTTTTACTTAAGTAAAATATGTGATTACATTTTCCACCACTGGTTAATTCCTCACAGAGTCACGGCAGAGGTGAAGCACAACCAAACAGGAGCCATTGTGTGCAAAGCTCAGGGGGAGTGGAACGGTACCCTGGAGTTCACCTACAGCAGTGGGGAGACCAAGGTGATTGACACCTCCAAACTGCCAATCATCAAGAAGAGACTTCGGCCCATGGAAAAGCAGGGTCAATACGAGTCACGGTAAGGGAACTCGAGACCTCCTGTGGAGGTTGTTTTGACTGATTGAGTATTTTATTAGACAAAAGTGGAGAACAGAACAAGTTTAGCCAATACATTAAAAGAATGTAGTACAGTACAAGTACAGTTAAACACCCTGCCTAAAAGGAACATCCCAAATAAGTCCTTTTACGGCCTTTTTTTACGTCGGAAGTCCTTGGTATTCAACTCATGAAAAAAAAAAAAAAAGAAAGAACCATTCAAATATCATCACAGTTATAAAAACAGTATATGTACAGGGTAGGGGAGACAAGGGGGGTGGGGCTAAGGTAATTGGGGGTCGGTGCTTACTTCTCGTCTGTCTATGGGGGAAGTGATAACTACCTCCGCCTCTGGCTTCCTGAAAGGTGAGTTTTCAGGGCAGTCTTGAAGGAAGCTACATGTTTTAAGGGAAGTAGTCAAGGAATTCCACACTTGGGTGGCAGTTGTAGTAGTAGTCCTGGCATCAGGGAGGGTATCCTGGTGACTTGGTAAACTAGGCCTGTGTTGTGTGCGTGCGCGTGCAAGTAAAAGAACTTCATAACTTTTTTCATACCGGTAATCGTACATATTGTAATAATCCCAAGGCACTTCAGGATTCTTGTCACGCTGCCGAACACCAGTGTAGCTCGACACACACCGTTTGAGAAACACTAGTTTACAGATATTTTACAGACAGTTTACAGACACGTACATCAGGGACTGATGTACGTGAAACGGGTTCCTTGACACCGAGACCCCGTGCAGACGAAAACAGTCTCTATAGAAAACGGCTACATTTCATTGCGGTCTCATATTTTATCCTGCGTTCAGGGGTGAGCAACTTTAATGATGGAGAGGGCAACTATATTTTCAGACTCACTCCAGAGGGCCACAATGCATACTGTATAGACCAATTATTTGTTTACAAACATTGAGACTGAATGCACAGCTGACTGTATCATGTAATCAATTCCCAACAGATCCCCAAACCTGTTGTTTTGGGGAGCACTGGTTATTCAACCTCCTCTTGTGTGCTAGTGAGGTGCTCCCATGGGTGCGCCCTTATCGAGACATATACTGCCCTTGCAACACGTGCCTATGTGTAGCTAGACAGCTAGTTAACAGTTCCTGGGATCCTCCAATAAACACACAAGGCTTGACTTTTCTTGCAAATTTAGTGAAGTCTCTGTAGGATTTTGTAAAACTGAAACAATAAGAAAATAGAAATACATACAATGAATTAGTACCAAGGTACAAATATACACTGTAGTGTGAGAAATAGTATACAGTACATACAGTACTATTTGCATTTAAACTAGTTACAGAATGTTCCAAACACAGATCATTGTCACTGCAGCAGGACAGGCTAGCATAAATGCAGAGCACAAATGCTTAGGCTACACACTTACTGTATCAAACCAAACAATTAAACCAGCTTGCACAGAAAATATTCAAACATCAAGTTGTGCATGAAATACAGTCAATACACCGATTAACTACAACTAAAATGTACTTACAGACAAATAATGTCCAAGGCAAAAACGTTTTAAGAAGATTCTCAGCAGACCATGTGTACAGCTCCCTTGTTTACTGGAGAAATGCTGGCTCTACTGACTTAGGTTTCACTTTCGCTTTGCTTTTATACCTTTTTAACTCACCACAAGATGGCAGTAAAAAACAATATGACTGATACAATGAACTTCACTTTTTACCTTGACTTGCCATATTACCTTATTAAATGACAGAAATATTTATACTTTTTAAACGTATATTGTTAACCAATCTGCCGTTGCAAAGGCAGCACACTCCCCGCTTTGGTACAATAACATTGTATCAATACCAATATATCAACCTTAACGGAGAGTCCTTGGACGCAAGTAGCAAAACATAAGAGTTCTTTCATTAAGTCTCCTCTGACAGGAGGACTACGATCTCTGAGGCTGACCTCAGAAACACCTTGACAACTCTGTCCTTTAGAGCTTTGGAGAACTTGTAAGTCGGCATGGATTCAATCAGATCAGTGTGAGCTCTGGTAGACATGCAGGTAAAGTGTACAGCCCAGCAATTGCTGTGTGCACTACCTCCTCTCATATGACGTGTCACACTGACACCAAGACCAACACTGGCAAAAGGAGGTGGCTTTGGGGTCGGTCTGTCCATAGGCAAGTCTTTGGCTTGTGAAAACTCACTTACACTAACTGTCTCTAGGAAACATTTCCATCCTTTGCTTCCCACGTTGTCTGAGGTCCCTCTGAAGGATGTAGCAGTAGCACCATGGATGAGGTGTCCTGTGTGACAGGCTATTATCTGGCTTGAGAATCGCTTGAACTGTTCAGGGCTTGACTGAGACCTGAAGGCTTTGGTACCCAGAGTTGTGACTTCAGGTCGAATCTCAGCATCAGCTTCAGGCTCAGCAAGGTTGAAGAGGTTGGATTCAGATGTGTCCTTCGTGTTTAACTGTGACAAGAGGGCAAGGATTGAAAACCAACCACTAAGCTGTAGATTGGCTGCAGGTGTAGACTTGTTGGCATGATCTGTGCGGTTCAGGTCAGCTGCAACATGGTCAGAGTGTGTGGATCTTCCAATCCGAGTTACCAGGTTGCTGTCCTTGTCTTGGTCGGTGTGTGTATCCATGATGACCAGGGACGATCTGTCATCTATGGATAGTACTGGTTTGTCGTCGTTATCCTTGGACTGTTCAACCACTGAGCATTCGAGGTTGTCTATCATCTCTGTGGGACCTGCATCTTCCTTACAGGCTGTAGAGGTGGAACCTGGATGCTGTATGTAGCCTTCCTTCACATAGATATTTTCTGGGCATGGGATTAAACAGGATGTGTGGCCATTTTGTGGCATGTTTGCTTTGTAGACACTGACCTCTGATGGTTTGTGAACTGTCCCCAAGCACACTTCACCCATGATGACCCTTCCTTGGTCTAGCTGTTGCGTGTAAGAAGCATTGTGGGGCCCGTTTATTTGCTTGTGCACCGTGTGCACCCCTAAGATGTCTCTTCTTAACACAATTAGTGCCTCTTAATCTGAAGGTTGCTTGGTGCCTCGGTGCCACGCAGTTTCCTCCATAGGCCGCCGCTATTATTTTGAAGGGCTGGAAGGGGGTTGTTTTTGTTTTTTTGGATTATCACTTGACGGCAACGATTACGTCATCTAGTCACGTGACAGTGTGGGACAAGAAGAGGAAGATGGCTGCGCCCTGCCTTGTGCCTTGTTTACATTTAGATCTGCTGCAAAATGTCTCAAAATGGCTATTTTGTTTAAATGACGTTTCTTTATGGGCCTCTCCATTGACTTAACATTGAGGAGCTTCACTTCGCGTGCACGCCCAACGTGCGTTGTAAACAAATCGCCGACATTACCGATGCGGGCGGGACCGGAGCGACATTAAGTAAGTAATAATATCTTTACTGTATATACAGTAAGATTCACAGTCCTCACCGTCAACGGCGCCATGGTATTAACCCTTTCAATGACGGTGAGCGCCGTCTACAGCAGCAGAACAGTTAACTCATCTAGTGCCAAAACCGAACATTTTCGGTTTAAAAAAACGTATTAAGAAATACAAAAACCGAAAATGTTCGGTTTTTTTTTTTTTTTTTTTTTTTTGGAAAAATCACATTTTGATCTTTAATCTGACAAAGATCCGTTGTTTTGCGATGTTGTCCATGTGCCTAGGACATCCAGTGAGCAAGTGATCACTTAGAATCCTAGGTAAAATAAAGGATAACTGCCCATTTCTCTGCCTTTTATTGTATATTATACAAATGTATGGTTGATTTCTGTGGTGCACGGCAGCACAGCACGGCTTTCGGCTCTGCACAGCCAGAGGTGTCAATTGGGTATGAGAGGTGTCAATTGGGTATGGCAAGTTATGGCAGCTGCCATCCCTTGGCTACAGGGGAAATAATAAAATGTACTTTTCATTGTGTCTGTTGCTAAGGTATGGCAACATGACTGTTGTCTTGCATGCGCGTGGGCACACGGCCGTGCGTGCAAGACACCAGTCATGTTGCCATACCTTAGCTTTTGCTGAACTGACGCCACTGCCAGCTGGGAGCCCCCTCCCAGCTGGGAACTGCGTGTGAACTGAAGTTGAACTCGGATTGCTGGGAAAGCATTGTGGTCGCGTTCGCTGAGGTTAGGGTTGGGGGGTAGGGTTCGTTTTAGTGTCGTGATACCTGCCTGTAGTCGGCTGCGGACCCCCGGAGTTTACTTTTGCTCTTCTGTGGATTTCACGATCAGCTTGGATATCAACTACGCTACGGCCGTTGAAGCTGCATAATGGATACCAGGTACACTAGTCTACTAAACACAAGTGGGTTTCTAACTGACTGAATGAATGTAGAAGGAGGAGATTGGATCGCACAGTGGCAGTGGAGTTGTTTTTTCTTTATTGTTGCATTTGCATGGATGAGAAACAAACGTTTCGCTGTGTGCGATCCATTCTCCTTCTACTGTATATGTTGATCTAAAGGGATACCGCACCAGTAGTCAGAGCGCGGTGGTAACCAAAACGTTTACTAACTGACTGATAATAATAATCATTGTATACTAGCACAGTACTGCACGCTGTTATCGCTAACGCTATGGACCAGAGCTATTGAGATTGATCCTGTTGAATTCACGTTTTTTTTATACAAAAAAACGCATGGTTGACGCGGGTTTGTAGGTTGATCGCGTCAACCTGACTGAGACGTTGTAATATGTTCATTTGGCTGCCAGGTGGCAGCATCGTTGTTTTGTTTTTTGTTTGGTTCAGATTGGATTTGTTTACACTTCTCAAGGCATGAACATGCAGGCTGTATATGCCGATCATTAGTATATATATTTTTTTTTGAATAGGGGGCAGGTATTTATAAGAATTTATTCTTCTGCTTGCTCCTTTTCGTTCATGTGTGTGTACTGTAAAATATTGAAATTCTGAGTATAAATATAATATAACTGTAATGTACACTACATGTGCGAAACAAAAATAAATGAAATGAAATGAAATGTTCAAACCCCTGAAATGGCGGATCATACTGTACGAGTGTAGCCTACGTGGTTCACCCGTCCCCTCCCGCTCCTCCCCCCCTGGCTGGCAGGGGGGTTTGATTGATTGATTGATTGAAGACTTTATTAGAAGTTTGCATAGGAAAAGGTACAGTTTCATGACGGTACAGTTCACTGGTGATCCATGAAAAGCCTAAGCTTATTTCCACTGGAAACCATTGAAGTATCTCATATAACATTGAATGACAGACAAATAGAACACAGGGGAACGTGAAATGATCCGTTCACTGAAATGAACGAGATTGCCTATCACTAACACAACGTGAGCTTGTAGATCTGCTATTTTGGCTTTGTCAGAACTTCTAAGTAGCAGGGGCAGCATAGCTCAGGGGTGGAGAAACCGTTATTAGAACACGAAGGGTTCCCGAAGGGTTCCCAGTTTGAATCCGGGTTCCCCCTGAGTTAATGTCGAAGAGTCCTTGGGCAAGACTCTGAACCCCTAGTTGCTCCTGGTTTTGATTGATTGATTGAAGACTTTATTTGAAGTTTGCCTTGTGTAGGTTGGGCCTTCACTGCCTTGCATGGTTTCCTCTGCCACCGGTGTATGAATGTGTGCGTGAATGGGTGAATGTAATGCACAATCTATGTAAAAGCGCTTTGGATAAAAGCACTATATAAATGCACCATTTACCATTTAGTAGCCTCGCGCAACGCGTTGTGATCTTGTAGAAAATATCATTGATCAATCTTGTAAAATAGCCGATCTACAAGCTCACAACGCGCCGCGACGCGTTGTGAGCTTGTAGACCTGAAAATGGTAAATGATAAATTGTGCATTTATACAGCACGTTTATGTGCTTTTAGCGCTTTACAATGTGCATTTTTTACAATGGGCTATGTCACATTGTGAGTTTTTATATATATATATATATGTGTGACGGAGAGAGTCGCAGCCCCAGCCTTGAAGCCTCAAAAGTCTAGTATCTCCCCCAGATTGCAAAAGATGTCTCTTTGGTCTAGTGGTTAAGTTATTGGACTTTCGCGTGGGAGACCCGGGTACGAAGCCGGATGGGGAAGTTCAGATCATCTCTGTTACATATATATATATATATATACAGGGTGCACTTTTCGAACAAATGGTATAATTTTTCTTTTCCTCAAAATGCATTTACACTCAGCAACCACTGTTATTCATACACTGAATTCTCAAAGCCCAGATAGGAAGAGGTGCAGCAGTTTTTACTATTGTGAAATAAATGCAAATGTCTGTTCTGCTCTCTTTGCCATCCAAGCTCACAAGAGCTTGGAGCTCAAGGCAAGGCCAGTCTAATAAGATAATTTTTTTACCAGACTCGAACTTATGACCTTCGATATGAGAGGCAAGGAATCTATCAACTGAGCTAATGAGTCATAAATATGTGATTCTAACATGTAATAGATATACACAGATCTGCATTATTTGTGTTTTATATATGACGTGAATGACTAAAACTCAAACTAAGTGAGATAAACCATGATGTTGTCTTTCTTGGGTTCACTGATGCTCAGCAATTCCCATTATACAATTGGTATAATTATAGTTTCACCAGACTCGAACCCACAACCTTCCGTATCAGAGGTGAGTGCACTATCGACTGCGCCAGGGCTGGGGAACAATTGCCTACCTAGGGGGGGAAGGGGGGAAAAAATGGAAGGGGAGAGGGGGAGAAGGGGGAAGAAGGAAAAAAGAGGAGAAAGAGAGAAAGAAAGAGAAAACGAGCGTGGAAGGGATGAAAAATGCAACAGGCCAGTCTTCGTGTGCATCTCCCCAGTGATCTGTCCAAGTAGTTTATGAGTATATATGATAGATTCATGAAAATTGTGACTTTTGTCGATTTTAGGTATGGTTGGTGAGGATCCGAAGGTCGTGGGTTTGATTCCCACCTACGCCGGGTCAGGTGTTCGATTCCCACCTACGCCATGCAAAAATAAAACTCAATGAATGAAAGAAACGTCCTCATTGTTTTAACCATCTCTAAATGGACCACAAAATCAATTTTATCACCATCATCTAACCTATTTGTACTATTGTATTACTACAATATAACATGTAGGCCTACTGTACATTGGCACATATTGACAGATGCCTGTTAAGTATAACCCTTGTGAGACTGTACTTCATTCATAGATGTATTGTACATCTATTTATATTCACTGGTGATAGATGTACACAGTATACATGCATTTATTTATTCACTGTACATTTTATGTATTGTTACCCTTATAATTATTATTATTTTATATAATTATATAACATAATAATTATTTTCTCTTATTCAGAGATCCACTGCAAATGCAGATCAGTATTTATTTCATCTTGGTTTGGAACAAATTCACTTAGAAGTACCTTGTATTTCATTCATTCTAACTAATGCTGCTGACATTTCTTTTAAAATCTTACTCTGTATGAGTTACAACAAACAAACATCAACAATATTATGACATCTGGACTTATTTCCAATGGGGATCAACAAAGTCAACCATTGAGGTAAAAGCATAACATATTTCATTAAGTAAAAAAATGCAACTGCATGAAAGGTAAATATAATTTTAATCTAAAAGATTAAAATACAACAGGGTATTAATCCCACATACAACATAAACATGGTGACAACAAATATATATGAATACATCATCACTCTTGGGTGGAAACCCTGTATGTCCAAAACGTTACTTATCACTTATTTCTTATCACTATTTAAAAAGTATCTAAAATAGTGAAAATAACTGATCTACAAGCTGACAACACGTCAGCATCTTGTGGGCCTATAGATCTGCTAACATGGTGAAAATAGACGATCTACAAGCTGACAACACTTTGATGTGTTGTGGGCTTGTAGTTTCCTGTGTTCTGAACTGGCCACTTTCTGCATGAATTTGCCTGCACTGTCCGCTTGTTGAATCTGGCCGTGGAGGCGCTTCGCCTTTGGTGAAGAGGTGCAGAGAGAACAGCTGAGGTCTGGGAGACAGCAAAGGAGAAATAGAGAGAAATATGTATAATCAATACAAATTCAGTGTCACACAGGTGACAGTTTATGTTTGCCTATGTGATAATACAGTATGCCCATCACACATCAGATCCCACCATGGCATTATCTTTTTTTAGCAGCCATCATGAAGGGGCCATCTATGTCTGTACACAGACATTTGTATGTGGCACAGATTTACACACTATTATAATGTTCTTATTTTGATCATAAGATCCAATTACAGAATGTCAAGTCTCCATACAGGTTTTCGTCAGAATATGTATGACACTGATATACTGGTTCTCAAATGTTTTATTTGCACAGACCCTTAACTCTGAGTGTCTTAATGGTTTTGATTGAATAGTTACTTTGTTAGCAGTTCACAAAGGAAAAGCACAGTACAGTTCAGAATCAGATACAAGGTCTACTAATAGGATTTAAACCCAAGAAAGCACAATGGCTTGTTTACATGTGGGTCCTTTTGTACTAAATGTATAAGAGAAACACATAGATCTATAAACCACTAATTTGTTTGTTATGCTTTGTTGATGAGCCAAATGTAGTTTTCTCCTTTTCACTTTCATTACCATACTATATGACTCCTTATCTTAATGTTTCAATGACACTGACAATACCTTAAAAATATATATACATAATAATAGCCTAATATTGCAATAGCAGGACAGTAACTTAGCTATGTAATCCATAGGATAGGCCTATATTAAAATGTCTTTACAAATAAAGCATTTACTAGATAGTATTGGCCAGCCATGGATCAAATGAAAGACAGTAGCAGACACCATCACCATGCCTATTGCCTACATGAAGAATGTTATTGTATATGTATGGTAATGCATTTCATGCAGATGACCAGACCATTACCATAGTAATTTGTAGAAGTCACGAAACTTACCTTGAGTGTTAGGATAACAAAGCCAGTGTCCAAGTGTCCATTCATCCAAAGGTCTCTAAGTGACAATTGTTTGTTTTTAACGTCGGACGCTGCATTGAGAGAATGTGGCTCACTTCACTCTACCACTGTTCATATCATAGCCATCTCGTGTGGTTTCTATTTGCTGATCTGTGCTCAGATGCTGTCTAGAGCCCGCCTACTGTATCCGGTAATGTGTAAGCCCACATTAAAGCAAGTAGCGTTTCCATATCCGCTCTGGCCCCAGACCGGAACAGCGACCTGAAAAGACGGCGCGTGATTGGTTGGAATCCCGCGAGGGACGGTGTGTTTTGATCGGGGAGGGAGGGCAGGGGAGGAGAAATGAAAAAGGAGTCCGGCGATTTTATTGGCAGACACATGGACGTGCGACGGGAGGCGTTCCGATTGGAAAGAAATCACCGCGGGGGAGATCTTCCATTGGCGACAATTGAACTCGCTCTCCTTTTATTTGGACGCGAGGAGCCCCGCGGTTGGCCAGTAAAGGAGGAAGCGAGGTAGGCGAGCGCTCGCCGGGTAGCGCCAGTCTGTCATAAATATGAAACTGTAATATGTAATACATGGACACGAAGATCTGCATCATGTGTGTTCATATATGCCATGTCACTTAGACATGTGAATGGTTTCCTGGCTTGTGTGGTTGGTCGTATGTATATCAAACAAGCCCGACAACCATTTTTGGGTTCAAATCTCAACAATGAAAATATATCAATATTATATAGTGCTTTTCTGAGAACCCAACATCGCTATACAAATGTTTGTCGTAGCTACATTTTGCAATGTTGGTGCATTCACCAGCAGATAATTTCTCTCTCTCGCATTCTCAGAGTCCAACTTTACTAAGACAATGTCAAGTTCGAGTTCACGTAGCTACATTGGTAGATACATGAACTATAGGTCGCAAGGTTATGAGTTCAAATCTGGTCTGCAAATAACATTTCAATATTCTTAGTGCTGTAGTAAATGGATGGAGGGCTCGTCTGAGGACGACCTAGATAGAAATACTTTGAATTGATGGTTTGTGTGAACAGTTCAGAGGATAAAATATATGTGTCATGCAGGGTCATGATGATATGAGAGTGAACGAAAAAAGTTATCTCTCATCTCAGAGTTGAACGTATATTGTGTGTGTGTGTGTGTGTGTGTGTGTGTGTGTGTGTGTGTGTGTGTGTGTGTGTGTGTGTGTGTGTGTGTGTGTGTGTGTGTGTGTGTGTGTGTGTGTGTGTGTGTGTGTGTGTGCGACACAGAGTCACAATGTCCCCCTGCCATCTTCTTTGACAGTCAAAACTCTAAAAATACACCATTTATCATTTTTGTGCATGTGTGTGCATGTGTGTGCACGTGTGTGTGTGTGTGTGTGTGTGTGTGTGTGTGTGTGTGTGTGTGTGTGTGTGTGTGTGTGTGTGTGCATGTGTGCATGTGTGCATGTGTTTTGTTCCCCTCTGACACGCCCTTTCTGTAATGGAAATGTTGTTTTGTGTGTGTGTGTGTGTGTGTGTGTGTGTGTGTGTGTGTGTGTGTGTGTGTGTGTGTGTGTGTGTGTGCATGTCACAGTGTCACAGTGAGAGTGAAGTGTTGTGCCCCTGCTGGCCTCCTGACAGACTGCACACAGTGTGATGTTTGTGTTCACTCAGACAGCACTGCCATCTGGTGGGGGCCTTTTAGATGTTATGAATGCAGCCAAGTTGAACTAAAGTCAGCGTGCGTCTCCGCACGTTATCACATACTGTGACAAAAGTAGCCAAGATCCAAACTCCAAATTTTCGGGAGTAAGAGAAAACAACATAAGCTGTCCAATGGTGTGCTGCATGAAGCTGTAACTGACTGCATACAGTCAGTACAGCTTCATACATTTTCTTTTTTTCAAATGGCTCTAACTAGAAAACTAATTCCCAGGGGACATTTTGAGGGAAAACGCGCTTCACTGTGGGGCTTCTAACTAAAAAACTATACAAGATAAAAGCTCAGGGTCTTCGGCCCTGAGCTTAGGACTTCCTAATCTATATGTGAAATGACATTCACTCATATATGACTATTTTTGGATTCTCTGTGGCTCTGCAAAGTTGGGCCAAAATGGTAAGAAAATGGTAAGAAAATGCCTGGCACTTGCTACCCACCCAATTAGAAAAATGGCTGGCACTAAAAGAGTTAAGAGTGGGAGGATTGGAGCGTCTGAGTCCACAAGTTGAATCTCCTCTGCAACTGGCTGTAGGTGGGAGTGATTGTGTGCATTTCCTAGTGAGTGTATTATTTCCATCCTTTCATCAGGAACCATGTCGCACTCAATTAGGTTTGGTAGAGGAAGTTGTAAAACCGGTGTCATAGGTGTTTGACTTGGCAACTGCTGCTCTCGAGTACATTGCGCTGGAGTGAAAGGTTGTTGTAGAACAGGAGTTTCCTGGTCGTCCACCCCACTTTCACTCTTCCCAGCCTCCTCGTAGGCTGTAGCTTCGGTGGAGGCAGCAGCAGCAGTCCTCTGAGAGTGGAGAATTTGGAGGCTGGTCTCAAATTCAGCCTTTTGTTTGTCAAGTTGAACCTTTTGCTTCATCGCTGAGGCTTTGTCGGAGGCTGTAGCAGCAACCCCCTGGGCCTGGAGAATGTGGAGGCTGGCATCAAGTTCAGCCTTGTGTACAGCCTTCTGCCTGTGAAGTTCAGCCTTTCGAATGTAAAGTTCAGCCTCTAGTAAAGCCTTCTGTTCGTCAAGTTCAGCCTTTTGCATCATCGCTGCAGCTTGTTTTTCAGCAACTGCCACTTTAGCCTGAGCAGCCTTTGCCTTGGCCAGCGCTTTTAAGTATAGAGACGATATTGAAGATCGTGATGACTTACTGGATGCCACAGATTTAGATTTGACTGACTTGACTGCAGACTTGTGAGTAGACTTGTGAGAAGACATGACGGAATCTGCTTTGGATGCCTCATGCTCCTCCTGCTGTTCATCTTCAGCAACCATTGTGTATTTCTTTGCTGTGTGTGTACTCATGATTGCAGCTGATTATTATCCTGTGTGCTTGAGCCCGCTGTGCTTCTTGTCTTTTTACTATACTGCCCTTGCAACACGTGCCTATGTGTAGCTAGACAGCTAGTTAACAGTTCCTGGGATCCTCCAATAAACACACAAGGCTTGACTTTTCTTGCAAATTTAGTGAAGTCTCTGTAGGATTTTGTAAAACTGAAACAATAAGAAAATAGAAATACATACAATGAATTAGTACCAAGGTACAAATATACACTGTAGTGTGAGAAATAGTATACAGTACATACAGTACTATTTGCATTTAAACTAGTTACAGAATGTTCCAAACACAGATCATTGTCACTGCAGCAGGACAGGCTAGCATAAATGCAGAGCACAAATGCTTAGGCTACACACTTACTGTATCAAACCAAACAATTAAACCAGCTTGCACAGAAAAGATTCAAACATCAAGTTGTGCATGAAATACAGTCAATACACCGATTAACTACAACTAAAATGTACTTACAGACAAATAATGTCCAAGGCAAAAACGTTTTAAGAAGATTCTCAGCAGACCATGTGTACAGCTCCCTTGTTTACTGGAGAAATGCTGGCTCTACTGACTTAGGTTTCACTTTCGCTTTGCTTTTATACCTTTTTAACTCACCACAAGATGGCAGTAAAAAACAATATGACTGATACAATGAACTTCACTTTTTACCTTGACTTGCCATATTACCTTATTAAATGACAGAAATATTTATACTTTTTAAACGTATATTGTTAACCAATCTGCCGTTGCAAAGGCAGCACAAGACATACCCAGTAAGCATTTTGAGGTGTATTAGTTGCCTAATAGTCGTGTTTTTATCTTCTACACCACCCGTTGAAAATCAGTGTTGTAAAGGTCTAGATTTGATATTTTTGACTAGTTGTTTAGTCGGCTATATTTACACGGGTTGCTACATATACCACTATTAGTCGGATACAAAAAGTCTACATTTCGCCGTTAGCGGCCGTCGAAAGTAGTGAAAAGTAGGGCGACGGTGGGATTCGATCCACTAATCTCTGACACTCAAGTCGGCGACGCTATCCACTCAGCCATCAATGCTGATATGATAGTATAGACTTTCTGGCCGTATTAAAAGGTGACATTGCCCACCTGTGTTCATTTTAGTGTAGTGCACATTGTTGAGGAAACTAAATGTTAGTGTGTGTGTGTGTGTGTGTGTGTGTGTGTGTGTGTGTGTGTGTGTGTGTGTGTGTGTGTGTGTGTGTGTGCGTGTGCGCGTGTGTGTGTGTGTGTGTACGCCCCGGACTCATTTTTGAAGCTTGTGATTGGCTGAACCGGACGTAGGGAGCGCTCCGTTGTAGTCACTTGGACCGCGCGAGGTGCACCAAAACCCAATTATCATGGCGTTTATCGTGCGCTTGCCCAGGCCGTAAATATAACGATTGCATTCACCACGGCTTCGTAACTCGCGCGGCGCTCCGCCGGCCGCTTGCAATGTCGTGGACAATAACTGAAAACGAGCGCTCTTTGCCGTTTCCATCCATCTTTCCCAGTTGGATCCATAATCACGCGGCACTGCACTGTCTGACTGACAGACGAGGAGTTCATTTCATCGTATATTTTTGTTTTAAAGACTTTATATTGACATTGGTTTAAAAAAAGGCGTTGAAAAGCCGGCTATACAACGACTACACCCAGACAAATAGCTTAATGATCGGATGGCTATTGGAATCATTTTACACCAATATTTCGAGATCAGTTCTGCAACGTGGAGTTGTTTTTTTAAAGAAATGTTTATTGAAATATGGATTAAATCTAATTGTCTAAATTCGGTGTAAATATAAACGTTGATACGGCGACTATAATTAGTTGGCTAAATCTCGGCTAGATCTAAACTATACTTAATAATGATCAACGGATATTATAATTATGTTAGTCCAATATTAGGAGATCAGTTAAGCACCTTACTGTTGTTTTTTTTTATAAATTGTTATCGAATCATGGAATAAATTGCAAAGTATATTTTCGGTGTGAATATAACCGGAATCTAGCCGGGTGAAATTAAGGCTAAAAAAAAACTAGTCGTGTAAAAAACGACTATTGCTCAGTGGGTATATACTTCATTGCGCAACGGTGTTCCACGTCAACCGAGTAGCTGAACTCACATCGCGTCAGCAATGCAACCCTTCTGAGCTTGGAGGTCTGCGGCTCTGCGCGCGACACCGTCGCAGGAGAGCCTTACCTGATTGCAGGCCGCGGCTCTCTCTCTCTCTCTCTCTCTCTCTCTCTCTCTCTCTCTCTCTCTCGGATTGACCGCGGCAAGGGGCGGAGTGAACGCGGCGGTTATCGTGGGCTTCGGTGACGTGTGCAGTGGGGCAACGGTGAGATTCGAACTAGTGATCTCTGGCACTCAAGTCGGCGACGCTATCCATTCAGCCATCAACGCTGATGTTTATCGTGGGCTTGCCCAGGCCTTACGGCCTGGGCATAAATATAACGATTGCATTCACCACGGCTTCGTAACTCGCGCGGCGCTCCGCCGGCCGCGCGGCCCTGGCCCGCTCTTCGCGGCCACTCGCGCCTGCGGCGCTCGGGGGCGAAGAGCAGGACCAAGGTCCGCTGGCCTTCGCGCCGCTTGCAATGTCGTGGACAATAATCAAACGCCTCCGCCCCTTGCCGCGTTCACTCCGCCCCTTGCCGCGTTCACTCCCCTTGCCGTGTTCACTCCCCTTGCCGCGTCCACTCCGCCCCGTGCTCCGGTCTGCAATCAGGTATACTTGTCGCAGGACGGAGCATAATTAGGCTTCATGGACTGCAGCTGGGCGAGCAGTAGACGCTCTGGTGATCCAGTGGATCGGGTGGGTGATCAAGAGGAGCGCTCCCTCTGTTCTGATGACGGTGAATAGAGGTGGGGTTTGAAGGACAACTGTTTTGAATCGCTATTATTGTTTACAATCAACAGAAACTAAGGATTATATATTTCAAGAGTGAGAATTTACAGTAAAAATCCTAAGCATTCTTCCTCCACACTGGGAGAAAAACGGCATCTGAAAGTTTGATGGAATGCATTTAAACACGAGTGCCATCCATTGCATCCGATGAACGGTGGGGTTCATTTGGTGCCGACCGGCGTGCACATACTGGTTTATATCAATGTGACGTGGACCATTAAGGCATCTATACAGTCAAAAATAGCAAAAATACCCTAGAACCTGGTATTTTTGCTATTTTTGAATTGGAATCCTAAATTCTTCTTTAATTTCAAATGCATTTATGTTCTTATGTTTTACTTTGATACAATGAACTTAAATACAATGGACATGAAAAAGACTAGTACTAGTCATTAAGCTACTAATAGGGTCATGTTTGCATGTTTGGAATTGTGACAGCTGAAATCAATAATAAGGATTATTATAGTATTCCGATATTAACCTGATGGCTGCATTAAGTGAAGGTGGGGGCCACATGTGGCCCCTGGGCCGCCAGTTGCCCATGTATGGTTCAGACGGACATGCAATGATTAAAACGATGCAGTGTGCATGCCATGTCGCTAGGTGGCAGTGACGCAGTGACGCAGTCTGGCAGTGTGTGATGCATGTCCGCTCCACTTCCTATCACAGCTGTTGTTTACATACAGTATATCACCATGGCAGCGTGCACAGGGGCGTCACACCAAATTCTGGGCCCTGGGTACAAGGATTCACTGCGGGGCCCCCATGAATGTTAACTATTGAAAAATAGCAGATATACAAGCTCACAGCGCGGCACCGAGTGCCGCGCTGCGAGCTTGTAGATCTGCTATTTTTGAAAAATCGTGAAAATGTGTGCCAAGAAACCTGTTTCCATGTCAGTGATGCTCAAACTTTTTCATGTGAAGGATCCCCCATCTCAAAATATTTAGTTCCAGGGACCCCCCAGAAGCAAATTTTGAGTTACAAATGTTAACTTAAAAAATACATATATTCTAAGATTTGCGCACATTTTCACAACTTTTCAAAAATAGCAGATCTACAAGCTCGCAGCGCGGCACTCGGTGCCGCGCTGTGAGCTTGTATATCTGCTATTTTTCAATAGCTAAAGTTACTAGGGCCCACCTTGGGCCCTGGTAACTCAGTCCCACTTTCCTACCCCTGGTGACGCCCCTGAGCGTGCAGGCTCCACGGCTTGTCGGCTCTGCAGCGTGAGCCAACGTGAGGCATGACGTCTTCACGTTGTCGTTTCCTGCGTTTCTACTGTTCAGACGGTGACAGACTTTTCACCCTAGAACCTGGTCTCACTTTGTTGCATTTTCAACCCACGGAAGGCATATCTGACATTACGTTTTTTTGTTTTCTCTGCGTCGTGTGCACAGGCTCTAGACAAGTTTTCCAGTAGCCCCAGCAGCTCAACCCTGCTAGCAGATATCACTGACTCACACACAAGGATCTGTGTTGATGCGTGCACATGCGCTTGTGTGTCTTTGTGCGTGGTTATTCTATTAACACTTACTGTACTTACTTACGTAAAAGCGGAGTAATCAGCAGCTCTTTTAGTGGTTTATGACCACCACCGGAATGACTGCGAGGCGGCCAATTATTAGATGTAATTTGTAGCTTGATTGTATATGTGTCGACTTCTGATGCATACAGGATGTGACATTTCAACTACTGTAGGCTTACAGTAAAAGAACACAGAATAGAATAGAATAGAATAGAATAGAACAGAACAGAACAGAATAGAATAGAATAGAATAGCTATATATCATTGTGTCAGTGTGTGTGTGTGTGTGTGTGTGTGTGTGTGTGTGTGTGTGTGTGTGTGTGTGTGTGTGTGAGAGAGAGAGAGAGAGAGAGAGAGAGAGAGAGAGAGAGGACAGAGATTTGATACAGCAGTCTGGCACATTTTTGCAACGCTCTCCCATATCCACACTATTACACCATTGTGCGACCTTAATTTAATCTGATGGTTAGTTCATAGTTGCACATAAACATCTAGCTAGCTGCAGAGAGAAAAACAAAACCTCTTCGGAATTTTTAATTCAGTGTTGGAGATGTTGCTGCAGCCGAATGATGCATCCATTTGAAATTAGGATGACGTTATTACCTACTGCATAATAATGATTGTGATCATTGTGTACCTGCTCCCTTCCTCTTTTCCCATCTGGACTGATAGTGGGTCGGGAGCCCCAGGGGGGTCCCCAAATTATTTTGGGGGGTCCCCAGATGATTAACTTAATGTTCAACATTGTTTTCTCTCTCAACAGTAAACAAACCATCAAAGTTTAAGTGTATAGAGGGTATCTGCACATTTCTAAAGTGACAATTTAAGTTTTTAATACAAATTAAACATTGGCCAAATTGTCAAATCTTAGAGGCCAAAATTGTGAAAATAGACGATCTACATGCATGTTGTTGTGAGCATGTAGATCTGCTATTTTCACAATAGAACCGTGTTATACAAAATGTAATGCCTCAACTCTTGTGCTTGTCGGGGTGGAGGGGTCCCCAGTTAAAATATGATTACTTTGGGGGTCGCGGCCTGAAAAGGTTGAGAACCACTGCTACTGTATAGGAGACAGAGCCATTGAGAAGTGGGTCTGTGTGTCTGTCTTTGTGTCTGTGGGGCGTACGTACGGGACGTACGTACGTACGTAACCCACGTGTCTCAGGAACCGTTTGACCCACTGACTACAAATTTGACACACGTGTCGCAGCAGTGTTAATATTTTCAGCAAATTTAGATTTAGTCTTAGTCTTAGTCTTTTGAATAACACACCATTTAGTCTTAGTCCTGTCTTAGTCTTCTGAAATTGTTTTTGTCTGTCTAGTCTTAGTCAACTAAATATCAAAACATTTTAGTCCTAGTCTTAGTCTTTTGGGATTAGTCTTAGACTTTTAGTCTTCGTCTTTTAGGATAGTTTTTTTTAGCCTAATATAACCACATAATTATGAACAAGTCATTGTCTTCTACTGCCTGTTACTTGGTCAAAATAAACCACACATAAAATATGTATTTGGCTTTAATTGCATTGCAGTTACATACCAGAGTTAATTTTTGCAGCCATTAGTCTCATACTTAGATTTAGTCTTAGTCTTAGTCTTTTTAATAACACAAATAACAGTCTTAGTCTTAGTCTTAGTCTTAGTCTTTTGAAACTGTTTTAGTTTAGTCTAGTCTTATCGACAAAATATCAAAATCTTGTAGTCTTTTAGTCTTAGTCTTAGTCGACAAAATTAACACTGTCGCAGACAACCTGTGGGAGTGCAGCGCCCCGTGTTGAGTGGGTCTGATGGGTGGTTGTCCAGAACCAGCAGAAAAAGCTCTGGCCGTGGCCCAAATGAGCCAATTGATTACCCTGGCAAGCCCAGGCTTAATCTTTATTTGTCAAATTCCCCATTTGATTAGTTAGTCTGTCTATACTCGCCACAGTCAGTTTGCACTCTTCAGATATTCTCCACGGTTTACCCCTGCACAAGGACTTTCTAGAACTGCTGATCCATCCCATATACTGTTTTAACACCATATATGGGCATAAAAGGGGCACGGTCAGACAGATATAGAAATCTCCATATATGGGCATATGGAAACAGACATTCCCAAGTAAACCGGGGCCCCGACAGGCACAGGACTCACAAACCACTGGACTGATCAGTGACAAATGTCTTGTGCACACTGCCAGTAGGCCACTGATTGTGCTGAAACCGTTGGAAACCTGATCCTCTCCAATATGTCAGTTTCTTTATTGACAGATCAAGGCAGTGCCGATTCATTTGTTTTCAGATACAGGGACGTGCTGGGCCCCTGGTTCAGCCCGGGAAAAGAGTTGGAGAGGCCCTCATTGTGCGCTATAGAGAGAGATCTCTCTCTATAGCGCTGCTGCTACTCAAAGACTTGCCATTTCAGACCATTGTTGTCGGGTGGAAACCTTGTATGTCCAAAACCATTTGTTTTGTATTTATCATTTTAAAAATGATTTAAACTAATGAAAATAGCCGATCTACAGGCACACAACGCCTCCCACCGTGATAATATTATATATGTTCATTTAGCAGTTGGATAGTGTTTAAAAAGTAAAACAAGGTGGCCTCTCAAGTCTCCCGGATGTTGCGGGAGTGTCCCGGAAATCAGCGTCTCCTTCCGGACACCCGCGAGTGGCACCGAACCTCCCGGAAATCCCGGCCGCTCCCGCAAATGCTAGCCATATCCGCCTGGATCCGGTCTAGAACCGGATCTGCGACCCACGATGCAAATAAATGTGTTCTCATTTGTCGTCAAACTGTCAATCTTGCTGCCTGTGCGACGCACGGCAGCCTGCAGGCAGGCTGTTGTGTGTGTCTCACTGTGATAGTGACAGAACTTTCTCCCAAATAGGTAAGAAATACATCATGCTATAAATTAACCCGATTATATTAAGCCTAAAATGGTTCGGCCGCCGTGCAGAACTGTTTTTAACAGTTTTTAACCATTTTTAACCGGAGAAAAAATAGTAAAGTCAGCGAAAAAACAATATTTTTTCACGCGCACGCGCGAGAACGGGCGCGCGTGCACAGGAAATGTTGATCTCAAAGTTGGGATGTCTGTTTAATCCGTCTGTAAAAAGTGCCCTCTACAGACCATAAATGCAGTTTTTTACTATGGTAAAAGAAATGCAAATGCCCACTTTCCATGCCATACCTGAAGACAACATTCAAGTGAATGTCCTTGTCCAAACTCTCCTGGACTTGAGTGCAGCATCTTATGTTGAAATAATTTTCTTCTGTGTAGAAATCAAGCATCGAAAATAGCCGACCTCCAAGCTCACAACGTGTCGCAGCGCGACGCGTTGTGAGCTTGGAGGTCTGCTATTTTCAATATTTTCACCAAAAGGCCCTTTTAGAAATGTCAGCCCCTGCCTCTCTAACATTCTCTGCACGATCCCTGGTGAAAGGGGACTTGTGGTGGGACGAGTGACATCTATTTCCTCCTCCTGTCACCATCTGCCAGAATCATCGCCAGCCTCCAGAAGATATGCAAAGTGTCCAAGTAAATATGCATGCTAGCATTGATGGGGTCGTATTCCTGGAAACCAGAGAGGGGGTAGGTCTCTGCTCTCTTGATGACCGTCTGTGTATCGTACAGGAGGCAAGCGCTGAATAACAGCAGACCCCCGTAGACGGCCACCGAGTAGAGGCCAGCTCCAAGCGCTGTGGTGGGAGGCAGGAAGATGGATCCAAGGGTAGAGGTGAAGACCACTCCCAAACCAACACCCAGGGGCCCGCCCATGTAGAGGAACTCCTCACTCGGGGCACACATGGCCACCGTAGAGAGGCCACCCACGACGCCCGCCGTGCACCAAGCGGCCCTCATCAGCAGGGGTCCTCCCAGGAGGGTGAGGGGGGCGAGGACGGCACCCAGAACACCTGCGTGGGACATCCAGGCAAGGTGTTTAAGCATGGGACTCTCCTCGTATGAAATGGATTGGACCAACATGGCAGCTCCGATCTGGACAGCCAAACTAGCTCCAATTGAGAGCAAGGAGACTCTCATCATCAGACCCATGAGAGCTGGGGACCTGCTCACTGCAACGGCCGACAAGGCCGTCATGCCAACGCTGCCCGCTAAATACATGTAGGTGGAGTGGATTCTGTCCTTGACGTGCTGGGGCCAGAACACTGCTTTCTCAATGGCACCGACCTCATTAGACATGCCCAGTCCATAGTAACACAGAGCGCCGAGGCCTGTAGCTGCACCCCCAGCCAGTATCATTCTGCCCATGCTATCAATCTTAATGGCAGTGTCCGAGGCTGGTACGAATACTGCTTCTTTGAACTGATCTTTGAGGGTCTTCCCCCGACCGAAGCCAGCCCTGACCTTTGTGGCAAAACCCTGATGAGGCTTTAGCAGAGGTGGACAAGCCTTCTGGGCCAACGGGGTGCCACTGTGTGTCAACATGGGACGCAGCCCAGCCATCACTGGGAGAGTCCTCACACATGTCAGCCTCGCCGCAAACATGGTCAATGATAAATATGCTATCTCTTACAGGACCTAGTTCTCGATCACAGTGCTTTGAGCTACTGACTGGCTATCTCCCTTTTATGCTCCCTTTTATGTGTCCTGTTCATGCCCGTATATGGAGATTGAAGATGTCCTCTATATGATGTCATAATACTCTGCCAGAAAGTTCAACACAGAGATTCTTTGCATTCTTCAGGAATCTCCATATTTGGCGATCCATTGCTGCGTGATGATTCTGGACAAATACCGATCCAACAGACTTCCTACTCGCCAACAAGTCGCCAACAAATGTCACTGATGTCATTTTCTCTACCCTGCAATTCCAGTCTGCAGATTCTCGTCACACTCTGTGGCGAACTCACACTGGAAGTTTGGTGAATAACATTGGAGTCTATGAGCGCCGGCTGGAAAGCTTATGAACAAACACTATTTCTGAATGATAAAGACCTTTATAAAATACTCTGCTCAGAAAGTTAAAAGAAAACATGTCACACATTGTTTTCTGCTGTGTTTCTTTTCGGTGTATACTCTACTACCAGTAAGACTCCCTAATCGGGAGATAAGCGACCGTTGGTCGCTTATCTCCACAAATAGGCCAAAAGTTTGTTTTACCAATTATTACACTCTATGTGAACATTTACATCAACAAATCCCAAGTACTATGCAGAACGACCCATTTCAAGTTTTTAATGTACAACAATATTTAGAAAATAGGTCTACAAGCTGACAGTCCTCGTCCCTTATATTCCCATAGGTTATATGGAGATCTCAGTGTTTGTCAGTCCTTGTTCATTTATGCCCATATATGGACATCTCTATATCTACTGTAACAGTCCTTGTCCCTTTATGCCCATATATGGAGATCTCTTAACTGTAAGTCCTTGTCCCTTTTATGCCCATGTATGGATATTCCTGATGTCATCAGTATATGAACATATATGGGCTTTCTGATATGCCCATATATGGAGATCTCTTAACTGTAAGCCCTTGTCCCTTTTATGCCCATATATGGATATCCCTGATGTCATCCGTATATGCCCATATATGGGCTTTCTAATATGCCCATATATGGAGATCTCTGTATCTCCATATATGGGTATAAAAGGATACTTCAGGTCTGACATCAGGTTTGTTTATATTGGGTTGCTAGGTTTGACATCACAAACTCTATGGGCCATCTGACCTAGAAATCTATATTTGGGCATAGATGACTCATCGTGACCTCATCACACGTCGACCGCACGTGTGACGTGCGGTCGACCGCACAGGCCGCGTGTGACCGACGGACGGCCGGTGGAGGTTTTCATACTAAACTGCGACCTTACGGTCGCAATAATTTTATAGTGGTATCTAAAGAGCACAAAGTACGTTTCTGAACTAGCTAGTATCACAAGACTGTCCATCATTTCCTGCCTGGAAACCAAATCTTGCAATAACCCAGAAACAGAAACAATCCCTGCCACTGTTTAGATCCCTCAATGAAAGTACGTGCTACGCACATTGAAAAGCAAGTGTTTGTAAAAATACTTGTGATATGCCTTCTTTTATATTCCTGAACCGATTATATGACAAAGGTCTCAGTCATTCATAAATAGTGTTTGTTCATGAGCTGATCCAGCTGGCTCCATTCACTGCCATGTATTTCATCCAACTTCCGGTGCGAGTTTTGCCACAGAGAGCGCCATGGTGCATCGCCTTGGTCACTTGATGTCTTTTCCTGGTAAATGTTCCTTGCTCGCCACATCACTCCCTCGGGTCCCTTGTGATACGCAAGACCTGTTTCTGAGCAGTGCTCCAGTACATGACTTAGTGTACTACGTCCATGCAAAATCAACACCTCCTCAAATACTTATTACGTATCCGTATGTCCCTTTTCTGATTGGACATAATGTACATACAGACAGCACCGAACGCAGAACTTGCGCACTCTGCTGGCACACAAGTAGGCCATACTTGGCCACGAGTGCACAAGGCACACTGAGTGCAGTCTAGTTTTTTAATTTTTTGGGTTCTCAGGATCCGTAATATCCTCCCCATTGCTGCTTGACACACTCAGTCAAGGGGTCACCCGAAGCTCACACCCCAAATATGGGACCATTTGGTCTGTTCCTCCCGAGCTATGCCCCTGGTAGGGTTTGTGGACAGATTTTTGTGGACGTCAGTACTATGACATACTGTATATAATATTGATGAAGATATTGATGACTCATGAGTCATGAGTGGTGCTTCATATATGGGGATTTGGGGATCTATTGATACTGCTGACCACCTCCCTACTCAGCGCGTCAAGTTGTTCCTCAGCCATACATGTATACACGCCAGGTTTTACGTCAATCAGTCGTATGGTTCTTGAAATACGCTGGGGACATGCTCACTCACACATGTGCAGTGATATGTCATAGATTGGTGATTCTCAAACATTTTCATGTCAAGGACCCCTAAATGAAAGTGTAATTTGGGTTAGGGCCCCCACCGGGCATGCAAAAATACAAGAGGATGATTTTGCAGAGCGTGGAGTCCCCTTCAAATAGTGGTGAGTAGGCCTATAAGCTATACGAAATGGCATACTTTGAACTAACTACTAGAGCTCAATCATGGGCTGCTGTGCCAATGTTCCCTAAGTAGTTCACCAGTCTAACTATTGATATTTTATTTGAATACTGTGAGTATTGCTCATTGGTGCTGTTTTGATTGATGTGGTTTCCAAGTTGCTTTCCGCGATGGTGGAAGATTCAGATTTGGCTTATGAGACGGGAAAGGAGAGACACATAGGCATCAAATTCAGCTTTACAGGATATCTACATGTTCCAGTAAGACGCCTAAGGCCCTAAAGGGTGAGGTCGCGCCATCTGTCTTAGCCATCTGTCTTGACCATGATCCCTTGAATGCCCATTTATGGAAATCTATGCTCTAAGTATCTGACATCACAGAATCCCTTTTATGCCATATATGGAGATCCCTGCTCTGTGTATCTGACATCACTGTAATGTCACCTGTTTTTATACCCATTTATGGAGATCCCTGGCCCTGCTCTGAGTATCTGACATCACTGTGATGTCACAGTGATGTGTCAGGGGAACCACAGTGTCAGGCGTAGTCCAAGTCACCAGGGAAGCAATCTGGGAAGTGGGAACCCATCTGCAAAAATATGAAAAAAACAGCGCCCCCTGCTGTTTGTTGGCCTGTTCTGTCTGGCCTCAGCAGCTCCACTTCCGGTCCACGTGTCTTTGCTTACATTCCTAACTCTACACAATACACACTGTAACGGGAGCTGCCAACAGATTCAGCTGCGAAGGCTCTGAATCTGTCTTGAGACATTACCAGGGAAGAGGTGGAGGGGAGATGCATCCACATTTTTGTTTCAGTTTACAGTTTACAGTTTAGGCATTTAGCAGACGCTTTTAATCCAAAGCGACTTACAATAAGCAGATAACATCACAATAATAAACAAGTACATCATCAACAGTATAACAAATGCAAATGTATATCTATCTAGAAAAAACACAATATAATCAAAGTTCTAAAAACCTAAAAACAAAACAAATGCTAACTAGCTTCATGTATGGTCATTGATTTTTTCTGTAGTGCTAAGGGTTTAGGTGGAGTCTGAAAAGGTGAGTCTTCAGTCCACGGCGAAAGCTAGCGAGTGAGTCTGTTGTTCTAAGTGCGACAGGGAGTTTATTCCACAACTTGGGGGCCAGGAGGGCAAACTGTCTCGGACGAGTGGATTTTTGCCCTGGAGTTTTTTGCCCTGGAGTCCAGTTATACAAAGATTCACAGTGGGTCGTCTGTCTCTAAACCAGGGGTCTTCAACAGGGGGTCCGGGACCCCTAGGGGGTCCCCAGAGTTACTACAGGGGGTCCTTCAAATCTTTGTGTGATAGAAACTTTTTTCTCCTTTTTTATATTAACCAGTTGAAACCTAACGTCCATATTCTGAGAACTTTAGCCAAAAATAGCAGATCTACAAGCTCACAACGCCTCGCGCTGCGAGGCGTTGTGAACTTGTAGATCGGCTATTTTCGGCAAAGAGCTTAGATGTAGAGGGGAAAAAAGAGCAGACTAAGTACAGAGTGAAAGGTCAAGTTTATTAATTATTGACGGTTCAAGTGATTAAATATCTGAAAACACAAATTGACATGAATCCAAAATACACTGATGATTGTGCTGTCAAACAATTAAACTATATGGAATCTATGAAGAGGTTGTGGGGGTCCCTGCTTCATCTCTCTCTCAACTAAGGGGTCCTTGGCCTGAAAACGTTGAAGACCCCTGCTCTAAACCATTCAAAGAAGATGATATGGGGGGCAGCAAGTTCATATTTCATGTAAACTGTGATTCTCAGCTAAAAGTGATCTGTTTGACATGTCACTTTAATCTTTTCTGAAGCGCACAATGATTTCCTGTTTGGCACATGCAGAGACGCACTTTTTGAGTTAGCTGTGGGCAACCCCCCTCATATCTTAATAACGCTGATTGTTCTCATCTTTTACCATGTGCGTCACTGACGACCTGAGAGAGTTCTATATCCTTCGTCGAGTCAGTCAGATAGGCGTGCTGTGTATGGGCATGCCAACAGTATATACGGTAGGACCGACTGACTTCAAACTTGACACGTGCATTGGCGAGGACCAGAGGGAGTGCAGTGCCTGGCGTGATCGTCAAGTTGGACGAATAGGTGGTTGTCCAGAACCACCTATCCGACCGATGTGCCCAATATGGCCATACTATACTGATGACATCAGAGAACTCTGTATGAGCATAAAAGGGACACAGACAGATAGAGACATAAAGAGATCTTCCATATATGGGCGTAAAAGGGACACGGACACAGACTGACAGACAGACAGACAGACTGGTAAAACATTATTGATAAAACCATGAATCCTACAGAACTCCATGTCAGGCCTACACTACACACGGCCGGTACCCACCGATCTAGTATGCGTTAAGTGAAAGCAGTAATAACTCCTCTGCTCTCACGCCCTGAGAGCCTTCTATTCCTTTCTTCTTCACATGTGCTGGCTGGTAATTAGGTGTTGAGAGGCTCCATATGTCAGTCAATATTTATGTACTGTAATAAGGGACACGTGTGTGATGTGGAGAGTGAGGTGGTTAGGAGTCACGTACACGTGATAATAACCAATGAGGAGTATCACGTTCATTTAGTTTTCTTCAAAATCATCCTTCAAGCAAGAGTAGCTCGCTCAAATGACTGAGAGAGGGATTTAATGCACACATGTCCTTCTATTCCATTGAAGGTAACACTATAATTTTATGTGAAAGCTGTGAATTAAAGACACTAGTGCAGTTCAGGGAGACTGCAGTCTTTTATTACAGTGTACAGTGGAAAGAGACAAGAAACAAAGAGAGACAAGAAACAGAGAGAGACAAGAAGGGGAGTGACATGGCAGTAAATGGTCTGGGAATTGAACCGGGGACTTGCTGTCAGGCGAGTTGCACGCACCCTAAGCATGTGCACTCGGTGGCCCTGGGTCACTCACAGCTGTGACTGATTTGATACTCATCCCTATTTAACTACACCTACTTCCTGTATTAAGACCATACCTGGTGAAGACCCGCAAGGGTTGAACCGTATTAATACAATTGTCGCTGGAGCTTTGAAACAGTGTGCGGACTTCCTCTTCTTCCCTGCTTGTAGCTCCATCACATTTATTGTGCAAAGCATGTTTCCACCACAGATTTGGTCTTCGTCAGGTGATTCTTCATTGCATTTAGCACAGCGGCAAGCTGTTGTGCAGGGGTGGAAAAAGTACTCACATTCTTTACTTGAGTAAAAGTATAAATACTGCAATGTAGTAATACTCTTTAAGGGTGCCCTCACACCAAAATACCTATGAGAGTGGAATCCGCGTTCCGCCAATGCATTAATGAGAAGGGAGCGTTTTTTTTGCAGAAATCCTCTGCTGGCATGAAACCGCTTCACTCTCATTGAAATGCATTGGCGGAACGTGGATTCCACTCTCATAGGTACTTTGGTGTGAGGGCACCCTTACAAGTAAGAGTCCGGAATTCAAAATGTACTTGAGTAAAAGTACAAAAGTATTGGCATCAAAATGTACTTAAAGTACCAAAAGTAGATCTACAAGCTCACAACGTGTCGCAGATCGGCTATTTTCAAATAGCCAATGTATAAAATAGGGCTAAAGTGGTTAATGTATGTTTTTTAATATCATAAAGTATATCTGCAAAGTACCTAGTAACTAAAGTTTTTAAATAATTGTAGTGGATTAAAAGTACAATATTTAGATCCGAGATGTAGTGGAGTAGAAGTAAAAATATTGGAAATTGGAAATACTCAAGTAAAGTACAAACACCTCAAAATTGAACTTAAGTACAGTACTCAAGTAAATGTACTTAGTTACTTTACACCACTGCTGTAAAGCAGTTCTTTTTGATAATGTTCTCCCCGCTTCCCAGTGGTAATTATAACTAATGGGCTTGTTCTGCCTCGGTTGAGTCTAGGCGTCTTTGGCAACACGTGACGGCGTCACTGAAGGCGGGAGACATGGACCAGGCCACCGAACACAAACACCGTCTGGAAGAGAGACAACGCAGCGAGGGCAAGGAGAGGGCAGCCACCAAAACACCATGGAAACCCAAATACTTTGTCAAGGAGGTGAGGAGACACACGCACACGCACACACACACACACACACACACACACACACACACACACACACACACACACACACACACACACACACACACACACACACACACACACACACACACACAAGCACGCAGGCACGCACACAATACTTGTGACATTTATTTACTATCTCATTGTGTTTCAAATGGTTTAACATAATGGGCTGTTTCTTGGATTCTTTGGAACATCTTGGATTCTTTTAAGATAGTCTATAATATGTGTGTTTGTATTACTATACTTTTGAGGACCAAATGTCCCCACAAGTATAGTAGAATATGATAAATTGTGACATTGTGAGGACCATTTTCCTGGTTGTTTAAAATAGACAGTCTACAAGCTTACAATGTGTCGTAGCGAGGCGCGTTTTGTGCTTGTAATGCTGTGCCGCAATTTTCTAGTATTAGGTTTTCTGTAAAAAACGGCATGTCCTCTACCACAATATGCCTATAATATATTGCCTTTACTTGTTTTATGTTTTATGTTATAAATTATACTCTGATATCATTTTCTGATGTGAAGTCCATTAAAAAGAGTATACAAAATAAAAAATAAAAGAGTAAGACGCCTAAAGGCGGAAAACGACTTAGCCGTGAAGGGCGAGGTCGCGTAGGACGGAATTCGCACAGAACAGGACGGAATTAATTTGCAAGTGTGATTGGACAAAACATGGACCAAATATTTCCCCAAATATATACACAATATGTTCATATATGGGCATTCCAAGCTATGGGCTTAATATTGATGACATCAGGGATCTCCATATATGGACATACAAGGGACAAGGTTGGAATATGATGTCACAATGTGATGTCACAACAATGTTATGTCATAGGCCAGATATAGACATACCTGTATATGGAGATCAGGGATCTCCATATACGGTATGGCCATACAATGGGCATACAAGGGACAAGGACGGAATGTGATGTCACAATGTGGTGTCACAACAGGTCAGCAGCTATAGACATTGAGGCATTACGGACAAGATACAGACAAGATGTGACGGTTTTCATAGTTAACTGATAATAACAAAACAAATCAATTAGCCCTTCACTATGCCCCTCCCAATAAGCTTTTGTCCAATGCTAGCTTAGAATATGTCCCTCCCAAAAAGCTTTTGTCCAATGCTAGCTTAGAATAACTTCCTGCTTGCCAACGCTGGGAGGGGCATAGTGAAGGGCTAATTGCATGTCCTCAAATGTTGATGTCCTCACAGTATAGTACAAAGTAAACCTGTGTGTGTGTGTGTGTGTGTGTGTGTGTGTGTGTGTGTGTGTGTGTGTGTGTGTGTGTGTGTGTGTGTGTGTGTGTGTGTGTGTGTGTGTGTGTGTGTGTGTGTGTGCAGGGCGAGGGCTGGGTGTACCACAACCCCCTATGGAAAACCCACTGACCAGCAGCTTGGTGGTGGGCGGGAACAGGTGCTACTGTGCTGTCCATCACAGTGGGTAGCCATGGTGACCAGGGTGGAAGGCAAGCCAGCCACTGAATGAAGAGGAAGGAAGGAAGGAGAAGAAGAAGAACGGGGAGTATGAAGAGAAGACAGAGACAAGCCTTTCTGTGGCTCATTCAGACACATGTGGTACAAGACAGGATGAGAGGTGCCAAAGATTTTAAGATTAAAATGGACAAATGGGCAGTCGAATTATTAGGTGCTGTCAAATCAGAAATACAACGAGGTTGCACAAGAGCGGCCCTCTTTTAGAAATAATGTGAATGGACACAAGATAGTATAAGGCTGGGTATAACAGGACAGCAATTTTATTATTTTCTATATAGTAGATACAAATACTAGTCGAACTATTATAAACATGCTACTGCCCCTTTCACTTTTTAGTTCTTTGCACAATGCACTGAACAATGGTGTTGGTCACAGGAGTTTTTGCACAATCCATTGTATAATGTAATGTTGAAAATAATGATGTATGAACCGTGGGTATTGTATGTTTGTGCTGGAAGTAGCTGCTGTACCCTGTGCTGGATGTGTCTATCTATATCCATGCGTATGTATATAAATATATATATTTACTATATCTGAGTGAATCAAGGAATGAATGGTATGACTCTGGTTAAGAGCGCTATGTTAAATGTCAAACTGACTTCATTTCTGTTATAGTGATTTCCTCTAATTCCCTCAACACGTATAATCTGTTAAATGATGTTCTACCCAAAGTCTTCCTTCAAAATTCAGTTCACTCATCATATGAATAATTAAAGAGATAAAGCCCATCACCTCGAACCACCCAAAGATTCGATTTTCTTTTTCCAGATGGCATTAGTTTAAAAAAGAGAGCACCATCCCTTGTTCACAGAGTTCTTCCTTTTGTTATGATTGTGTTATTCTTAAGACCAAGCTTACAGTACAGTACTATTGTAAAAATGTCCCCATTTTGTAGTCTACAAGAGGCAAGAGCACACGTTGGACTAGATCAGACTGGGCAGAATATCAAAGGTGTTATTCCACTGCAGTTGGAAGCTAGTTAGCCCAGATGGCGTCCATTTTGCTCTCTTACTTCACGCTCAGGGGGTTGGGCTTATAGAGTAGTGGTTGGTGCATTTTCAGAGCATGTTTATTTTAATAATCAATCAATCAATAATGTTCCGGCTTGGATCAATATACTTTAAGATCCTATTTATCAAAATGAAAAGCAATTTGTTCACACTTTTAAAGAAAACATACAGTACCTTGATGTTTATTTATTTACAATGTAAATAAATAAATGTTCTGATGTTAATAATATCAATAATCTGTTTTGCCAATTATTTTGGGGGGACACGTAAAAGCTTTTAGGACGGCTATTTACAAAGAATCTTGAAATGTAATAACACAAATCTTATAGCCTTCTGGGGTCCCTGACACTAAATATGTTCTAATGGGGCTCCATGGCGAAATATTAATTTGGGGGCTCTTGACATTAAAAGGTTTGAGGGGCACTATATTAGAGCCACAGTGAGTATAGTAAGTTCGATTAGGACAGATTTGTTTTACATTGTAAAAGAAGTAAAGATTTCTAATCCCACTCTGGCTCTAGAGTAATTGACATTATGCAAAAGAAATGTACAGTATTAAGGTTTTATCTGATTTACCTTGCTGAATTTATAGCTGAGATGTACTGATATTTTGGAACTCTATGACACATGCTCTGAGCTACAAGACATGATGGTGCCTAACAATAGCTTGCCAACTGTTGTTCTAATCTAAATGAGCATAAGTATGCTCAACACCTTCTTCTTAATCCTTGTTTGGCCTGTTCTGATCTGAACTTGTATCAAAGTGATGTGGTTTCTCATTTTAACCAAATTTCATCCACATTACTGATGTAAAATACAGAAGGTTTGAAATCATAACTTCACACATCATAGAATATCAAAGACAAATCCCTTGCTGCCTGCCCTAAGGTGTGTGTGTGTGTGTGTGTGTGTGTGTGTGTGTGTGTGTGTGTGTGTGTGTGTGTGTGTGTGTGTGTGTGTGTGTGTGTGTGTGTGTGTGTGTGTGTGTGTGTGAGAGAGAGAGAGAGAGAGAGAATGAACTACTGTAGGTCTGTTTTTGCCTTATATAAAACTCATAAGCACTGTAGAACACTTTGTAGACAGGATAGTGGTGTGAAGTGACGTGGTAAAAATACTGTATTAGTGAGGGGATGAGAAGAAGGAGTGATTCTGAGCCCTGTTTCCTGAACATTTCTTTTATAAGATATTGTTGTTGTCGGGTGGAAACCTTGTATGTCCAAAACTGTTCGTTTTGTATTTATCATTTTTAAAATGAATTAAAATAGTGAAAGCCGACCTATAAGCACACAACGCCTCGCACTAGTGAAAATAGCAGCTTGTAGATCTGCTATTTTCACTAGTTTTGTGAGACCGTCTTGTATGATGAAGCAGGGCTTTACTTTACAAAAAAGAAAAGTACACATTTGAACCTTGGAGATACAAGGTTTCTGCCCGACAGTGACAATATTCTGTGTCCTTCTGAGTATAAGGTACATTTGGGAAAATCAAACCTGATTTAAGAATAATGTTGATTACATGATGTTATTTGATGTACTTGAGGTACACGAGGTAGCTACTCTTTGAAGAAGAATAAACGTGTCTTTTTACCATTGCTAACTCAATGTGATTCTGTACTACGTAGGCGTAGGTGGCGAAATGCTATATCAGGAACCCCTCATGTACAGTAATTTCTGGTATTTTAGCTATATAGTGTAAATGTGATTTTACAGATTTTGATCTGTCAAAAACATCTCTGCACTTTGGGACTCTTTATTTCATTTGACAACAGTGTGGGACAGACATGGTGCTGAGATGTTTGAAATGAAACCCCTCATCAGACCAGGTCCTATTGACCATAGTAGGTCTCCCACCCCTGAGTATGATGTAAGAGAAAAATGGCTGCCATGTGAATATCGCTGTTGTCAGGCAGAAACCATCTCCGTATTCTAACTTTTAGTGTTTTTTCGCAAATCAATGCCCTACTTGATCATACTACAGCATCACATAAAAGCATCAAAAGTAGAAGATCTGCATGCTCGAAATGTGGAACAACGCAGAGCTTTTAGATCTGCTACTTTTGCTATTTCTTTATTTGAATCCTGAAAAGTAACAGTTTTGGACATAATGAGGTTCCACCCGACAGAGACGATAATGGTCAATTGAGGCCAAATTGCTCTACCCTATTAATGTTTTGTTAACATTTTTAGTTCTGAATGTTTCCAGTGTGAAGTGCAGCACTGCAGTGTCACCATAGAGCTTTGACCAATCAAACACCTTGTCCTGTTCACCTGACCTGACATTATAGTTAACAAACCTATGCAACACATGACTGTAGATGGTAGTCTCAAAATATTGGGGCATGGGTATAGGGGGTGAGGGAATTTAAAAGGTTCTGTATTTGTTTAAAATAAAGATCTATTATGAAGATCCATCTGTGGCCTCAATTTCTTGATTGCTTGTTGGCAGAGATGGGCAGTATTTTAAATAAACGAAGACAGGGAAGCACCTTTTAGATGACAGGAAAGCACCATGGGAAGTATAGATGTCAGGGAAGGACCATAGGAAGCACCATACCATAGATGGAAGACAGGGAAGTTACTTAAAGAGGTGGTGCCATAGTTTTGTGCTTTTTCTGTTTGTGTTTATGAAGTTAACATTATTCGAAGGGTCGATTCATACTCCACTTTTAGAGCCCAATTTATTTCGGTTGGAGTGGAGTATGTGGAGTATGAATCGACCCTAATAGACCACCGGGTGGGGTTATAATGTGCAGATTTGTCTTCCACGTGTATTTGTGTTTACTTCTTGAAAGCTGAAAGCGTCTTAGTCAAAAGGCCCAGTCGAAAAACACAGATTAAATGACATCATAAAATCATCCCCTCTCCTTTTAACCTTTCACCCAACACTGTGGGTGTGGCTAACTTCAGCTGGGTCAACACCCACCATTACAACCAGGCATACTTAATGAACTGGTGGGTGTGGCCACATCAAAACAGAATTTTAACTCTTTCTGTACACTTTTTGAAACAAGTCTTCCTTCTAGTATAATCATAATACCTGATCATCATGTTTTAGAGGGAGAGAAAAATCATGGCACTGCATCTTTACTATAGCTTTAAATGCTGGAGTATTTATTTCAATAGTTACTGTATGCTGCTTAGTTATGATGCAGGGCCACATTGGAAACCATCGTTTCATTACGCTTTATTGTCATTTTTCTTTTACATCTTTGACCAAAATCAAATCAAATCAAACTCTACAACCTGAAGGCTAACGCTTCTGAGAGATGGTACAATGTTTAATGATCAGACTCAGCACATTGATTCCATGTTTGAATCCAAGACCTTCTAATAGTTCATTGGTTTTCAACGTCCTGTGCCTTGCAGGTTCAAGTCCCATGCCATCAAGCTACCGGAGGACCATCAGGGACAATGTGTCCCTAAACCTGTTTCCTGAGGGGGGTTATGCCTGAAGAATGTTTGGATGTATACATTTAATTCCAAGTGTTTACATGCACAGCTTGCCACACTACAAGATGGGATGTGTCTTTCCCCTCATAAAAGTTTTTTTCCCACCCTGAGCAGGTTAGGTGCTACAGTATATAACAATATATAATACTTGTTCCCAAACAGTGGGTCGGGACCCGGCAGTTTGTGGGGTCACAGACCAATTCTTAAGGGTCACGACTTGAGTAAAAATCTTTTATTTTTATTTTTATCCATTAAAGAAATAAATACATTTGAAGTGCATTGACTGGCTGCACTTGTATGAAATGTGCTATATAAATACACTTTGATTGATTGATTGAATGAGATTGAGATGTTATTTTCATGGAGAACCATACACACAGTCCTGATGTGTCTTTCTTGACTGTAGTCAGGGAAAACTAGCAGAATATCTGTCAAATCTGGGAATAAATTCCTTACCAAACAATTTCTTCACCAATGTGTTCGTAAAGGTGTCTAGTGACATATCAAACAAAGATTGATTTGAAATTCAACATCCCTAGCAAAATGTTTGACAGCTAGGGTAATTCTGGGTCTCATTCACTTACTATAAGGGAAAAAATCACTCCCAAAAATATGCTTTAAGTGGGATGTGAGGGGTCTAACTAGGTGTTTTTAATTATTCTGAATCCATTGCAAGCATTTGTTTTGCACGAAAAACATTCCTTGGGCCAAAAATGGACCCCATACACCTTGTGAAAAGTGATGACTCATCACTAAACCATCGTTTCTTTGCGTCTGATTTTGGCCCAATGAATGTTTTTCGTGCAAAACAAATGCTTGCAATGGATTCAGAATAATTTAAAAAACCTAGTTAGACCCCTAACATGCTACTTAAAGCATATTTTTGGGAGTGATTGTTTCCCTTATAGTACAGTGTATAGTAAGTGAATGAGACCCAGAATTACCCTAGCTGTCAAATATTTTGCTAGGGATGTTGAATTTCAATCTTTGTTAGATATGTTACTAGACACCTTTACGAACACATTGGTGAAGAAATTGTTTGGTAAGGAATTTATTCCCAGGGTTTTATTAAAATTCCCTGACTAATTGTTTTGTTGGCTATACAGAGCCTGAATCAATCAATACAACTGGCATAAAAATATGTTTATGCTTGAAGTAACATAAGTACTCATTATGCAGAATGTCCCATTTTACAAGTTTTTAAAATCTTGCAGATCAGATCTATAAGCTCAAAATGCTTTCGTGATGCAATGCATTTGAGCTGCAGAGCTTGTAGATCAGCTATTTTCAAATAGCCAAAGTAGACGTATGATTTGTAATCATAATCTACAAAGTAACTAGTAGGCTAAATAAGGGTTTCAAATATTCTTTGGAGTTGGAGTAGAAGTAAAGCTATTGTATTGTAAAATACTCAAATAAAGTGGAGAAAAACTCAAGACTGCACTTAAGTACAGCACTTGAGTATGTGTATTATTTATTTATTATACTTTCCACCACTGGTGAGCTGCATGTATATGCTTCTGAACTGAATGCAGTCTCAATGTGTTTGGACTTTGGAGTGAACAGAACATGTATGCAATGCTTTCTTAACATACATAAATATGTTAAGTATCATCATATGTCCTTTACTCCTTTACATATATTTTTATACACATGACTGTAGATCGTAGTCTCAAAGTATTGGGACATGGGTAGGGGTGAGATCATTTAAAGGTTCTATATTTTTGTATTTGTATACAATAAAAAATATTTATCATTTTGTATAAATGATAAATAAAAACGTTTGTTCAAATGTGTCTATTTACTTAATCATCCTGTTACTCATTCTTTCACTTGTACAATGTTGTTACTCTCAGCAGATGGCAGCATTCACACACATAATAGTACAAGGATGCAAGGAAGACCCTACAGTATAAGGCTATAGATCTTTGCACGAAAGACATTTCTCATGCAAAAATAAATATACAATAAGATGAAGAGAGAAATAAATGTTTCTTTGTTTCTTCCCTTTGAGCTAAGTTTTGAGCGAGTTTTTCTACATTTATAGCTGTAGCATCTCGACTTGAAAAATAATACTGATATTAATAATAGATACTAATATCAAAAAATAGGGATTGTCCACAGAACTTCAAAATTAAATGTTTCTCCTTGTTTATTCATCATACAAACAAAAGTATACATCCTTGATCAAAGTAAAAATCTTCTTCTTAGGTTCCTTTCCAATTCTCAGCAAATAGCATATTTTCCTTTTAATGTTGAACTCACAACATTGTTTCCCAATTAGAATTTAACTCCGGACCGGTACGGAGGAGTCATTTCAACCTCCGTTTCTGCTGACAATGACTCCCGATTGACAATAAGCAACCCGTTATATGGGCCAGAGCCGACCCTAAAGCAAGCTCACACAATAGGGGATAGAGGAGGCAGATGGCACCCTTCTCATCAGCTAATTGACCAGCGTTGTATGTCAAAGAAAGTACATATGACAATCAATACATTGAAAAGTTAACCATGCTAAAAGCTCCACATGACAATTCTTAATTTACGTGTCATGTTAAGTGCCTATGGTCAGCTAATCCAATTAATGGCTGACCATCCCCACTGACCAGGGGCTACTGAGAAGTTATGACGTTATGAGAAGCTATGTGCTGAGAACTCAAAGATACATCACACAAATATATTAACATATTAGGTCGTTCAGCTGCAACATAAACCTCCCTTTGTGAGGTACAATAATACCTCACAAAACTCGACGAACTAATATGTACATACATCAACTCGATGTCCCTGTCAAGGACTAATGAATACACAAATTGAACATCAAAACCCATTAAAATACACCTACAACACTCACACGATCACAATAAGAACAAACATATAGAAGACATAGAATAAAACACAAACTAATGAGACATAATCAAATACAACCTCAATAGCCCATCAATGAAACCAAACATTCCCCCATGAACACTGTTCCTTACAAACCCTGGGGACAAAAGAAATTCTCAGCCACTGTAAGTGATCAGTCCATGGCTCCATTATTTGGTCTGTAAATGAATAAGTCTCTGATCAATAATCAGACCCACACATCATATACCAGAGGCTGGACACATATAAGGGTATTAGTTAGAAACCCCCATTTACTCTAATTATGTATCCCACTTTTGTTGATATGGGACACCTCCCTTTTATAATTTCTTCATCCCAAGATATATCATCATACCCAATATATGTATGCCTCAGGTATCAACATAAACATCATCCTTAAATAACTTATATCAGCACAGTACAGAAACGCAAACAAAAGAAAGTTACTAACATTCCTGATATATCAAAGTACTTCATATTAGCCCTCTTGCAAATCAGATATTGCCCTACTGTATCATCAAATTTGAGAAATACCGCACTGCACCATCCAGATTAATAAAATCAAATCAATTAAACACATGAAGTAATCATTGTACATATTGTAATATGAGTATCAGTTTGTATTCATGTCATAACCTAAATAACTCCTTTGGTTGCCTACTTAAACATAGAATGAACATACTTTGCTCACAAGCCTCACATCTTTACCCATCTCTACTAGTGTATATTCTTTTCTTCCAGAGATTCTTCCAGTAATTCAATAACCTTAGTTACATCTTCAACTCCATTTTGACCTACGTTTTAGACACACATCTATCATCCTTATTATGTACGCTCCTTCACTATGCGTGTCATGAGTATTTTTGAGCCTAAAGATTTCCAAGTCCGTGTTGTGGTCTTTCATTTGGTCTCATCAACTTCTAGTCATTAAATTACACTGCAAAACATCAATTCTAGTTAGCAGTTGGTCTCAAACATTAAATTATCTTTGCCATGTTCATTCTTCAGTCAGGAACCTGTATACGTGTAACCATTATGTGTTCTTTAGTCTGGGTATACATATATATATATTAACCTACGATCATGTGGACTAGCAATTATATCACGATAAACAATAAGAACTCTACTCGTTATGTGTAGGAGGCCTCTACCTCACAAGGTCATTAATTAGAGTACCCTATTAATTCCTATACCGTTATTCCCTTTTTAGTACTCCTAAACAAATTTTGTTACACACACCCATGACTGAATATTTGTATATTCCATTACCTCATTATGTTCAAAGTACATGAGAAATTTATTTTCCCAGCCTATGACTTCTCTATACTTTTCGCACGGTCAATTATATACTCTTACAAGTCAGAATATCTTTTCCTTTTCTTTCCAGCAACAATGCAACACATACATTTTTGAAGATCTCCTAATCAACCAAACTGCACAACGTAGCGTAAAGTCTTAACCCCTTGGTGGTCTGTACATCTAAAATATATTTTCTGTCTGATCCCTGAGTGAGATAATTCATACCAAATACAAGCCTCTCCGGGTCACACCTCCACTCAAAAACACATCCTCTCGCCTTCAAAACAACTTCTTTAGCAATCCACCAAGATTGCAGCCCTATAATCCACCTTGCAATTAACTTCCCCAACATACTTAAATCCTTCCACTTATTTCAATTCAGATATTAATTATCCCAATCAGATATCACTCATTCGCATCAGATATTCATTACTCTATTCTATCTTGTGATACTTCCTTCCAAAAATACTCTCCCTGATAGTTTCAATAGTTTCAAACATGTAATTTATTATCAAAAATCTTTTTGTAAGATTATTTATAATCATTGTAAATGTATTCATGTAACCCCCTTGTCAACAATACTCATCCACCCCTTTGTCTACATGAAGAAAAATGTAGACAAAAAACAGTAATGATATGAACCTAGTACTGAACCTCGTACTATGACACCATAACAGCAAGAAAATATCTGAGTTGAGATATGGACAATACAACACTTAAGATCATTCAGACATAAATATCAGGAAACAGGACGTGACGACTTACATCTGATGCGTTAATTCCATACTCAATGGTTAATTCGGACTGCAGAAGGCAAATCACTGTACCCGCCGTAAGCCTAATAATAGTATCCAAAATACATCTGCTTATGTGCGTCTCAAATTTTCAGAATCTAGGATATGTGAGATAAAATATTTGTTAGTACTTTCAAACTCATCTTGACAATCCTACCTTTTCCAACTGTCAACTTCCTCTAATAGTCCTAACACATCTCTCACACATAGGTAATGAAAAAACAAAACAATACCGATATTAGAGTGAAACATGTTAACGCTTCCACCCGGTCTTGAATTATTGAGCTCCTTCGTTAATGCCGATGTAGAGTCAACTTGCTAAATATCAGTTTCATCCCCATAGTACTTCATGCAGTTCCCCTTGCTAGCACCCTCATTGGGAAAACTGAATTGGAAACACTTAATAACTCCCCATAACAAAAGGCTAAAACAATAAACCCCCCTCAGTAAGCAGGAGCCGACGCCCCCACGTCACATCATGTGATATATACTCTGCTTAAACTGAATGCTCACTACCACAGCAGCGTCGACACATGCATAGAATGCCAGAGGTCACTCCACCAATGCAAATCCCCCGAAATTCATTTATCACACCAGTAGGCCCAATCCTACGTTAACAGCACTTCAATGGTGAAGGCATACGTTCACTTTAGCCTGTCGCCCATACAACAGAGCAGCAAAACCCACAACAAAAGGACACTCATAAAAGTATAAATCATAAAGTCTTCGTCGAATGAACACAGCTCCAACAGTGCGTTCAAAAGCCCCCACCCGTCAACTCGCCTGGAGTCGCGAGCATACGGGCTCAAACCTGCGACCTGCGCAGACTCTGTCAATATAAGTCACGTCACATAGCACTCACTTTGTTGTATGTTTTGCAGCTCACTCATCTCTTTCCACCAGGCTCAGTATCACAAATGCCAAATACCAGGAGTCATTGCACTACCCCTCCATAACTCCTGCCAAAATGCCTGTTAGACCACTTGAGTGTCCCCCTCTAACAGCCACATGTATTCTTGCTTTGACAATACACACCACTACAGTGGACAACCACACAGTAAAGACCCACTGGGGATGCAAACTAATTGTCAGAAGGGTTTACTGTACTCAATGATGAGAGCACAAACCTCATTATGAATGACAAAAAACACTCCAAATATGGTTAACAGTCGGAACCTCGTAAACCATATACAGTTTCCGAGGACAATGACAACACCGTAAGACTCGGGACTTAACTCCACCCACATCGCGTCCATTGACATTGTTAAGCCCTTCCAGTCATATCTAACCTACTTCATGTCGGTTGTGGTCCAAATTGTAGAAGCCCACAAATGTGTATGTGACATTTCCAAAACTAACTACGTGCCAAGCTTATAATAGAGCACAAGTCCAAAAACAACTTCATTAAACAATCCCAAATGACTCAACAAAAACCTTATTTACGCATTCTAGCTATAGCTATAAGCAGGAAAACTATGATCAATAATCATTTGAGGTAACACAGCAGTAAACAAGAGAGGATAGGAAAGGCCAAAGGGGATAAGAACAAAAGCCACAAAAGCAGGGACTCTCACTACACTCGGTCCCCCCAGCCACCAATAAAAAGGGCAATAAATCGGACGGGGGTCGAAATGACACAAAAACGAAAGGTTTCGTACGAAACCATGGTTTTCTTAGTTTAGGAGAAATGCACTCCTCTTGGGTTATCGCGCCTCCTAGCGTGCGATACAGAGCTACACATATGCTCCCGAATGACACAGTCGGAGGGTATGCCAGTCAAAACGCCCCGCCCCAACCGTGGGCATAAGGCGCGAGACTGGCATGTGTACTTCCTCTTAACAACACCGTTCCTCTGCACGCAACCTGCGCGCGAAGGGGCGTTTGAGGAGTGCATTTCTCCTAAACTAAGAAAACCATGGTTTCGTACGAAACCTTTCGTTTTCTGTCATTTACTCGAAATGCACTCCTCTTGGGTCACATAAACCCCCGGAAGCGCACACCCTCAAATTCCGCCCGCTCCGCCTGACAGGAGACCACACCCCCGGCGTGGCCCCTCCCCCACGGAGCCCCGAGCCCACCGGACTCGAGAGCGGAAGAAAGTAGAAAGACCCTGACAGACCGAAATCCGCCTCATGAACTAATAGGCCGACCAGGTCCGCCTCATAAAACCCTGACAGGCTGGAGCCCGCCTATTCACTAATAGGCCCACTAGCAGCCGTTTTATAAGGAAACAGGGTCTCCCCCTTTTACCGAGAGCAAAGGGACTTGGTCTCAGCTATAAAAAAGGGGAAAAAAGTCTTTAACTAGAGGAGGCGGCAACACCCAGGACCGAATGCGCCAATGAAGATGGAGCCACGTCCAAATGGTAAAAAACCACAAAAGTCGACGGAGTCGACCAGTTAGCCGCCGAACAGATCTCTTGGATCGAGACACCCTTGGCTAGAGCCCAGGAGGTCGACATTCCCCTAGTGTCATGAGCCCTTAGGCCCTCAGGAACCGGGACTTTAGCACAAGTGTAGGCCATCTTTATGGCCTGCACAATCCACCTTGAAAGTGAAGCTTTAGCCACCGCTTTCCGTCTAGGACCACTTTTAAAAGTGACAAACAGTTGGTTTGACGCTCTAATAGCCCTCGTCTTCTCACAGTAAATCCTCAAGGATCTTACCGGGCAAAGACAATGTAGACGCCTATCCTCCTCCGAAGAAAACGGAGGAGGATGAAAAGCCACCAACTCGGTTGGCTCATGTATAATCACACGGTTCTTTGGGACAAACGCCAAATGGGGTTTTAGCAGAACCTTCTTGCCATCCTCACAGAATCTCATGCACACCGGGTCCACCGATAACGCATGTAGATCACTGACTCTCTTGGCTGTAGACAAAGCCAACAAAAGACTAGTCTTAAAACTCAAAAGCTTTAAGCTCGCCGCCTCCAGAGGCTCAAACGGTGGACGGCACAGCCCGTCCAACACCACACCCAAATCCCACGATGGGAAAAGGGACCTAGTAACCGGTTTAAGCTGGTGCACACCCGCTAAAAACCGAGCCACCAGACGGTGTCTACCCACCGTCTTACCCTCAAAGCCCACATGGCACGCTGACAGCGCCGCCAAGTAACCTTTAATGGTAGAAAAGGCAAGACCACTTTCTAACTTTTCCTGAAGGAAATTCACAACAAGCTGGACCGGAGCCTCAAACGCCACCACCGGTGACGTACGCTCCGCACACCAGTCTTCAAAGATCCTCCACCTCTTATCATAAGCCGACCGCGTGGACGAAGCCCTAGCACTTTGAATAGTCTGAACCGCCCCTGGTGTCAGACCCAAAGCGCTCAAAGACTCCCCTTCACGGGCCAAACCTGAAGGTCTAGCTTCGCCGGGTCGGGATGGAAGATCTCCTGCCCTGCCTGCCGTAGCAGATCTCTGATTGGCGGCAGAGGCCACGGGTTGCCGTAAAGGAGGGGAGATATCTCCGACCTCCACACGCCCCACCCCGGAGCCACCAACAATAGTTTGAGGCCGAACCGCCTGACCCTCTCCAAAGTCTGGGGGATCAGTTCCAACGGAGGAAACGCGTACAGCAGTTCCCTCGGCCAGTCGTGAGCCAGAGCATCCAGCCCCAGTGGGGCTGGCCCCGTCGCAGAGAAGAAAAGTGTACACTTCGCGTTCTCTGCTGACGCGAACAAGTCGACTTGAGGCTGACCGAACCTGCTCCAAATCTGTCTCACCACTCCCGGGTGGAGGGACCAATTTGCATAAAGGGGCTCCCCCCTGGACAGCAGATCTGCTCCGCTGTTCAGAAGCCCCGGAATGTGCGACGCCTTGATCGACGCCAAACGTGGTTCCCACCACAGCGTCAGATCCCGCGCCAGCTGATTGAGAACCGGGGAGGAGAGGCCCCCCTGCTTGTTGATATAGCACATGGTCGTCGTGTTGTCCGTCCTGATCAACACGTGACACCCTTCCACAAAAGGCAAAAAATGTTTCAACGCCAGAAACACTGCCTTTAATTCCAGGAAATTGATGTGCCGCTTCTGTAGAGCGGAGTCCCAAACTCCCCTCACCGAACGGCCCTCGTGCGTTGCGCCCCAACCACTGAGGCTGGCGTCCGTTGTGATCACTTTCCGTGACACCACCACGCCCATACTGACCCCCTGGGACAGAAGAGTCACGTCCACCCACGGTCTCAGTGTGTACACACACCCTGGGGACACCTTGACCTTGCGGCGACCTTGTGTCGAGTGGATCTTGAGTGCCAACATCCACTTTTGAAAAGGCCTCATATACAGCCTGCCCAGCCTGAGTAGATGGATAGTTGAGGCCATCAGCCCTGACATAATCATGCAGCGCTTGTACGTGACCACTCTGCCCACGCGAAAAGATTTCGCGCAGGCCACGATCTTGACTAATCGCTCCTGTGAGAGTCGAGCCGTCATATTTATTGAGTCCAGCGAGATCCCCAAAAAGGTGGTCTGCTGAGCTGGTGTTAACATACTCTTTTTGAAGTTTATGTTGAACCCCAGAGAGGTTAACTGCGACATCACCACATTGGTGAGACGTGTCACCTCCTCTCTTGAACTTGCGCTTATTAACCAATCGTCCAGGTACGTCGCAAGTCGGATTCCCTGCTGTCGCAGGGGAGCTATAGCCGCTTGTGTCACTTTGACAAACACGCGGGGAGACAGAGAGAGGCCGAACGGGAGAACAGTGTATTCGTACACTTTCCCCTCGAAACCGAACCTCAGGAATTTTCTGTGTGGGGGGTAAATTCCCACATGCTGGTACGCGTCCTTCAAATCGAGGGACGTCCAATAATCGTTGATTCTGATCGAGCGCAATAGCGCTACGTTCGTCAACATTTTGAAACTGTACTTTACCAGAAAATTGTTGAGGGCTTTTAGGTCCAGAATGGGCCTCAGCCCCCCCCCTTTCTTTGGCACAACGAAATAATGAGAATAAAACCCCAGACCGAGCTGATCTGTGGAAACTTCCCTGATCGCTCCTTTCCCCAATAAAGAGTGAATCTCCTCCCTCAGAATCAAAGCGGCCTGCCCCTTTGGCATGCGTGAATATCACTCTGTCTGACAAGGGAGGCTGGGTTGAGAATTGTAGCCTGTATCCCTGCCTCACGGTGCGAAGCACCCAGGGACACGGCTTGCATGCTTTCCATTGAGTTAAATGCTTTGACAAAGGATTCTGAATGGGAGCTGACGTCAGACCTAACGGAATGTGATTGATAGGAATGCACGGTATGTGCATCCCCGGACACGACTCTGACGTCACCGGTAACGCGGAAGTCAAAGGGACTCGAGACTGAGACACGTGACTCACTACTGAGCGTGACAACGTCTTGTTGTGAAGCGAGGGCCTTACGTTTAATGCCTTTATCACCGGCGACAACACTTTGTTGCACGGTGGGACAGGAGGCAGAGGAGGAGTGTAAAAAGGAACGCATTCTTGTAAACACGTCCTGTCTAAAACCCTGTTTAATACTGCTGTCGCAGCTGGGGCTGGGACAGCTAAACAAGAAAGACCTCTCTGCCACCTTCTTACCTTGGCTGGCGCTTTGGCGCCCTCTCGTGTCGGAAGGGGGGAACACTTGTTGTTCCGACCCTTGAGTTGAGGCTGTGGAACAATTAAACCTTTTATATTGGAAATGCCCCTTAAGGGGGTTTCCTTGAAGGCTGTTTGTGTTTGTGATTGTGGTACTGGGCATGCATAATTTATATATGGATGTCCCCACTGGGGATTCTCCATTGTGTGTGCATTGTGAAAGAAGAGACCTTGTTTCGCAGACACACTCTTTACTTGGGAGAAAACATTTGGCACAGAAACAATATTCACATTTACATTGGATTCCTCCACCCTGGGTGGCAGGATCAAAAGTGCACTGTGCTTGCGCGCTGGAGAGCCGTCCATGACCCTGTCTCCGTGCGCCGAGGGTGAGAAGGCCCTCTTTCTCAAAGTGTCATTTTCTCGACCCTCTCCCACGCCCCCTCACTGCTGCACTGTATGAAGGGCGAGCTGGTGGGCGCATCTCCTGGTGCTGGGAGCCCTGGTTGCCCTGACTTCTGTTCCTGCTCGTGCCCGAGGAGGAAGACGGAGCTCTAGGAGAACGATGGGGTTTCCCGCCCTGTCGGGGGGGTCCCTGATACCTCTCCCTATTACGGGAAGAGCGTCCTGAGTAGCCTGACTGTTCTTTCCCTTTATCAGGTTTACCCAAAACAGCATCCACCACTTCTTTTTGGGCTTTATTGGTGTCGGTGATGACACGGAGGAAGGGTAACGCTCCCTCGAAGAGACTGTTGGGGGCTGTGTCCAGGCCCCTCAGCTCCTCTCGCCTCTCGCTGGCCTTTGATTCGTCGCCTTGGAAGGGGACTTTCTGCAGCCACCTGAACCTCTCCATGCTGACAGCGACGTCCATACCTCTGCCAGCCCATTGGATGGCATGGACGTTGCTCACTATTGCCAGCTGTAGCATGGCATCCCATTCAGCATAGGCTTCAGGAGGGAGGCGGTCCTTGTTTTGGAGCAGCATCTCTGCCATGGCTCCATTCATCAGCCCCACCACGTTTAAACTTTTCACAGAGAGCCCTGCAGCTTTATAAACATTTTTTACCATGTTGGAGACCTTGTTCTCGTCCTTGCTCTAGAACTTGGGCACAGGCTCCTGAGTGAAGGGGCATTCCGTGGGTTTAAACTGGGCACAGAAGAACTGATTAGTGGCGACATCCACAGGGGGAAGGCCGCCCACGCCAAACTTGTCCTCATCCGCCAGTGAGGTTGACAGAGCCATCTTCCCGGGCTCTCTGTGTTCTTTCCATGTGGAATGGAGAGCTTCTTTGAGCCCCGGGGTAGCGGGTAGCTTCTGAGAGCGAGGGACTGGTGTCTGTACCTCTCTCTTGCCCGCAAACTTGATCTCCGTTGAGCTCGCAGGGCGAGGCTCCACTGGCATAGTGAGGCCCATCTTGGCCACCGCCAGCTCAACCACTGCCAGCAGGTCCAGTTCTTGTGGGGTGGATTCTGCTGTGGCGCCCACCTTCTCCTTATCCACCGCTGCCTTCTTGGCAGGGGCGATGGGGGGGGCTTGGGGTGAGGTGCGAGGGGTGCCGCCATGACGGGGGCTTAGCATCACAATGTCCTCACTTGTCACAAAGTCCTCACTTGTCTCCTCTTGAACCAAACCGTCCTCCTCCTCCTCCTCTTCATCTTCCTCCTCTTCTCCTTCCATGGCATCTTCCTCCTCCTCGGAGGTGCCAAACTCGTCCGAGCCACGAGGCACTTTACGTGGCACGTTCTGTTGGGACGTTAAGAGAGGGGGGAAAGAGGGGGGGGCGGTGACCGTGGGAGTCATCAGGAACGGGTTGGTGGGGTGAGGAGTCCCACTGGTGGCCGCCTCGGCGGCGACCGGAGACAATGGCCCCGCCTGGAGTGGTCCCTGGAGGCTAGCCTGCAGGGCGGCGGAGGCCTGGAGAGGCCCGGTGCTGGTCAAACCAGGACCGGGCGTGAAGGAGAAGCGCGGGGTGGAGCCGAACATGCCGGGTCCACCACTGTGCGCTGTGGTAGAAATAGTGTACATCGGAGCGAAGCTACTGCGGATAGGTTCGCAAACACTAGGAGCCGCCTGGACAAACCTTGCTGCGGTGCTGGAACCAGGCCCGCTTCTTTGTCCTGGCGTGGCGGGGATCTGAGCGCCGTGTTCCGTCTGAGCTCCCCGAGCGACGTGGCTTTGTTTGGGCCTTGTAGCGTCCATGTTCATGACCACCAGCAGACGCTGGTGAAGAACGGCCGCGTCCATCGTCGCGCAGAACACGCAGCTGTTTGGGAAGTAGAAACCTTGCCAAGCGTGTTGTAGCTCCAGACAGCCCAGGCAGATGGAATGCGGGTCCTCAGCGGCAATGAAGCGGCTGCACTCCGGATCCCCGCAGCGTCGAGGGAGGGGTGGTGAAAACAGACCCTCGCTAGACATGACGAAGGTAAGCTAAGCTAACCTAGGCTAGCCGCTTGTTATCGTTAGCAGCAAACAGCGAAGAACAAAACAGAGAAGAACAGACCAAGTTGAACGAAACCCGTGGGTGATGGTCCTACTCACCGCTAAGGCTAAAGTTGAATTCGAACTGATCTTAGACTGAGTAACTTGAAGAATTAATTATTTGTCGTAGAGTAACATGTGTAGACGTCCGTATCTCATGCGTGCAGAGGAACGGAAGAGGAAGTACACATGCCAGTCTCGCGCCTTATGCCCACGGTTGGGGCGGGGCGTTTTGACTGGCATACCCTCCGACTGTGTCATTCGGGAGCATATGTGTAGCTCTGTATCGCACGCTAGGAGGCGCGATAACCCAAGAGGAGTGCATTTCGAGTAAATGACAGAAAACCCTATTCACCCACTACAATCAGTCGGAACAAAAAGAAACGGTGAGACGCGCACGCACACGCTGTGACCTACACCCACAACGTTCTATCAAATATTATGGAATCAGCCCAAATAATATTCACCATCATGGACTTAAGTTATTTCACAATCATTACTCCAGGAAAACAGAATATGAAATACCCTATCACAGCCAAATTATCTACTAACCACCATAAACCATTAAAAATCAGATTGAGCTATACCTCCAAACTAACATCAGGAAATCATTTGACAAATACCAAATCCCAAGACAGAATAATTTCTCATTTCTTTTAACACTATGTCAGCACACTCGCTTTAAATTGGTGCACTTCATTGCTGGAAAGAAAAATACCTTCATTTCAAATCACTACATAACCACAAAAGAACTGTTTACGGTCATCCCGTGACACCAGAAACACATACTATAAGCTATAAATGATTAGATCTTTCTTCCTGAATACTGATCCTTATTAGCAATTAAATACATCATCGAAATAGAGTCCACTAACATTGTTGGAAACAGATGGCACACCATACTGGATCAAACTCAAAGTGCACTATTCCAAATGTCAGCATAATTGCTGTCCTGAGTCTGTTCATTATACATTGAAGAATGTAGTTACTTTGTCACTAGGCATGGGCATGGGTACACTTAATAAATAAACAACTCTAAAATATGTAATACTGTGCATGTCAGTAATACTAATTAAGTGTTCTGACAGATATTTCAATATCCCTACAGGCAAACCACACTATAGTACTTGTCCCAGTTCGTCACTGCAAAGAATGTCCTTTTATTGTGTACTCAACTCAAAACCATTGTGGTGCACGGGCCAGATGTCAAACCACCCCTTTCGCATAATCACTGGACCCATGTGCAAGCAGAAATTTAGACTAGAATAGCACAATACTAACTCATAGTCTCCGTTCATGTTTGCCTCACATGCAAATATCTTTGTGTAAGTAGAATCTATCAATATATATTATTAACCTATACTGTGCTCAGCTGTTGTGAAGAGTCAAACAAGTACAATGTCTCACACACTAATGGCCCTCTAAGTCGATGGGATGTAAGTCAAGTTATAATCAAACACCCAATCTAAATTTTAGCTGTGGTAAAGGGTTAAAAATATCTTGCATGATTCAATGGGATGAGCCTGTCAATGTCCCAAATCGTTTAAACTGTAGTTACCGTCATCATTACCCCTTGTTTAGTTTATTTCCATCACTATCATGTACTTTTCACTGTGATGTAGTTGTCACAGATTGGGCAAATACTTTAATCATCAGCGTTTTGATGTCCGCAAATACGAACATGCGTTTTGAATTACCTTAGTCTAAATATATGAATATTAAACTCTAAGTAATTAATACTGTTGGGGCATCGACTACTTACATACAAACATGCACAACATAAGCTTTTGTGTCTAAACACATTACTATTGACAGTACCTAGTATGTATCATATATGCAAACCCACACTTGCACTGCTCTCCCTTATTGTCAACAGGAATATAATGTAACAGTAACTGAATCGAAACATCTGTTTAACCCTATAATGGCCTACTATATTGGCATGATACAGAAAGACACACATGATACCTTAGTGTTTAACTTCAACAGCATCAGTATTCTAAACATTAGTTCATGTGTTCAATGATCTATCTCCATAATAATAGATTTTCCTCTTTAGAAAGAAAACATGTATTAACACCTTTCGCACAAACTTTAAGTTGCTCACTAGTTGTGCTATGACATCAAATCATTTTGAAAATATAACGTTACACCAGTCATGAAATCCTTAAGAGGATGTATTGTCAAGTATTTGAGGCAGTTGGACATGTCAGAGTTGGACCACCCAGTTTCTAATCAGCAAATTGACATTGGTCGTCAGTGAGATCAATATGATATCTCACCTCCCTACCACCATACAATTCTGGTTGAGTATTAAATTAAGTGCCTTCTGGCCACTTCTCCTTTTAGCTTTCCCAATTTGACCTTTAACCCATGGTTTACAACCACCACTATGCTTTTTTCCCACTTCACTTATCTTTTAGATTTTTGTTTCTCAATTCACGGAAAACATTTTTGGAGACAACAGGAATTTGCTGTTGTCGGTGTCTCACATGAGGGCCTTCATTCATGACTGAACCATCTCTCAAATACTTCTTCACTACAGTGAGAGTCACGTATAGTCTGTGACTCCATCTCTCTTTCTGAACAGGAGTTAATAACATTCCTTCAAAATAAAAATCACTAAAAAACAAAAGACTTATCTTCCTAATCTATAGTTCCAACACTTGTTACTTGTGTAATTTGTCTTTTTTACAATTTAAACACCAAAACTATACTGAACCAGCCCATGTTTTTCCTACATTAACAGTTAATACTATTAGAATACAGGTTACTGCCCTTTAAACACTTTTCATAGCCCCCAGATTGATGTAGTTCGGTCACGGCTGGGCGTGTCACACCAAAAACCTTGTCCTTGGTGTCATTGGGTCATGGATCAGCATAGCTTTGGGGTCCAGAACTTCAGTCCAATCCATCCAGCGTATTCTCACCATAGACAAATACAGAAGAAAATAACAGAATTAATGCCAAATCAAAACACACGTCAAATAATTTACTCTAACGTCCTCCTCAGGCAAGGAAGACCACAAAACATAATAGAACCATCTATTACCGCAGTACTTAACACATTGACCGCCATTTTAACATACCTCCGTACTCCCACCTGCCATTCGTCTCCATAGACTTCCATGTAATTGGGTGTGCACGGATCATGCACACCCATGCCTAGATAATGCACCACGTGTGTTCACATTGCTCACAGCTTTCAAACAAAAAAATCCGAATGGAAATCCGTTCAGGCATTCATGAGATAACAGCCACTATGTTTAACAAAGATGGCTGCCAAAATGGCTGCCATGCTTGAAAGATGGGGTTGCTATGGGGGTTAAACATGCAATTTCGCGATTGCTATCATGCCTACTCCATTTTTGGGGGTCAAAAATTTTTTTTGAAAAAAAATGTTTTTGAAAAAAAAAGTTTTTTTTTTTTTTTTTTTTTTTAATTCTCGGGACTATCGGGCCTGGCGGGGAAAGACATTGGAATAATCTCGGGACTATCGGGCCTGGCAGGGAATGAGTTAAGAACACACAGACTGCAGACAATATGTTCCCAAACAACCACAATAAATTACAAAAAATATCTTTTTTAAATCCTGAATAATCAGTAAACTAGTTAATAAACTTCTAATCAAGTAGAGTAAGGTGGGGTAAAAGGCCCCCCCTAAGGATAATGTCTATTTTATGACCAATTAAAATACATTTTGATATTAATTCAGTATGTACATGTTAACAATGCTTTACCCAATACACCTATATGGGCACCATGTTGAAAAATTAGATACATTTGATTTTATAGTACAAAAAGAAAAACATGTAAAAAGGGCCTATTGCCCCACTACTGGGGTAATAGGCCCCCCTCTATGGGGTAATAGGCCCCCTTCTATGTCCTGGAGCAGAATAAGTGCTACAATCATGAAAATTGCCATGAGCATTTTCCATGGGTCACTTGACAAGATAATTGTCAGAGGAATTTGAATTTTCAAGATGGTGGCCATTTTTCAAGATGGCTGACACCTTAGTGGAGCAGTTATGTGATATAATAGTTTATTTGGTGATATAAGTATGAAAATTGGCATGAGCAGTCTCTGTGGGTCACTTGACAATTAGCCACCCACAGCTACTTGAAATTTCAAGATGGCGGACATTTTTCAAGATGGCCGACACCTTGTGGAGCAGTTAAGTGATATAATGGTTTATTTGGTGCTCCACTAAGGTGGTGGCCATTTTGAAAAATGGCTGCCATATTGAAATTTCAAGTAACTGTGGGTGGCTAATTGCCAAGTAAGTCTGGGTTTCCGAGGCTAATTGCCAAGTGACCCACAGAGACTACTCATGCCAATTTTCAGGCTTGTATCACCAAAATACCCAGGGGGCAAAGGAAGGTGTGCTGCATTTGCCCCGACATAAAAAGTTGTCCACCAGAAATATTATCTATGACCCAGTAGGATCACAACCTATATGGACAACCCGGTCAATTTGTACAACAAAGTCCAATATGGCCGCCTCAATATTAGCCCCTATTAGTTTTAATGGGGGGTGAATAGGGCAAAATTTTAAACTGAGGGATATTTCCACGAAACTTCACAGGTTGATCAATGGTATACATATGAACATTCTTTTGTATTGCAAGTTTCCATGAAATCCAATATGGCCACCACAATATGGCCGCCATAATGTAAGGACCCAGAAAATAGGTTTTGCCTCTAACTTCTGAACCAGATGAGCTAGAAACGCAAACTTGGTGTCTATTTCATGGTGTCTGACCATGGGAGACTCAATGGAATAGCTAATTTTATTATTGGGTGTGTCTGGACCTTTATTGTGCATATTTGCAAGATGGTGGACTCCCAAATAGAGCTTTAACATAATTTCTACCATTATTGTTGACTGCTTTTGCAAATACAAGCAATATGAATCCATTTGCTAAGATTTATGGCACAGAAGGGACTTATACCTGTATTATTCTTGAGTTTGCATGTTGTCAAAATGGTTGTAAACGAGATATTATATTTCCTGTCCGATTCTACTGTATGTAGTTGTAGCAAAGACTTCAGATAAAATCAGAGACCAAAACAATGTATCTTAGAAATTATTTTTTTATTTAAAAAAAAAAGAAAAAAAGAGAGAGATTATCTCAATGAAATGAATGCAACTGCCTTTTTGGGTCTTTCACACATAGACATGCACATGCTTTCCAACAACTTCAGCTTCAGGGAAATTATAATGAACACATGATTAAAACAGGCTGCATTATAATGCAAATAATTAGTCACTATCACTGTCATGTGTACCTATCCTGCTGCATCTTGTCTCCAGTCCTTGGCAACGACACCCCAAGTAGCATGCAATTCCCTTCTTCGCACATGAAGTTCAATCACCCGAGAGAGACTTGGAGTAGAACCGCTGCTCCTTCACTTGGAAAGGAGTCAGCTTAGGTGGTTCGGGCATCTAGTACGGATGCCCCCCGAGCGCCTTCCTAGGAAGGTCCTCGATGCACGTCCCACTGGGAGGAGACCCCGTGGCAGACCTAAGACCAGATGGAAGGATTATATATCCAGACTGGCCTGGGAACGCCTCGGTATACTCCCAGAGGGAGTGGAGGAAGTTGCGCAGGATAAGTAAATCTGGAAGTCTCAGTTGGAACGGTTACCCCCGCGACCCGATTCTGGATAATCGGTTGAAGATGGATGGATGGATGGATGGCACATGAACAGTTTTTCTGGCAGCCTTTGATACAGCTACATGATATTGCCTTGTCCATTGATATAGGCCAGGCTGGCTCTGTAGATGTACAGGGGACTGCCTTCCCATCACTGAGAGACCATCCATATTCAGTGAAGCATGGGATGTCTGGCTTCGCGATGTGTGCAGTTTTATCTATTATGGCTGCAAGAGCAGCTCTTTTCAGGTGCAGGCCAAAGGCATTTTCTGTAGGTGGCAGCAGCTTCAACAGGGTTGATCGGTTATTTAGGAACTTGTACACTCTCAGCTTTGCCAGGTCAAAGTCCTCCGAATGGTCAGCTTTTGATGCATATAAAGCTATTGTGAGGTCTCTAGCCTGATTCTTGACATCCTCTGAGAGGGAATAAGAGGAATTTTCACCAAACTCCTGAAGTGCAGGGAGATCTAGACCCATGCTGGTCTTGAACCATGCCTTCTTTCCAGTGAAAAAGGGATAGCTGGTGGTATCTCTGCCACTCAGGCTGTGAATAAAGGGCAGGGCACGACACTGTGCGAGTCCAAGGGCTGAGACCATGTGATGGATAGGAAGATATGCATCCTGCTCTGTTCTCACCCACAGCTCTGGAAGGTCTAGGAGGTGGGTGGCAGCATGATATAGATGCCTATATCATGCTGCCGCCATGGGAAGGCAGTCCCCTGTCCATCTACAGAGCCAGCCTGGCCTATATCAATGGACAAGGCAATATCATGTAGCTGTATCAAAGGCTGCCAGAAAAACTGTTCATGTGCGAAGAAGGGAATTGCATGCTACTTGGGGTGTCGTTGCCAAGGACTGGAGACAAGATGCAGCAGGATAGGTACACATGACAGTGATAGTGACTAGCAATTATTTGCATTATAATGCAGCCTGTTTTAATCATGTGTTCATTATAATTTCCCTGAAGCTGAAGTTGTTGGAAAGCATGTGCATGTCTATGTGTGAAAGACCCAAAAGGCAGTTGCATTCATTTCATTGAGATAATCTCTCTCTTTTTTTATATTTTTTTTTATAAAAAAATAATTTCTAAGATACATTGTTTTGGTCTCTGATTTTATCTGAAGTCATTGCTACAACTACATACAGTAGAATCGGATATGAAATATAATATCTTGTTTACAGCCATTTTGACAACATGCAAACTCAAGAATAATACAGGTATAAGTCCCTTCTGTGCCATAAATCTTAGCAAATGGATTCATATTGCTTGTATTTGCAAAAGCAGTCAACAATCATGGTAGAAATTATGTTAAAGCTCTATTTTGGGAATCCACCATCTTGCAAATATGCACAATAAAGGTCCAGACACACCCAATAATAAAATTAGCTATTCCATTGAGTCTCCCATGGTCAGACACCATGAAATAGACACCAAGTTTGCGTTTCTAGCTCATCTGGTTCAGAAGTTAGAGGCAAAACCTATTTTCTGGGTCCTTACATTATGGCGGCCATATTGTGGCGGCCATATTGGATTTCATGGAAACTTGCAATACAAAAGAATGTTCATATGTATACCATTGATCAACCTGTGAAGTTTCGTGGAAATATCCCTCAGTTTAAAATTTTGCCCTATTCACCCCCCATTAAAACTAATAGGGGCTAATATTGAGGCGGCCATATTGGACTTTGTTGTACAAATTGACCGGGTTGTCCATATAGGTTGTGATCCTACTGGGTCATAGATAATATTTCTGGTGGACAACTTTTTATGTCGGGGCAAATGCAGGTTTCCCAAAAAAAGGCTGGTTTGCCCCCTGGGTAAAATAACCCTTTATATCACATAACTGCTCCAATTAGGTGTCAGCCATCTTGAAAAATGTCTGTCATCTTGAAAGTGTCCATTTCAAAGTGACCCATGGAAACTGCTAATGCCAATTTTCACGTTTGTATCATTAACTGAACGATTCTGCCAAAAATAAGCAGTTATTCTCTCCATGGGGCAAAAAGCCTCCGGGGGCTTCTTACCAGTGATGGGCAAGCTACTTGGAAAATGTAGTAAGCTAAGCTACAAGCTACTCTTGATGAAATATAGCTTAAGCTACAACGAAGCTACCCACAGAAAATGTAGCAAAGCAAGCTACAAGCTACACGGCAAAAGTAGCTAACTACAACAAAGCTACTTTTTTTTTTTTTTTTTTTTATCAACTTCATGATCAAGTGCAACTTTCCACCAAACAAATAGTCAGGCAAAAAATGCTCTGTTCAATTGATTATTATAAAACTGGAAAAATGCCCTCATTTCTGGCTTTTTGTTTCATCCTTTCATTTACTTTTTAAATTAAATGTGTACCTTTTCAGGCTGTGACCCCCCCCCCCCCCCAAAAAAAAAATCCTATTTGAACTTGGGACCCCACCCTGACAAGCAATTGGAATTAGGAGTTGAGGCATTACATTTAGTTTCACTGTTCCACCGATAAATATTGTGAAAATAGCAGATCTACAAGCTCACAACACCTCGGAACACAATGCGTTTCGAGCTTGTAGATCTGCCATTTTCACAAGTTGTGCCTCTTTTACTATATTGTCAAATTGGCCAATGTTTGACCAGTTTTTATAGTTGCTAACTTTTGATGCAGTTTTGGTATTTTATTTATATTTTTTAGGTATTAAAAATGTCTAAAAGGTCCTTAAATTGCCACTTCACTGTCATTAGTTAGCTGTGGACAAAAGAGTGCCCTGATCTGTGTGCTGTCGAAACAGCTGATAAGATGGATGGATGGATGGATGGATAATCTTTATGCTGACAGACAGACAGACAGACAGACAGACAGACAGACAGACAGACAGACAGACAGACAGTCAGTCAGTATAGTAACATTCTCATTTGAATTGATTCATGTTATAGGCCTACAATTCATTTTGTACTGTAGTGCAGATAAATGGTGAGTTGAGTGTAACGTTCTACTTTGACTACTTCAGACCAGTGGTGTAAAGTAAAGTAGATTTACTGTAGGCCTACTTACACCAAGTACAATTTTGAGGTATCTGTACTTTACTTGAGTATTTTCCAGAGTAGGCCTATTTCCAGTTTTCAGTACTTTTACTTCTACTCACTACATCTCAAATCCAAATATTGTACTTTTACTCTACTACAATTATTTGAAAACTTTAGTTACTAGTTAGGCTACTTTACAGCTATGAAAGATTATATTATAACATATACACTACATTATTCCACTTTAGCCCTATTTTATACCTTCCTTGGCTATTTTCAAACATTTAGTAGCCTACTTTTACTTTTGGTACTTTAAGTAGAAGACCTACATTTTGATGCCAATACTTTCATACTTTTACTCAAGTACATTTTGAATTCTGGACATTCGCTTGTAATGGGGACATCTACAGAGAAGTATTGATACTTTTACTAAGTACAAATTGTGAGTACTTTTTCCATCTCTGCTTTAGACAGAACAGAACCATTAGCACTAATTTAGCAGGTCACACAATGGATCAGATATGCATCCAGCCGATGGCTCATTCTTATGTTAATTCACGTCGTTGAGACACGCTTTTTAAACGAGGTGCGAATGGTTGTTTTTGATCGATATGCGAGGCATGTCCACTGTCCAGTCCGTCGTTCCGTGCACTCTATCATGCGGTGTGGTGGTGTCCCCTTCACTGTTTCACCCGCATTTGGTTAAAGTTATAACGAGTGAAGTTCTAACATTGCAAACGTTGCAAATAACAGTTTCACTGTGTAGGTTTAGTTCCATATGACCACCATATCCCCTCCGTGTCTGACTGTCTCTGTGTGCAGTGGGTGCACGTCCGGTGCAGACCATATGTGCAGACAGAGAGCGGGGAGGAGCCATGATGGAAGCAAGGGTAGATCTTCAAGCGAACACCCTGCAGAGCCGAGACACGTTGATAGCTTGTAGATCTGTCCTTTTTGGCAAATGACACCGCTGTACTATAGAAGTATAAAACGAGCTGTGATTCATGTGCACATGCAGGCTGTAGGCTACCATGGCTTTTCTCCGGGGATTTTTTCTTTTCTTTTTTGCGCAAAACCTTTATTAGTAACGTGTAGCGTTTGGTGGACGCTACGTCACTACTGGGCTCTAAAAATAGCTCCGCTACGCTAAAAGCTATTTGGTTCAAAACGAGCGGCACTACCGTGACGCTACTGAAAAATGTAGTTAAGCTATGTAGCGTCGCTACTTGTAGCTCGCTACTGCCCATCACTGCTTCTTACCCCACACGAGGGGGGGGCCTATTACCCCAACGCTGTCATTGCAAAGAGTGTCATCTTAAATCTTAAACCTTTTTTATTTTTTTATTTTTTTAAGTTGATAATTTATCATAAGGCCTTCCTAATGATATACAAAAAATAAGTGAAGAGGTTCAACTTATTTACACAGAGTTTGGAACATTTTCACAGTGACAAAGAATTAGATCAGTTTATCTTAAATGTGTTTGATTGAGAAAGTTATGACCTGGATTAAGGTGAGACAATGAAATGTTGTATCCATGAAGAGCTAAGGATGCCAGGAATGTGCTGAAATCAAAAAGGTTGCCACCTTGTAGTTCTGTAGTCAAATACAGCTGGGGGGCTTATTACCCCAGGGGGGCCTTTTCCCCCACTCTACCCTATATTATAACCAAATAAAGAATTCATAACCACATCTGAAGATGTAAAACACTAGCACATGAAAATACATAATGGCATTAGAAAAAACACTTCGAAAAAGAAAAAATAAGAGAAAAACACTATTTCTTCTCCTCCCCCCCCCCTTCCACGGGCCGGCAAAGTGCGCACAGAGCCGCGCACGTGGGAGAACGAGAGAGAGCGCCACACACGCACAGGAGAGGAGAGCACACACACCCCCACAGGGCCCACAGCCACACACACACACATAGGCCTACACACGAGAGGGAGGAGAAAAAATGACAGCCCCAAAAAAGGAGCAGGCCGCTCTTGCGTAGGCAAACGAATTTAGCAACTATCATCAAATTGAATAATGGCAGAATTGAATAATCACGACCAATTATATTATTCAATCAACCATCCAAAAATATTTTCTTTTACGTTTCAGAGCTCAACACATAAAGACAAAGACATAGACAGACAGACACAAAACCCACTAAAAATCACTGACCGCGAGCAAAATCTAAATTCAATAGGCCTTAAATCACTTAACGTACATGTACCGCGCTTCTGGTGAACATCCTGTCACCAATAGGCTAGCCCATCTCACTTTTAAAAAAAATTACCGGTATCACTACTGTATGCAAATCTCAATTTCTCTGTACGCGCGTCACATAATCCAACTCTATCTACCAATACGCGTCACACAATCCAACTCTATCTACCAATACTGTATGCAAATTTCAACTTCGAAACACTATCTACCAATACTTTAAAACACATATTGCATACAGGCGCAAAGTACAGCATACAGTGAAATCCTAACACACACTGTGGACACACCTATCCCTTCAACATAATCTAAGTCCGTTGCAGATGCAGCGTAAATAACTTGGAAAAAATACAGTATTACCCAAAATGATGGAAGGACAGGAGGTAGGGTGATCAATCGTGAGGAGGAGATGAGGAGATCAGCTACGCGCTCCACGGAGGTCAGGCCAGGGCGAGGGTAGAGCCGGATGCCGGAAAGATGTAGTAGTAACAGCAACACGCACCCCCCTCGCAGGGCTCACGCTTCACTGTTGGGCCCCAACTGACACGGCTCCCTCCGTGTCAGCTCTCCGCAGTCGTCCACTGACAGGCACGGCCCCAAAGTTCACAGAGTCAATATTGAAAATGTTCATGTAGATTCGTTGAAAACCTCTGACTTCAACAACCAAAAAATAGCGTCTTGACGTCGTCCAAACCATCTTTGAACAAATGTCCAGTTGTCGCAGCAGTTGTAACTTTAGGGCTGCAGGCAAGCAGTCAAAAAAAAACAATTAGCGTTCTTCCTTTCTTTCTTCAGCCGTGATGCAGTGGTCAATCTTCAGGGGCCGCGGACACCGCTCGCACACCCAGGTCTATTAGTATGCAAAATAGGCCAGCTTCTTTGTCACACAACGCAAGACAAAGGCACAGGCCACAGGGGCACCACTCGCAACGCAACAGTTCTCTGTCCTCCTCCGTCGAAAACAAGCCCTGATCACAGACTCACAGTCCCCCCTTAAAAAAAAATCTGCTTTTCTTAAAACGTCATAAAATACGCCACAAATCGCTCCTGGCTCGCGTCGCCATTTATGTAGCATCTCGACTTGAAAAATAATACTGATATTAATAATAGATACTAATATCAAAAAATAGGGATTGTCCACAGAACTTCAAAATTAAATGTTTCTCCTTGTTTATTCATCATACAAACAAAAGTATACATCCTTGATCAAAGTAAAAATCTTCTTCTTAGGTTCCTTTCCAATTCTCAGCAAATAGCATATTTTCCTTTTAATGTTGAACTCACAACATTGTTTCCCAATTAGAATTTAACTCCGGACCGGTACGGAGGAGTCATTTCAACCTCCGTTTCTGCTGACAATGACTCCCGATTGACAATAAGCAACCCGTTATATGGGCCAGAGCCGACCCTAAAGCAAGCTCACACAATAGGGGATAGAGGAGGCAGATGGCACCCTTCTCATCAGCTAATTGACCAGCGTTGTATGTCAAAGAAAGTACATATGACAATCAATACATTGAAAAGTTAACCATGCTAAAAGCTCCACATGACAATTCTTAATTTACGTGTCATGTTAAGTGCCTATGGTCAGCTAATCCAATTAATGGCTGACCATCCCCACTGACCAGGGGCTACTGAGAAGTTATGACGTTATGAGAAGCTATGTGCTGAGAACTCAAAGATACATCACACAAATATATTAACATATTAGGTCGTTCAGCTGCAACATAGCCAACATGTTAAAATGGATTTAAAAAATAAACTTCTGAATTGAATTGTATACATTTAAATTCCAATTGTGTTTTACATGCACAGCTTGCCAGACTAGTTGGGACTTGTGTCTTTCCCCCAAAAAAGTGGTATTTTTTTTCTTCCCCTGAGCAGGTGAGGTGACACAGCAAACAATTACACTAACAATTTAAGCTACTTTCTTTATTTTATCTTGTCCAGTACTTTTTCTTACTATGACTTTCTTAAGTAATAGGCTATAGAAACATACATGTAATGAACATATATATTTTTTTAAATATCCTTATGTTGTATTGTGCACTGTCACAATCTTACTGCCCATTCAAACAATTCCCTCAACTCAATACAATTAGTGTGCACATTGAAAAACAAGAGATCAGAAAACAATGCGTGATGTGTCTTCTTTTATTTTCTAACTACCGGTAATCATTTGACCGAGGTCGCAATAATAAATGCTTGTCCAGTTTGCCTTTTAGTGCCTAAAATGTCTACTCCATGCATCCTCAGAGGAATGGACTAAGGAGCAAATAAAAGACACAAGAGAGGGAAACAAGGATACTATAAGAGACAGGGGATCCATCAGTTGTACCCCTACTAATCATGATAGACTGTGGGATAAGATCAGATGAGTTCACTATACAGATCCATAAAATTATAATATTGAGTAAAAGTTTCTTCTGTAATATATTTATAGATTTTTAAACTTTCATGTATTTTAGGTTCATTTGCATGCAGTGAAATATTCAAAAGCTGTATTTGTTAAAATTCTGATTTTTATACATCCCATGACAATCAAAAATCCATATCTCAAAATATTAGAATATTCCACACCACCACTCAAAAGAAGGATTTATAATACAGAAATGTCAAACTTCTGAAAGGTTATGTTAATTTATGCACTCAGTACTTGGTATGGAATACCTTTGAACAAATGTCTTCATCGATGAGGCGTGGCATGAAGGTGGTCAGCCTGTGGTACTGCTGAGGTGTTATGGAAGCCCAGGTTTGCTTTGATAGAGGCCTTAAGCTCAACTGTGTGTTTGAGACTGGTGTCTCTGATCTTCCTCTTGACAACACAACACAGATTCTCTGTGGGGTTCAGGTCAGGCCAGTTTGCTGGTCAGCCCAGTAATACCATGGTCAGTTACTTGTAGTTTTGGCTCTGTGGGCAGGTGCCAAGTGGCTAAAGGAAATCATCTTTTCCATAAAGCTGGTCAAGCTACGGAAGCGCTCTAAAATCCCCAGGTAGATGGCTGTGTTGACTCTGAACTTGATAAAACACAGTGGACCAACACCAGCAATACAATGCAATGCTGGTTTTGCCCACACATTTTGAGATATGGATATTTGATTTTCTACATTTTTTGTATGTCATAAAAATCAAAATGTTTGAATATGTCACTGCATGCACAATGAACCTATACAATATATGAAAGTTTAAAAACAACAATTATATTACAGAAGAAAATGAACTTTTACACAATTACTGTTCTTTTTTCACCTAAACATCACCATTGTATCCTATTGTTTAGTATTACAATTCCATTGGCCACGATATTTGCATATGATTATCCCCACAGAGGCTGACATTCACACAACTTCAAGATCTCTGGAGTCCAGAGTCTGGACAAACAACATCTCACTTTTTCACTGAAGCTATTCCTCACAGAAACATAAGTAAAATGCCTGTAATATATATATATATATATATATATATATATATATATATATATATATATATATATATATATATATTATTTTTATTTATTTATTTATTTTTGGTGATCATTAGAATGTCTAGAATGTACATATTGTGAAAGATAGCATATCCCCCAAATGTAAATTAGAGCATGATTTATGATTTATGGCTATAAAAACCTTACAAATACATTAAAAAACACATTACATTTTCCTCTCCTTTTTTTTCTTTTTTTCTTTTTGCAAGTAGAAATTAATTCGGGTAAAGTAGCCTACATTTTAAAAGACAGTCAATTTATTAGAAAAATGCAATCTCCCATAACCAATATCTCATTGAACGTGATACCACACCAACCGTAATGATTTTCTATTCATCAAATGGATTGTTCTAAAAAACAAAAACAAAAAACTCTCTTGTTTTGTTTTTCTTAGTATAATTGTTCACTAGCCTCCTGTCGTATATTTTGGGTCATATTCATAAAGTACAAGTCATGAAAGCAGAGGTTCAGGGGCCAGACGAGAAGGCACCGGGATTTGAGTGAACCAAAGTAATCTGATACATTCCACAGATCGCAAACAACAGCTGTGTGATTTGTGGCCCTTTCCCAGCAGCTGAATTAACATGCTTAAAGATAGCAGGGCCACTCAAGCCTGCCCCATGCTGAGATAGCAGAGATGGTAATCAGGGGACCATTTGGTTACAATGGCTGTCCCCCACCTGGGGGGAAGCAGTCTAAGAGGAGCCAACTGTGTTACAGCCTGACGCGGTAAGAAGTTGGTAAAAATGGATAATATGGTTCTATAATTGCCAGAATTTGACGTTAACAGGCCATTAACGAGAAATGTGGCAAGCAGAAACATATATTCATGATTAACCAGTATAGGATGTGAAGACTTCTCAGGGAATCCTCCGTTTTCCTCCCTGCTCAGAAAGAGACGTTTTAATTATTGATCTTTTGGGTAAAAGTAACTTCTGGTTAACCATTTTGAACAGGAGTTGGCTGTATGAGTATGATTGTTTGAGTTATGAGTGAAATATTGATTGTAAAATGATTTACCATGTTGTAAGTTTGAGTTTGAGGCAATACTGTATAAGTTGTATTAATTATGTGCCGGCTCCAGCCCCCTCCCCTCTGGTGCTGCACCATATTGACTGGTCAACAGGCCAGGTGGGACGGCCCGCCTTTATTCAACAAGGCTTTGATGTGTTGAATACTTAAGTGGCTGCAGAAACTGAGTTCAGGGTTCAGAAACCTGTCTCTAGCCACTCAGGTTTTAGTTCCAATCCGATGCGAGAGGCGAAGCTATGCTCATATTCTGAATATTTCTGCGAAGAAAATAAAGTTTGTTGACTGCCTGCAACTAGCCACTTCCTGACTCATCTTTTTCCCTGCACAACTGAAGAACCTTGGACGAAATTAACGACACTCCCTTGTGAAAAGAACGTCATCCCTGCTTTGGAATAGAGCAGTTCTCACCCATCCAGCCAGGGTAGCACTGGCATTTAAACTGGGACTTCATGCCCAGAACTTGACCTCTGCTCATCTGTCCAAGGACTCTGTAGTTGTTGCCTCCTTCCGGTGTCTTCTCAGCGATCACTTTCCAAGTAGTAGGGTCAAGATGGAGGTAGGCTCCAGACTTAGGGTCTATCCTTTGACACCTCCCATGTGACGAGCACATCGTCTGGCTGCAAAGAGTGGCTGCCGATGTCACATTTACCAAGTAATGGCCCAGGGTCTCGTCAATGTAGCCCTTGACTGCCTCGCAAGAAGCCTACGTAAAGAGTGGACAAGTCAAACAAAATGAATAATGTGCTTTCAATCCAAGTTATTAATATTTACAAGTGACCTCAAGAAAAATCTCCCTTTACCTTAGATTTGGCATAGGTGTTGTCACCCCAGAGTACTATCCCTGCAGACCCTAATGCAGCGCTCTCACCGATGGTATAGACCAAGTGCTCCTACAATAAAAAAGATAAAAGAGGTGGAGAGATTAATAATCTCTCTCACTCACTGTCATGGCAATCCAACATGACACTAGAAATACTGTTCCTACGAAACAGTGTGGGCTCGCTTCAAGCCAAAAAAGAATAGTATAAAAGTGTCAAGGTCCCAGGCAATGCTCTCTTTCATTTTACTGACTTAAAATGGTAATGGAACTACAATGCAGACAAGCAGTGTTATTAGCATTATCACTAGCATTTTTAGCATTAGCATTAGTGGAGGTAGTTTATGAAAATTAAAGTAAAAGTTAGTATATGGGACATATAATTGTCTTGCTGATCCGAATGCATATAGGCTAACAATCCCAGATAACATCTGTCCTCTACTGTTGCCCTGTTGGGCAACCACGCTAATAATGAGAAGAACATACGGGTGCTCGCTTTCAGCGAGCCCACAATTAATATATTGCAAATGAAGTAGGCCTACAAACAACCACAACTTGCCTGAGAGAGGAAGTCTAACTCAGAGTAGGTGTAGCTGTAGACGATACGAGAATACGGGAACACAGGCGTAGTTACGGGGGTCACTTGTGAAGCCACTCTCATGGCCTCCAGGATGCGGTGGTGTGTAAACAGGAGGACCTCTTTGTTGAACCCATGCAGGTCCTGGCTGAGGTAGATACTGGGGTACAGAGCAGTGGAGACGTTCCAAAGCCAGGACAGCTCATTGTTCCTCTCTATCTCTATAGGAGGACACTCGCCAGTGTAGTTGACAGTTTTAATGTTGTAATTGTAGCAGTTGGGAAAATGGTAGAAACCCCACAAGCCCTGGGCCCTAGGAGGACACTCGCCAGTGTAGTCGTCATTATCTGTTATGTAATTGTAGCAGCTGGGAAAGCCGTAGTAACCCCACAAGCCCTGGGGTCTGTTTGTCAGCCCCAGTCCTAGTGTCTCCATCATCCATTTCCTCGCAGCTTCCTCAAACTCCTTATGGGCAACCGCCTCTATTTGAGCAGGACTCCAGTCTGGGTGCCTGGACCTCACCAGTGCCTTGGACGCCTCCCGGTACACATGCTTGCTGTCCCAGTTTCTCTCCCATAATGGTCTCCAGCTTTCCCAGTCCACCACAGCCAGACCCTGAAAGTCCCGATCAGGGATATTGGCACGGATGTCATCAGCGGCCTCGCGGAGGTGCCCATCTAGACTGGCATTCTGTGGCACACCACCATTAACAGGCGTACCTCGGGAGGAGTAGCTAGGATACATGCCAAATTTTCCAGAGTAAAAAATTGTTATGTTGTCACCCATGAAGCTTTGGTTCTGGTTATGGACGATACTGAACATCCCCAGGTCCAGATCCACGCCATAAAGAGACTGGCAATGGGCCGTGGGGGCATTCCATACACTGAGGAAGGGCGTCTGGGTGAAGAGTGATGATGGGGCATGCTGCAGCCCCATGACAACTCCCATCATATTTAAACACAGAACAACCTCAAATGGACCTGCACAAATGAACAACCAGCACAAACAGTATTTGAAGTGCAATCTTGAGCTGTGAAGAAAAAGGGAAGTATGCTATTTCCCTTTTGTATGTTACATACAGGGATTGATCACAAACTAGGCAATTTCAAATATTTTGTATTCATCCCTTAACATGCAGTAACTCATCTTCCTTTTATTGGGAAATGACATTTAAAACGTATTTTGAAGTATAGCCTGATGAGCATTCAGTTTTAAACCAGTGTGATATTTTAGGTACATCCTATTTTTTTCCTGAACGTCACTTTCCCCAGACTTCTATAGGATTTCCAAACTATTTATTTCATGATTGATTGCATTTAAGCATGAGTTAAACTCACCCATAGCAGGAGGGTAGTAAAAGCAGACAACCTCACAGTTGGAGCTCAGCTGTGACCGTGAAACTCTGTAACTGTACAGGGAACTGTCATCTGGAACGTGAAGTACAAATGAAAAGTGTCCTGTAAGTCCATATGGGCTGGGCTTCCTTGGAAGCATGACACTTTAATAAAGAAAAATCAATCAATCAATCATGCATGCTGTGTAACCAGTCAAACCAGTCTTGTGATTTTACCCAGGGGCAAAACCCCCTTTTTCTTAGAGACCTGCATTTGACTTAAGGGGAGACCTTAACATTTTAAAGTTTGAGAAACACTGTGCTATAAAATGCTATAAAACCAGAAATATTAGCTATGACCCAGTAGGTGTTGAACATGGGGACATGTAATAGAACTTAATTTATGTTGAACCACTCATTTAACATTATATTATAACTTGGTTTGCCTAAAGGAGTCATTATGACCTCTGGGTGCACTTGAGAGTTGAGCAACAGGTAAAAAGAACTTCTGGGAACTCAGATTAAGCAACAGGTACATGTAGCTACCGGCAGGGGCCTCTTTGTGGCTATGCATTTCCCAATTTCCACTTCCTCTTCATACTGCTTACATGACATACAACCTATGTATTTCTTACCAAATCACAAGAATCATTGTCTCCACCAGCCGAAGGCATGGGGGAGAGTATGTTTTCCCCTCCATCCGTCCGTCCGTCCGTCCGTCCGTCCGTCCGTCCGTCCGTCCGTGCGTCCTCGCAGTTTGTTACCACCTAATCTCAGTCGCCGTTGGCCCGGTCGCTGCCAAAATGAGCACACACACTCCCTGGATGCCAATTCAGAACCTCTTTTTCAAATGGGCCTGTTTTGCGCCACCATGAGGCTGATGTTTGCAAAACACATTTATGTACACTACTCTTACCGATTTTGTCCAAAAATCCTACAAATCAGTACGCAGTATCTCGACAGTCATGTGATTGACATCGATCTGTCCGATTTTGAATATTCCATCCTGATTGTTTAAGATTGGCTTCCAAAGTTTGTAGGATTGAGCAGTTTTGAACAAAATGCCTCAAATCACAAAACGCAAAGTGCAATTATCATGAAATCGCACACACACATTCCCACTAGGCCGAGGAAGAAATGCCACGTCATAATGTTCAAATCAGCCCCATGGTGGCGCTATAACAGGCCAATTTGTGTTTTTACCTATAACTCCACCGATCAGTGTCAAACTTTGTACACGCACTCCCTAGAGGCCAAGGAAAAACCTTTTCACTGCATTATTCACATCAGCCTTTTATAGTGCCACCTTTGGGCCGACTTATGTAAAACACACTTTTGGATATTACTCCTTCAGATTTTCTCTCAAAAATAACACAAATCAGTACACAGTATCTCTATAGTCATGTGATCAAGTCTGATCCGTCTGATATTTCATATTCCATCCTGATTGGCTAATATTGGCTTCCAAAGTATGCAGGATTGCTCTGTTTTTGAACAAAATGCCTCAAATCATCAACGCAGCTTGCGATTACCGTGAAATTTGCCACACATATTCCCACTATGTCAAGGAACAAGACATACGGGCAGTTGACAGTTTGCCATGGTTACTCATTGAAGTTGAATCTCCATATATGGAGATAACCTACGCATCACACTAAGTCTGACCTCACCAGCCCATATTTGGGCATGAGCAACTTATGTCTCCATATATGGAGATATGATGACATCACACAGTCCTCAGCCGATGATGTGGCGTGATGTCATACAATACACAAACGAGCCCTACAGTATAAAGGGGCAATTCTTGCCAGGAAAGAAGCATTTCTTCGACTCAGACCTTATCGCCAGGGTTGGCTTATAGCAGCTGTCGGTAGGACCATATATGGATTCTGTTAGTGTGGATCTCCTAACAGGGCATCATCTGGGATACAATCCCTTTTATGCCCATATATGGAGATCCCTAACAGAATCCCTTTCATGCCCATATATGGAGATCCCTAACAGCATCCCTTTTATGCCCATATATGGAGATCACTAACAGCTAACAGAATCCCTTTTATGCCCATATATGGAGATCCCTAACAGACTCCCTTTTATGCCCATATATGGAGATCCCTAACAGAATCCCTTTTATGCCCATATATGGAGATCCCTAACAGAATCCCTTTTATGCCCATATATGGAAATCCCTAACAGAATCCCTTTTATGCCCATATATGGAGATCCCTAACAGAATCCCTTGTATGCCCATATATGGAGATCCCTAACAGAATCCCTTTTATGCCCATATATGGAGATCCCTAACAGAATCCCTTTTATGCCCATATATGGAGATCCCTAACAGAATCCCTTTTATGCCCATATATGGAGATCCCTAACAGAATCCCTTTTATGCCCATATATGGAAATCCCTAACAGAATCCCTTTTATGCCCATATATGGAGATCCCTAACAGAATCCCTTGTATGCCCATATATGGAGATCCCTAACAGAATCCCTTTTATGCCCATATATGGAGATCCCTAACAGAATCCCTTTTATGCCCATATATTATGGAGAAATCCCTGCTCTGAGTATCTGACATCAGTGTGATGTCACCTGTTTATGCCCATATATGGAGATCCCTGCTCTGCGTATCTGGATGATGTGGCGTGATGTCATACAATACACAAACGAGCCCTACAGTATAAAGGGGCAATTCTTGCCAGGAAAGAAGCATTTCTTCGACTCAGACCTTATCGCCAGGGTTGGCTTATAGCAGTTATCAAGACATACGGGCAGTTGACAGTTTGCCATGGTTACTCATTGAAGTTGAATCTCCATATATGGAGATAACCTACGCATCACACTAAGTCTGACCTCACCAGCCCATATTTGGGCATGAGCAACTTATGTCTCCATATATGGAGATATACAATACACAAACGATGATGTCATACTGATGCGGAGATATGAGCAGGGCAGAGGTGTGACGTGTGACCGACGGACGGACGGACGGCCGGTGGAGGTTTTGGTAGTAAACTGCTCCCTGACGGTCGCAACAAATGCTACCCTTATATATGTATGTGTGTGTGTGTGTGTGTGTGTGTGTGTGTGTGTGTGTGTGTGTGTGTCCAGCTGATGATCATTGACATTAATTTGTTAATGTTAGATAATGTTAATGTTAATGTTAGATAGCAATTGCTTTTTTGCACAAAGTAGTGCAATGCAAGATAGAGGGCGCCAGATCCCTTTGAGTCACACCCTACCACTGCTTCCTGTTCATCCACAGAGCATTGTAGTCTAGTTGTTTTCTCCATTAGATTAAAGTGCTTTCTTTTCACTTTTTTCAACTTTTATTACGTCAAAATACATATTATTTGTCTGCCTCATCTTTTTACCATCCCAAGTAATAAAAGTTGAAAAAAGTGAAAAGAAATCTAATGGAGAAAATGACTAGAATCAATGCTCTGTGGATGAACAGCAAGTAGTGGTAGGGCGTGACTCAAAGGGATCTGGCACCCTCTATCTTGCATTATTGCACTACTTTGTGCAAAAGGAGAATTATGCTTCTCCACTGTCAAATAGGCCAAGATGATGGCCATTAATGGGAAAAAAGGGGGGAAAAAAGCAATTATTAGGGATGGTCGATATTATCGGCATATAAAACAGACTATTTTATTAATAAAACTATAACACCCCCCAACTCCTATGCACAACTGCTTTTGGGTCACGACTTGACTCGAGTAGATTTTTTTACATAAAATGTGAAGCATGTTGAACTGCCCTTGTATGAAATGTTCTATATAAATAAACTTTGATTGATTGATGTTATTTTCATTTAGAACCATACACACGCCGACCCTGTACATTGTGCCTATAGAACCCTCACATTTTACACGTTTTCAAAATATTGAAGATCAGATCTATAAGCTCACAATGCTTTCGTGATGCAATGCATTTTGACCTGTAGAGCTTGTAGATCAGCTATTTTCAAATAGCCAAAGTAACCCAACCAGTAACCAGTTTCAAATATTTTTTAGGTGAGTAAATGTACAGTATTTACCTCTGAGATGTAGTTGGAATAGAAGTATAAGTATTGTATGGGAAAATATTCAAATAAAGTGGGGAAAAATAAAGGTGATGGAAATGTACACACAAGCGTAATTTGTATAGGGTTGATGGGTTTAATAAACCCAAGGGCCCCCCTACTGGGGACAGTATTATAAATTCATAGGCTATTATATCGTCATTGTCGGGCAGAAACCTTGTATCTCCAAGTTTCAAATTTGTACGTTTTTTCGCAAACTAAAGCCCAACTAAAGCCCTGAAAACAGCAGATCTACAAGCACACAACGCCTCGCGGTGCGAGGCGTTGTGTGCTTGTAGATCGGCTGTTTTCACTAGTTTAAATCATTTTTAAAATGATAAATGCAAGACGAAGAGTTTTGGACAAGCCAAGGTTTCCACTCGACAACGACGACATGTATTTTGTCATTTCCAATATTATATCATGGGTCTCTAATCTCCTAATCTATGGGCCCCCCTCACGGCAGTACAGGGCCCTTTTGATCTGAAAACCCATGCAGAATAAGATCTAATTTCGCCCCTGCATGTACAGTGTATGCTTCTGAGCTGAATGCAGTCTCAATGTGTTTGGAGAGAACAGATCATGTATGCAATGCTTTCTTAACATAAATTGAAGAGTACATCATCATCTGGCTTTAGTGTGGTAAAGCCAGATACAGAAATTATAAAAAGATCTCCCAGCTGGTCCACACAGCCCTGAAAGAAGTAGGAGTAAGTCAAGAACCCTCCCCCTACAAATGATTTTTATCAGGCAGGCCCAGAAAATCATACGAGACCCCTGCAATACTGTATTCTGAATATAGGTTCCTACCTATTATAGGTTCCCTAGGTGGAGATTAAATTGGTTCAAAAACTCTTTCATTCCCTTATCATTTAATCCTCTAAATACCACAAAGAAATAGCACGCCTGCATGGTGAAAGGCCTCAAACACCTCCAGCAGACTGACCACGGACCCTTTGAATGGCACTGCGTGGTCATGGAGATGGTTGAGGTGGACCACACACAGTCCTTCAGGCAGTGGACACTGGCCAGTCTTCATAATAAACTTAGAACCCATCTCCTAACTCAAATACATAGACAATAACACTAAAAAGAACTGTAGCATCCGAGTCAGTAGACATGCTGGGAAGTATGTCATTACATTGGCAAACCCTAGGAGAACACTACAATGTGTTATCACTATCAGTTTTAGTAAACAGTAACACAGGTCTCAATGTTATGAGATACTTCAATGGTTTCCTGTGGAAATAAGCCAAGTGCTTTTCTAGGATCTCCTTTTAGTAGACCTTGTACCAGTGAACTGTACCATCATGAAAATGTACCTTTTCCTATGCAAACTTCTAATAAAGTCTTCAATCAATCACTTATTTTACAGTCCAACAAGCCATAACCAGGGCTATATAAAATCTTCAATAAATAATACATTTTGTAGTCTGCTTGGCTACTCACGTTCCATTTTCATTTACGCTGGTGGGATGGATAGAAACGTGTTAAATTATTTGTGACTGCCATGCATCCACTGCCATCTACTTTAAAGTAGTTTTTTAGCAGACCATAAGCCAGCATAGCTCCTTTCGTTCCTGTATTTACCTTTTTTTATATTTTGATATTTTATATTGGTAAATACAGTTCCTTGCTTGTAGATTGGGTCTCTCTGATACGCAGCGCTACCACTGTCTGGTCTCGGACTAATACAGCGTCGCTCAGATGTTGTTGAGATTCTTTAAAGATACCCAGAACTGCACTAGGAGAGCACGGAAACGTGTGCGAAGCGCCGCAAATCGGCGATGCCGTTAAGTATCATTAATTTATCTGTGAAAATTTAGTTGCTTTTTCCAAACTGTATCTCGCTTCCTTATTACGTCACATGTCCCGCCTCCCCACGGCGTCTTTTGGCTAGCTGGTAGTGTCAGCCTGTCTCTGATAGATCAGAGGCAGGAACGTAGCCAACCACACCGCGGGGAGGCGGGACATGGAAGCGAGATACAGTTTGGAAAAAAGCTACTAAATTTTCACAGATAAATTAATGATACTTAACGGCATCGCCGATTTGCGGCGCTTCGCACACGTTTCCGCGCTCTCCTAGTGCAGTTCTGGGTATCTTTAAAGCATCTCAACATCTGAACGACGCTGTATTCATCCGAGACCAGACAGTGGTAGCGCTGCGTATCAGAGAGAGCCAATCTACAAGCAAGGGACTCCTAATTCACCGACGTCAAAATATAAAAAGAGGTGATTTTGGGGTCCTGAGAGGGGCTAAAGCCAGCATGAACCACTCCGCCACAGACCCCATTTCCAAGGGAAGACATGCTATATGCACCCACAGCACACAACATGTGGTGGAAACAGAGCTACACTTTCTAACCACTATACTAAGACATCAGAGACACATACTTCTCACAGATTACACACACCCAAAGTGAGTTTGAAATCATGACAAAAAACTCCCATACCTACTGGGAGAAATACACAAATGTGTGAACACAGCAGCAAGATTTGAGAACTGTCGCGGTAAAAGGCGGCTAGAGCATTGAATACAACTTAATACTGTAAGACTACAACCCATTAAATGGCATCCAGACCTACTGCACACACAGTATAAACAGAGCTGATAATATTAAAAACATTAAATTGTCATTACATTCTGCAGAATTCAAAATGAAGTTTTCAGTGGCATAATTAAGCTGCCTCAGAATTAGTGTACAAAAGGGAGTATTGTGTAATTTTCATTGCAGTGTAGAAAAAGACTTCAGTAGATGTCATTATAGAATCGTGTGTCCAGTATGAAGAACCAAACAGTTAAACTGAAACCTTATTTAAACCTCTTTATTCAAAAAGGCATCTTTCACACACCAGCATCCAGTTCATTACAATTGATGGAAGAAACCTTGACTTACAAAATCAACACAAAATAAAATCCTTGCATTTCATAATGGGATGCTACGTCGTTTACTTCTCTCTTTGAGTCATCGCAGCCTCCAAAGTTCATGTAATAAATACACTCACAGACAGTCTCACTTGAGCTCAGGAAACATTGATATTTTCTTTTCTGCCAAAGTATCTATTAAGGCCAAACAAATCCTCGTCACCTGAATATTTTCTTAGGCATTCTCTTGACAAAACGTCAGACAGAAGAATCACAGCTCACACACCTTGGGTTATGTTAAATTGTACTTCACAGGAGAAACTGAGTAAAGAGGGTACAATTATTGGGAAAAGGGGTTGGGAGAGAAAAGCGTAAACCCAGAAATCAAAACGATCAGATATGTTTAAAGACAGATTAGATTTGGGCAGTAGATATAGGTGAAGACTGAGAAACGAGTGGCGATCTAATCCGATGCAATGTTCCGTCTTTAAACCCATAAAACCACATCACATTATTCCTACTTTTGGAAAATAACAGTTTTCTGAGAGCTGACCGAATTATTAAAGGGAACTGGTGTTACTGGAGGACGACTGATACTCGCTACCTATTAAGTGCATCAGAACGAAGAAAAAAAATCGCACCTGATACCATTGTATCAAACACAACACTCTGCATATCTCCTTGTATGGGCCGTTCTGTCCATGACATCAGCTGTGGTGATGTCGTACTTTCTATGACGTTAGTCTCGTACTCATAAAGACATAGCGACCTACACATAAAGCCAGACATAGGAGCGGTTGGCACCGCTCAAAAAAAGACAACAGGAAAACAGGTCTTAACAGAAGATTTGCCTTAACTTTCAGAATGGTGGACTGATGGGATTATAGGTCAGTGGTTCTCAACCTTTTCAGGCTGCGACCCCCAAAATAATCGTATTTGAACTGGGGACCCCCCCCACCCCACCCTGACGGGCACTAAGAGTTGAGGCATTACATTTTGTTTAACATGGTTCTATTGTTAAAATAGCAGATCTACATGCTCACACTTGTGAGCATGTATTTCACAATTTATTATTAATTGTTAATTAATTAATTATTAATTAATTATTATTTAATTTATTTAAAGGCTATTTTCACAATTGCTGCCTCTAATTTAATTTGTCGTTTTAAAGGTATTAAAAAGTCCTTAATTTGTCACTTTAGAAATGTGCAGATAACCTCTATACACTTAAACTTTATGGTTGGTTTGTTTACTGTTGAGAGAGAAAACAATGTTGCACATTAAGTTGATCATCCCCCCCCCCCCCCCCGCCCGAAATAATTTGGGGACCCCCGTGGGGGTCCTGACCCACAGGTTGAGAACCACTGCTCTAGGTTGAATGACAGGGTAGAATTAGAGTGTCTACTGCAGTGTTCACTAAAAACCTGCCTGTTATCATCTCTAGAGTAAATAAATTGATTTTGTGATTTTTTTTTTAGTGCTCAGCATTCTGGGGATTCAAGGCTAAAAACATTTACATTTTAGAAATTAAGCAACACTTCAAATGGATCGCAGTGGTAGACACGACTAAAGTGTAAAGCCTGATTTACACTTGGTTGTACGGTGGTGCCGTGCACCGAAAATAGCATATCGCAGATATCGCAGATATTATGAGCTTGTAGATTGGCTATTTCTGGTACACAAGTGTCATAAAATGAAACATAAATTGGGCATAAGCAGTCTACAAAACATACTAAATACTAATAGCACAAACTGAACAAAGGTGGACACAGACAGTTGGTTAAGACTGGCATCCACCCTGTAATGAGCTGCATAGTAACACTCACATCCAGGGGCAGTCACTGTTACTCAGTTCAAATTGACCACAGGTAAATCAGGAAGTGCAAATCATTTTGCATCACACAAGTGATGACTTTTCTTCTGTTACAAAAAAAAACTCTTCCTGAACCGACTAAAACAAATCACAGGCATGCATTATTTCACCAACTTATCTAAACATTACCTCGCCTCACTCTCATTTTAGAAGATACTCTCTCACACCGATATAAGAATTGCACGGAATGACTTTGGCGAGACTACAACCATTTTTCCATCAGCTTGATTCAACTGATCTTTATGCTGTTTGTGTTCAGCTTGAAAGGGATTGAGTTTTTGTGAGAGCAGCAGGGACAGTTTCCTTGACACTATTGTGGAGGTTTGCTGACCAAACCAGAGTATGAACACTTGAGACAAATACGACAGACTAGTCCTATAGAATACTGGTTCACACTGGGGTCCGGGTTCCAGGGGGTCTGCAACTAAAACATTAATAGTTAGGAACCAAATGGACACTTATAGATCTGTAACTATGTGTGTATAGGTAGAACCAAATGGACTCTTTTGGGTTCATTTGTTTCCATTTGTACTCTCTGAGTTATGGGCATCTGTGGCCTAATGCATACCAAACTGGGGAACCTTGAAATTAAAAAGTGTGAGAACCACTGCTGTAGAATACTGGTCCTGTGTCAGTTGCAGTTTACTTTCACTTATCATGAGCTACATAATGTATATAGTTCTTGGTTGTGGGCCTGGTTTACTAAACACATCTCAAACAAGAAGTTATTATCCAATCACTGAATTCCATTGGAACAAAAACGATCACTGTACAAAAAAGCTTTTGGGAAACGCAGCTCTGCTCTGTTCTGAGGCACATCCAGGCTCAACTAAGAATCAAGGTTACAGATCTAGGTATATCACACACAAAGCCAAGTTGACGACTTCTGCTGTTTAACAATAGTCTGGTCCTAAACTCATCCTACAGTATAAGCCAAAGGGACAAGTTGACATATGATGGAGGCATGGGATCTACTCACACTCATGCTAGTTTGTAAACAGGTAAAGTTTTTTTGTCCACAATATAACAAAAGCCATTGGTGTACCTTTTTAGTTACTGAAGGGATGCTAATCTGTGAGATGATGAAAGGCAGCAGGGAGAAGGGTGCCAGGGTTGCTAAGTTCAAAGTTGTCACAAACAATCAAGATCTGAAGGGAGCAGGCAAACTTAAACCGTGTTTATTCCAGTTAAGGGGGGGGGGATTTACTATTCTGTCCATATCGTGACATAACTCGGACGGCGCTAGTCGGCTCATTCGATCTTTGCAACGCTCGTGGATCAAGGTCGCCTGAGACACCGCGCCTCTGTCATCTCCACCGAAAACAAGCACTCCGCCCCTTGGAACCAGAATGGTGTTTTGATTCACACACTTAAACCTCATGCCATCTTCTCCCTGCTCCACTGCTGACACCCTCTCTCACTCTATAGCTTACTTCAGTTACATGTAGCAGGGAAAGCATACAGCCCTTTGTGCCACGCTGTGTTGCTCAGCCAAATGTTCTCTGGCTAAGGCTGATTAAGTTGCTGTTCTTGAAACTTTTCATCGCCGAGTGAATGGAAAATACCCATATTTAATACCATTATTTAGTGCAAATCTTCACAACGCACCAGACGTTCCAAGTCAGGAGACTGTGTGTTCTCATCAAGCAGACCATTTACTAAATAATGGCGTACAATCCGTACATATATAGTAGGTGTTTTCCACTCATAGTACAATCGATAGGCTTCAGAAAAGTTGGATTATATAAGTGCATGGAGTAAATTTAATTTTAGGAACTCCAAGGACCTGGTCACCAGTGACTTCAGTTTCAAGTGGCATGAGGGTGTGTAGGTAATGACACATTGTCATTGTTGAGTGAACTATTGCTTTAGTCATTAACTTATTGAATTTGTATTTATTGAAACCTGGTTTTATAGACTTGAGTGAATTCAAGAGGGTCTGATATCAGTGCAGAACATTCCAAAAGCTTTTGTACAAACAAACTCATATTTCCTCCACCCACAATGGCACACAATGGAGTTAAGAATAAGATACGGTTAAGGAATTAAGTGGGCACCAGGTTGGAATTTTTAAGGGGAGGCATTTATGCAAGAAAGTTTTCCTCCAATATTTACTAAATAAATGTTTAACAAAGAGGGAAAGCATTCATGCAACAAGAGGAATATAATCCTCATTTTCATGCCCTCTAAGACACCTAATATCACTTTAATTCGCCCAAGATGACTCAGCGGTAAGCTTGGGACACGGGACAGGAATGCCGTAGCAACTGAGCATGTAGACTGCTTTACCCATTTAGGCCTAGAATTATTGAATGCTTTGACCAGTGAAAAATAGCAGATATACAAGCTCACAGCGCGGCACCGAGTGCCGCGCTGCGAGCTTGTAGATCTGCTATTTTTGAAAAAGTCGTGAAAATGTGTGCAAATCTTTGAATATATGTATTTTCAAAGCGAACGTTTGTAAATCAAATTTTGCTTCTGGGTGGTCCCTGGAACTAAATATTTTGAGATGCAGGTAAATATCATTTTGGGGGTCCTTCACATGAAAAGGTTTGAGAACCACTGACATAGTAGTCTCTCAAGAACAGACTAACTGAGCTCCAGTTAAGTGAAAAGGACCTTTTCTTTGACGATGGCTGGCCAGATTGCTGACATAGAAACATAGGTTTCTATGTCACTTATAGAATCGGGTCAAAATTCAAATTTTCACGATTTTTCAAAAATAGCAGATCTACAAGCTTGTGAGCTTGTATATCTGCTATTTTTCAATGGTTAAAGCATAAAATAATGATACACAATAATGTGTACCCGTTCTGAATGGGTTAAAAGGTTTTATTCCTATCTGAACACTGCGATACACTGACCACTCCTGAAAGAAGCCCCCAGTGGAAGGACCATTAAATTCTCTCTCTCTCTTCCCTACTCTCTGCCAGCAACATTCAAGTACAAAATCAAAATGCGAGTCAAAGGTCATAGTTCCTCAGGTTAAAACCGACATGGGGAGGACCTCGGGCTAGCCGCTATCTCTCCTCCTCCTCTTCCTTGACCTGTTCCTCATCAGGTCAAAGGTTGGCCGGGGGGGGCAGGGGCGGGGGTCAACAGAACCTTCCGTTTCCTAGGTGATGGTGGGTTCTCCAACCTGGAGCTCCAGGCAAGGACGCTTGGGTTAACAGGCGTCCGGAGAAACCTCTGGTGTTCCTTATTCATCTTGATTGGTGGATTAACTTTGCTGCTTGTTGCTGTTTTTTGAAAGTTTTTAATTTTATGAAAGATTTTTCCTCCCCCAAATGTGCCTCTGTTGGTGCAGGGCATCCTATAAAGATTTCTTGGTCAGTTTCTTGCCTTTCTTGAGGGTAAGCTTATTCTTGATGTACCCACGCTTCCTCTTGGCAGTCTGTAGAAATAAAAATGAAAAAGAAAACAGACATATGAGATCAGGTGGAAGCCAGATGAGACGCTGGAGGGCAAAAAAGGGCAAAAAAAGGAGACACTTCTTGCTCCAGCAAAATGGCAGGCCAGGCAAGACCATACCAAGCTTTGATGAAATAACAGGTACAAATAGTGTTTGCAGAGTGAAAGAAAATTTCTTAACAAGCAATAATAATGCAAGTATTGCTAACAGTACAGTCATATTCGTGGTTGACTAAAGCCCAATTTATGCTTCGTCAAAAATGTGTGTGATCTCGCTCAACAAAAATTACATTAATGACATACTACTACAACACCTTTTCTTTAACCCATTCAGAACGGGTACACATTATTGTGTATCATCATTTTATGCTTTAACTATTGAAAAATAGCAGATACACATACAAAAGCTCACGGTACTCGGTGCCGCGCTGTGAGCTTGTAGATCTGCTATTTTTGAAAAATCATGAAAATTAGAATTTTGACCCTATTCTATAAGTGTATTTTGAATCCTTCTAAGATTTTTTGAAAAACCCATGTTTCTGTGTCAGCAATCTGGCAAGCCATCGTCAAAGAAAAGGTCCTTTTCACATAACTGGAGCTCAGTTAGTCTGTTCTTGAGAGACTACTATGTCAGTGGTTCTCAAATCTTTTCATGTGAAGGACCCCCAAAATGATATATATTTGGCCACGGACCCCCAACTCAAAATATTTAGTTCCAGGGACCCCCCAGAAGCAAAATTTGAGATACAAACGTTCGCTTTAAACATACATATGTTCAAAGATATGCACACATTTTCACAACTTTTTCAAAAATAGCAGAGCGCTGTGAGCTTGTATATCTGCTATTTTTCACTGGTTAAAGCATTCAATAGTTCTAGGCCTAAATGGGTAAAATAAAAGTAAATAAATCCCAGGATGATCCCTGCGCAGTGCTTACCTTTTTAGAGGTGTACTTCTGCTTGGTGGAGTCGGTGTTCCGGAGCTTGCGCTCCACTGGGCTTCTGTTGTCCAGTTTCTTGACCTTGTAGATCCTGACCAGCCAGTGCTCAGAGGTGAACGCCTCCTCCAGGTGCTTCAGCTTAATGTCCTTATTGCCGATCTCAGCGTTGCGCGTCCGGTCGAAACCTGGCGGCGTCCGGAAGTCCAGCTTGTGTGAGATGAAGAGAGGCGTTTATGGGTTGGTAGTGAACACAGGGAAGCAATGAAAATGACGTGTTGTCAAGACGTCCAAAAGATGTAATATGAAGTTCTGCTGCATTAAGCCAGTAATTACATATACAACTTGAAAATAATAACACTTGTCAGCTTGTGCTGGTTTACACTACAACTCAAGTACAGTATGTATTTGCAAGGAGAGAACAAGGTTTGGTAGCTATGCACAGGTCTTCTAAGCCAGTGGTTCTCAACCTGTGGATCAGGACCCCCAGGGGGGCCCCCAGATGATGAACTTAATGTGCAACATTGTTTTCTCTATCAACTGTAAACAAACCCAACATAAAGTTTAAGTGTATAGAGGGTTTATGCACATTTCTAAAGTGACAATTTAAGGACTTTTTAATACCTCTAAAATGACAAATTAAAAACTCACTGAATGCCACCCTTTATTTCAAATCTATCAAAATGGTGCCATCCATTTTGTTTAATTTTACCTTTTTATGGGGGCCAAAATCATATTTTGTACTTAAATTACATATATAAATCTATGCTTCTATCGAAAGCCACACTACCCCTCTTACAAAGGAAAACATGTATATTTATATCCTATCATTAGATTTGGGCTTCAATAGAACATGTGTAAGATGACCTAGATCACATTGATATATACTGTTATTATGACTGCTGTGTGTTCTAGAGTGCAATGGCCTTTGAAAACCACCAGGTGGTGTTCTCCTACTATCTGATCACACATCAGAAGAAGGAAGAGACACGTCCATTTTGTTTTGGTCCGGGCCTAGTTGTTTACATCAGTGCCAGGCCTTTTTGCTAACATGCTATAACACTTTCGATCCCTGCCGATCGCTATCAAGGGCTCTGGTTGCCGAATGGATGGCACCGATAGAACGGGGCATTTTTCTGAGTTTTTTGAGTACCTATACTTCGTCTGGGAAGCACGGGATGTGTATAAACGAACGTGTATGGCTAACGCTAATATAGACGGGAACCAATGTTCGGGAACCAATGTTTCCCGTCGGACTGTGTTCACCGGTGTTACAGTCAAATCGGTCGTGGCGCTCCGGTCACGGAGGCTCACGGCTAACTTCTAGAGCGATTTTTTTTAAATTAAAATTATGTCATGAAAGATAAAACTTTTGATTAATTAAAAATACGTAAAGTGCGTTTATGGCACTCAGGAACAAAGACGTATAGTACGTTTATGGCGTTCAGTGAGTTAAACATTGGCTAAATTGTCAAATTTGTATATGCAGAAATTGTGAAAATATGCGTTGCGAGGCGTTGTGAGCATGTAGATCGGCTATTTTCACAATAGAACCGTGTTATCCAAAATGTAATGCCTCAACTCTTCGTGCTCGTCAGGGAGGGGGTCCCCAGTTAAAATATGATTATTTTGGGGGTCGCAGCCTGAAAAGGTTGAGAACCACTGTTCTAAGCATTAATTTCTGGTAACACATACCTGCATCTCCCCAAAGCGGTAGTACGACATCTTATACATGAGGCAGTTGAGCAGGGTGGGGGAGCCGGCCTTGTCCACTCTGAACTCTCCCTGCGGGGTAAAGTAGTCACTTTCCTGGGCAGAGAAGGACAAAGGGACGAAGACAAATGACAGGATGACTGAGTGAACGCAAACTTGGTCCAGTGTGCTGAATAATTTCATTTCATTTCATAGTCACACTACTTAAAAATCCATTAAACTGAAGGACTCAGAGCCCAGAAAGCGTATCAAACTGTTATATGAGTTTAACTTTCCGAGCAGCCTTCTCTGAAGTGAAGTCATTATTTAACAACAGTTAAGATGTTCTCCTTCAATGAATATGCTGAATTTACTTATTTTTCAAGCAATCACATAATCGCGAAAAACAAAGCAGCTAAAACTGTATCCCTTCCTCACCCTGATGTCTTTGGGGTGTTCCCCTTCTGCGATGCGCACCATCCACAGGAACTTGTTGATGTCATCGCCCGAGTAGCCAATCACACCTCCAAATATGATCAGGACATAGTCTACATCCAATGACCTCATAATCTCATAAGCTGCACTCTCATTAGATGACATTGCCTTGCCCACCTGATAAAGAACAAATTACAATCAGCACAGCAACAGATGTTACTATGCACAGGAAAATGCAGCAGAATCAATTATAAAACTGTTAAGAACATGCAAGTTACATGCAATAACTAAAATAACTAATAAAATAAATACCACAGCCATCATGAAATGTCATTGATGTAAGCCACAGAAATACAAAGTCATCAAGACCAAACTTTTGGGATGCAATGCAGAAATATGAGGCGTGTCCACTTGGTGGTGCCATAGGTGTAGGCTCTAAATTGAAAGCTGCTATGCCACAGTGTGGCTTATAACCCCTAAATGCTGGTACGCTATATTACCCCCACAGTATGGAGGTCATTTATGTTTATTATGTCAGGATACATATTCAAGTGTACAAGTGAATAACAGTGCTACCAATGTAAAAATGCCTTTTGTGAGCATAATGTAGCACAGCCCAAAGCCATGGTTTCCCAAAACCACCATGGATGAAAGATGGTCTTAGCGTGTTGGCATTCATATACTATATAGGAAACCATTGTCAACTAGTGCAAGTGGATTGGTTCTCATCAATGCATTATGACTTTCTGATTTATATAGATATATAATTACTGATTTTTAATGGCTTTGTTTGTGTACATGCAGTAGTGAAAGCAACACTAGTCACTAGGGCATTCACGAATAGTGATTTTTAGTATTCGAATTATTCAACCTCAAAGTATTCAAATAATCGAATATTCAACAGGACTGGCCAAACTGTCAAATATTAAGTAAGCAAGAGGCGAACATTGTGAAAATAGACGATCTACATGCTCACAACGCCTCGTGTTGCGAGGCGTTGTGAGCAGGTAGATCTGCTATTTTCACAATATTTATCTGCGGAACAGAGTCACATTAAATGTAATACCTACAAAAAATGGTGCATTTATATAGCGCTTTTTATCCGAAGCGCTTTACAGAGATTTTGCATTACATTCACCCATTCATGCACACATTCATACACCGGTGGCGGAGGAAACCATGCAAGGCACCAATTAGGGGTTCAGAGTCTTGCCCAAGGACCCTTCGACATTAACTCAGGGGGAGCCCGGATTCGAACTGGGAACCTTTCGGGAACCCTTCGTGCTCTAATAACGGTTTCTCTACCCCTGAGCTATGCCGCCCCATACAATTCCAAGTGCTTGTCAGGGTGATCCCCAGTTCAAATATGTTTATTTTGGGGGTCACAGCCTAAAAAGGTTTGAGAAACCCTGGTATAGAGCATTAACAAATTCATCCACCAGGGGCATTGACAACTCATTCTTATGACTTCCTATCTAACCAAGCTTTATAAACTATATATTCTTTTAAAAGAAAACAATGAAAAAAGAAAAATAAGCGAATATTCAACTTCGGTGAACAACATCGAATAGTGACTTTGATATTTGAATATTTGGTGAATGCCCTACTAGTCACTGTTAAAAGGTAGAGTGTGGGTTCTCACCAGTGCTATATGACTGTTGTTCCATGTGTTGTTGTCTACCAGTGTGGTCCTGTTTGCCATGCCTGCTATCTGGTAGCCATAGTCCCACCAGGACATCACCCTGGCATGTTCATCTGTGTTCTGTCTCAGCCAATAGTAGGCCTCCCTGAAGTCGTCAAGGATATTACGGGAGCTGGTGAATGAAAGGAAAGCATAAAATAAAAATAAATAAATCAGGATTCATTATCATAATGGGGGGGAAAAAGTGAAGTGTGACGTTCACCATCAGCTCTGGCCTAAGTCAAAGGTGGGTAGTAAGTTATATCAACTAAAGTAAATTAAAAATAAATTGTACTTGTACAAGTGCAACATATTACTTTTACTCACACATACGGTATGTGAACAAAGGTTTTCACTTTTACTCCTTCACGTCTGGGCAAAATTCGTTTGAGTACATTTCGCTGGTTACTTTCTTTTTTTCTTTTAATTAAATGCACTTTTTGTTTAAGTCACTCAGACAGACATCAGCCAATTTCATTATTTCTATTGGACAATCACTTTTAATTGAATACTTTAGACATTTCAATTACATTCCATTTATGTAAATAATAAATCAGATCATATGAAGTAACTGGTACTTGATGGGTCTTTTCCACTAGATCACTATTACTCATTCTCAAGTAATTATTTGGATAAAAACTTTCCCTTCATTACTTAAAAGTAACTAGACTGCACTCTGTTCGAGGTGCCAACGTGCACCTTGTGCAGTCGTGGGCGATCTGCGATCAGTGTTGGCACTTTGTCGAGGTGCCAACTTGAGCCTTGTTATTTATATCAGGTCCCACTTGTTGGTGGTGACGTCACCAAGAACGCTGCTCCCTCATTGGCTAAAGGCCCTGCCTTTGTACTGTCGGCCGGAAACAGACAGCACCGAACACAGTACTTGCACACACTGCTGGCGCAAGTGACAATACGTTTACCAGAGTACAGTTTTTGGCTACTCTATCCAGCTCTGGCCTAAGCTACGATGCATTAGTCTCACCCATCGTGGTTGTATGAAGCCAGCACTACGCTGGGACTGGAGTAGGCGTTGCTGGTGACCCAGGTACAGTGGACGGCGAACATCATCAGCAGCATCAGCATCAGCATGGTGACTATGGACTTGATGTTGGGCCCAAGGCCCTCCTCAGCCTTCTCCTGCTCAGAGACGTGTTTACGCACTTTACCAGCCTGCAGTGAGACACACAGCAATGTAAAGCACTTTACCAGCCTGCAGTGAGACATACTGTAGCAATGTAAACCACTTTACCAGCTTGCAGTGGGACTCGGGCTGTCACAATTATGACATTTTACATGGCGATTCTCAAATAATTGCATTTTTGTTGTTGACAATTACATTTCTGTCTGGCTTGTAGGCTTTGAAGTTGCACATGGCACATATAATACATATACTGCTCAAAGAAATGAAGGGAACAAAATGTTCCCTTAATGTATTTGAACTTATTTCAGTATAGTATACTGCAGTACTGCTCAAAGAAAGCTCAAAGAATTAAGGGAACATTTTGTTGCCTTCATTTTTTTGAGCAGTATAAAACAGAAATGACTGACATAAATGACAACTTTATACTTAAAAAAGAACATTGATAGTGGAAATAGCCGAAGTAGATCTATTTCCGCTGTTTTTTAAATTGTTTGAAAATATATTAATTTTTTTCAACATGGAAACGATTATGACAAAATAATTGCGATTATGTCAAATAATTGCAATTAGACGATTATGTAATAATTGTGAAAGGCCTTAAATATCTAAGTCACTTCTTTGTATATTTAGGTTATTTGTCATATATGCACCTGGGCAACTTCAAAGCCAAACAGAAATGTAACATAGTATATGTTCCAGTGTTCAACGACCGAAACACAATTTAATCGGTAATCGCAATTATGTGTGTGACAATGCCTCGTCATGTAAAAAGTCATAATCGTGACAGCCCTAGACAGACACACACAGGCACGCGTGAGACCCCAGACCTTATCCCAAGAGGGCGATAGCAAGAGGGCGTATTAGACCCGTACTTCCCGTTTCTGCGTGACATAGGTGGATACCTTTTTAGGAGGCGGAAGCATGTTTGGAGTCTATTCATTTACAATGAGAGAGCTAACGTGAACACAGAGCAAAATAATAGTTCAGAAGCCATGGTCACTGAACTAAATATTGGACCCGATCATCAAAAGCCTCATAATATTAACAAAATTGTCATGCTAAAGTTGCTTTTTTCAGCGATACAACAAAGGAGAAAATCGACTTTATTATTGCTCTTTAGCTGTCCCAGCAACACACTCTCGCGGAATCTATAGCACCAGTAAACAGGACGTGCGCGAGATTTGCCGTCAGAGCCGGCGCCCACTTAGGAGGCTTTTTGTAGGATTTGTGTACAGTACCATGTCGCACTCTAGTGGATCCAATGAGGTTGAGCTATCTTCATTAATTAAATATCTTTGCCTTATCGTAGAGGTTGCCAGAGTTCTTGCGGTCGTCCTCGTCACTGCTGTCCTCGGCGGGCGGGCTCTCTCTCTTCATGTCGTCGCCCAGGTAGTGTTCAAACACGCTGGAGAAGGCCACCGCCGACAGCATGCACACCACCGGCGTCAGGGTCAGCATCAGACGCACCATCACACCGGCAAAGTACACAGCACTGATGGCGTACAGCGCCACTGTGGAGGGAAACAACAGAGAGAGAGAGAGAGAGAGAGAGAGAGAGAGTGTTTCGGGAAGTTATAGGTAGGATTAGGTCACGATTATGACATTTTACAGGATGACGATTAATTGTCACTCAAATAATTGCGATTAACAATTTAATTGTGTTTTTGTCGTTGACAATTACATTTCTGTTTGGCTTTTAGGCTTTGTAGTTGCAGATATGACACACATAAGACATAACCTAAATATACAAAGAAATTACATAGAAACTTTATACTTTAAAAATAACGTTGATAGTGGTAATAGATGATCTACAAGCTCACAACGCATCGCATCGCGAAATAGCAGATTGTAGATCTGCTATTTCCACTTTTTTCCATATATTTTTTTTAATTATAACTTTTATCCCACGATTTTGTAACCCATTTTTTCACTCAGTGCCAATTGCCTAAGCTGTAATCCTGGGCTCTGCTCTCCCACTGCCAACCTGGGGAGAGCCCCAAACTGAGCTCATACTTCCTTCAGTGCATGAGGAGTGAGCACGACGCTTCTCATCACCTGACAGGAGGGAGCTTCCCCGGTTGGACATAGCGCGTGGAAGGAACACGCGTTGTTCCAACCAGTTCCTTTCCCCTCCATCAGGCGCCCCGGCTGGCCAGGGGGAGGCATTATAGAGACCAGGATTACTGCATGTTTTTGTGAGGGTATCTACCCTAGGAAACACGGGGAGAAAATGCAAATTCCACACAGAATGGCCCTTTTGCCAACCCCACCGAGGGTGTGGGCACTGATGACGCGGAGGAGAGAACACACCCCAAGAGCCCACAGCATTCCTCGGCTGGAATCGAACCCAGGACCTTCTAGCTCTGAACCGTGTCCCCCTTTTTATTTTTATTTTTATTTCTTTATAATATATGATCTTTCAACATGGAAACGATTATGTCAAATAATTGCGATGTAATAATTGTGACAGGCCTAGTTATAGGAATAGGAGTCAGAGAAAGGGGAAACGTGTAAAAGTCAAAAAGGAGAGAGGAACATGAATTTGATCACTGCTCTGCGCTCATGAAATGAAGGGCCAAAGGAAGTCAGGGGTAGGCAGGATTTCACACAGGGGAGCTGCAAAGATGTTGTGCATATTTTAAGACGAAGTCAAACAGCTTGCTTGAATACCGCATGAATACCGAATAGGGATGGGACGATACGCGATATTATCGTTTATCGTGATTAAAACACTCACGATAATCGTATCGTGGAGATTTAATTTATCGTGATATCGTCCTCCGTCATGCACTGGGATCAATTCACCTTTTATTTGCCGAGCTGCATATCCGGTACCACTTAAACACTCTATAATTTGTAAAATGTACTTACTTATAATACATACTTGATGCAGTCTTTTTTTCAATCTCTATCAAATGTCTTTGCCAAAAAATAGCCGATCTACAAGCTCACAACGCATCGCGATGCGTTGTGAGCTTGTAGATCGGCTATCTTTTGGCAAATGTTCCACCCAGGATAATGGATTTTGATTATCACGATAATATCGTAAATCGTGATTTATTTTGTCACAATAATTGTGATATGACATTTTCATATCGTCCCATCCCTAATACCGAATGCACAAACGCGCGCGCACACACACACACACACACACACACACACACACACACACACACACACACACACACACACACACACACACACACAGCTGAAACTACAGACAGTCGAGACAGTTGTGAGACAAGCAGTCGAGAAGTGTAAGAGTAAGAGATGATACAAAGAAACTAAACATGAAAGTATCAACGTTGGACTGACACAGGCCTATTCCCCTCTAATGATCACCTTTGGGTTATTACTGTTATATATTCTGATTTACTTTCTTCCAAAAAGTTGTACACATACAACAAATACTGGATTTTACTTTTTCACCGTCCACGTCTAGTCTCACTAAAGCACTTATCTCCCTACCCGTATGTGTCCTTGGCAAATAGAAAGAGCAATCTTTTAAAACACATATTAATGATATATAACTGGTAACTGGTATAACCACAATGCTGTTTATAACCAAGACATAAGCTGCAAACAAAGAATTGTTGGATTGCTCAACGTATCAAGACGTTCTACATACTGTTCTTGACTATATTTCCTAGTTGTTGAGGTACAGTATATTTACATTGTGCGTGACACAATTATTTCTTTGAGAAATGCAATTTCATAATACCAAGTCAATGTGTACAAATGGGTTCCATTTGTAAACTCTCAGAGTTACAGACCTGTGAAGTATCCCTTTGGAACCTCCTCAAGAATCCCTGGAGTTCCCCAGAGCCCACGTCTAAACCAGTGGTCTAGACTAGAGAAGTAACGTCAAGTCCTTGGACAAGAAAAAGTACCAAAATCATGGCACTGCAGTTTACCCAGAGAGTGTTAGCAATAAAACATGGAGCAGTGTTAGCAGCGAGTGTATAAAAATTAAACAGGATGCTGAAACGCTGAGCATGCGGGCAGTGAAGCCTTGCTTGGGTCTATAATCCACCCTGGGCTTTGGGGAGCTGGGGGACCATGCACTGGCTCAGCAGTGTGGGAAGAATAGTGATGAAACATCGAAAGCGAGGATTCTCCTTGATCTCAAGACAACCATAAATATGTTATCGACAAATTCCCTCCACGGCATGGCGACATCTCACTCTCACGAGAGCAGTCTGACAGATGAGGGGACATGATTCCTTTCCATCAGTTGAATATGTTATCAAAACATTATCTTGACTGCACCTGTAAAACTCACTATCAGGGGGATCAACCATCTAACATATAATTTTCGGAATGTCTGTCTGTCTGAGTGTCTGTCTGTCTGTCTGAAACCGCGTTTCTCATCAGTGGCTGGAGCAATTGATCTGAAATCGCATCACCATAAGCATATGAACACACCTGACATAACTGTGAAGCCCGTTTGTCACTTTCGCAAATCGTATGCTGTATATTTGCATTTTTATGGTGTATCTATATCTATTTAGCCTACAGTACCTTTTGTGACCACACATGTTAAGGGAGGGGCGCTGTTGTTCAGGCCATGCACAATCACACACAAACCCACACACACACACACACACACACACACACACACGGGGGGAGTGTGTGTGTGTGTGTGTGTGCAGGCAGGCGGGCGGGTGTGTGTGCAGGCGGGTGGGCGGGCGGGCTGGGGGGGGGGGGGGGGGGGGGTGGGGGGAGACAGTATCTCTGTAGCCATTAAAGGAAACGGGTTTCTTACATTGATGCGCCTACATCATGCAAGCACCAGTTAAAGTTACTTTCCATCCCTCATATACTGTGTGCACAGTGCACATCCCATAACCCACACACTGCACATCATTTTGGAGCTCATATCTTTGAACGGGTAAGGGCTAGTTTATTAATAATTGCAAATCCAATTGTAGGACCTGTTGCAAAACACTTTGGTGGTGTTCTTTCCAGGAACAAATCTACTTTATAGAATGTTTTGGGCCAGAATGAGATGGGGACAGTGGGTCAAACGTGGCCACCCATAAAGTGATTGCCTTTTGTAAAGTGCCCTGGAGTCACGGATCAACTTCAGACAAGCGATCAATGTTTAAAAGATATGTATTGATTTTGTGAGCCAACCACACTTCGCTCATGTCAAACACATTAGTGAAACCCAGATTGTGGGTGCAAGAAGCTGCACTTCATTCGGTGTTTGACAAGCTTGAAATTAAGTTATCCCAGAAATGTACAGTAGCCATTGTTTCTCAACTGTACAAAAACAGGACAATGGACCACCAGAGTAATACACCAGAGTATTAGCAAAATATTTTTTTTACTGAAAATGCAAACGGATCAAAAATGAAAGAAAGTTTCTCCATTCTTAACAAATCCACACCCTGGATAATAGCTTGGATTTTCAAAAGACATTATTGTAGAAAGAGGGTCAGATCTGTTTGCAGAGCAGCTCTTGGTCTAAACATCACTGAGAACATCGCAGTCTAATACAGAGCAAGATGGTGCTCTATTATCTATCTCTGTGTGTGTTGCCAAGATGTTTCAGGACAGACATATAAATATATTTTGGGAGGATTGTCTGCCTTCATTTGAAAGTCAGTGGAGAGACAGTAACAGCTAGAAATAGGTGGGGGGTGACATGCAGCAAATGGTCCGGTCAGCCTGGGAATCGAACCGGGGAGTCGTTGTCAGGCATTAGAGACTATTTCTTTTTACCAGACTCCTAGAGTTTCCTTGGATACTGATTGGCACACCCATTTGTCATTGGCGTTCTCTCTTTTTGTACGATTACTTTTTATGGCGCTTCAACTTTATTGGACAGACTGCAGCCAACGCTGGCAGTAAAGAGGGATGAGATGTAATAGCAGATCAAGGACTAGATTTAAATTCACAACCTGCCACAAGCTTAGATTGGAAAGAGAAAACAGGAATGATACACAGCAGCAGCCTAAGAGCTTGACTTAAATTAGCTAGACATGAGTACATTGGTATGCGTCTTGGTCTACCTCATCACACGGCCTCCCTGCTGTTAACGCACAGTAAGAGCACAATTAAATGCCAAGTGATGGACGCAGCTACAGTGTAAATAATTACCTACTTCAGACACACTTTTCATGGACATTTCATGACCATTTTAATGTAGTCACAAAACAAATGTGTTCATTTTACCCCAGCAATATCAAGTCAATACACAGAAAAAGCCCATAAAAGATCACAGTACTCTGCCGTTTGTTGTGCCTAGCTGCAATACTGTAATCCCATTATGACAGTAAAGAACGCCCTCTCGGGCACAATAGCTATAATAATGGATCATGGCCTGACTGTGCGCTGAGGCTAAGAAGGACTCCGATCAATCACCTGCCTCACCACCGGTGCCCTTAATGCAGAGGCACAGCACAACACTTGTCTCGTGAAGTATGCAACTGCATATCGTTTCTTACCAACAACAACACTGATCACACTTGGGCTTGCACTCTTAGCACAGAAACACATTTTTTGAGAGGGGGGTAAGAGTAGAAAATGATGAATTATCCTGTCCTGTACGTTGCTCTTATTTTGAATGCAGAAATAAATCGGTGTGTTCTGGGACTCACCAAAGACACGTTCGTCGTTGATGTTCTTGATGCAGAACCAGAGGCCCGCTGGGAAGGTGCAGACCAAGATGTGGAGGTCAAAGAAGAAGGAGACCCAGGTTGTGGGCTGGTGCTCTGACACAGAGGCGATGATTGGGATGTGGATCTTAGCATAGCTGAGGATGGAAGAGAGGATGGAAGAAAAAGACGGCGAGAGAAATTGAAAGGACAGACCACAGAAGCTGTAAAAGGTCACAACACTAAATAACCAATGCATGAAAAGGCACACAAAAAGTCATTTTCTGTGTTATATGTATTTATTGAATGGACTGTACTCCCTTTGATTGCATCTACTCTGTATATCCAGTTGACTTGATAGTAATTCAACTTTGGCTGATAGTAAAATCAAGTCAATCACGAGGGCCTGAGGAGTGGAAGGAGTAACTGTTGTCAGTCATCTCGGGTCCAGGCGCGACCCTATTACATTATTATACTGCACTGCAGCAAAACCAACTCAAAGTCCAAAGAACGCACCCAGGCCCACTTGCACACATACAGTCAGAGTGCAAGTTTTAGAGTTGGAAGACTGATTCTGCACTCTGGCAGGTTCCTATAAGACCCAAAAAAGTATCTGTATCTATTTAAGAATTTATGACTGGGGTTGACTGACAAGCCCAAAGAAACATCTCTCTTTCTCTTTGAACTACTTTGTTTGATTTACTTGCTAAATCATGAAGCAATCCAGAAAGGGGAAACATTGCTTGTCACATTAAAAAATGAAGGGACTCTTGCCAAGCCTCAGTGCACCAGTTACAGTAGAAGCACTTCATTTCACCCACTGTGAGGAACAAAGTAAACAAAATCATGTACTTGTGGTTCTGTCAGAGCCCATCAAAGTAGGGCAATGCAATATACTTTCTGAAAATGAATACATTGTAATAAAATAATAGATTTGTGGGTGAGAATTAAAACATTTTAATATACCAAAAATAGCAAGATGCAACAACACGTTGCTGCTATTTTTGGTATTTTGTGGGAGGATTTTATACAACAAAGTATAAAATAGGGCTTAACTCTTTGAGTGCCAATCCCGAACTAGTTCGGCTTTATTAGCGTATCGTAGAGTGCCGATCCCGAACAAGTTCGGCTTTAAAAAAAAAAAAAAAAAAAAAAAAATTGAATTTTTTTTTTTTTTTTTTTGGACCCCATCAAATCTGGTGAACATGATTTCAATCGCGATTTTGCATGTTCCACCCCCATACAACCCCATCTAACATACAGGGCAGCCATTTTTGTTTACATTACATGTAAAACATAATGGCGATTATCTCAAGAATGCCTGAACGGATTTCCAATCGGATTTTTTTGTTTGAAAGCTGTGAACAAACTGCACAAATCCACTCCAATGCAATCCAGGATTGCATTGGATTTTTTAGAGCTCATTCTTCTCTGTTTTTTTCCCATGCATGAGGTGTGCAAGGTTTAATCATGGCTAAGTTGACGAAAATAAGGCTTCTAAAATGCTTGGTAGCCAATAGCTAACTTCAAGCTAACTTCATCCTCTTCCTGTACATGCACAAAGGAAAGTGTTCAGGCAAGTCATGGCTCCAGGGCTTGGGCATGCATTACCAGCATATCTCTATTATTCTCTGGTCACTGGGCGCCCTCTAGTGGTGATAGGCTGGCACTCAATGAGTTAAGAGAGTGATTAGACTAATCAATTTAGATGATAAAATGTTTTTTTTTTCTTTTTTTTTTTTTTCCGGGTGGCGCAGTGGTAAAGTGCCTGCCCACCACCGCAGAGGTAGGGGATTCAAATCCACCGTTGTGCATCCAGCTTCGTCTCCGAACACAACTGTTTGGGGCAGGCAAACCGGGCAGGGATATTTGTCACTGCACATACTACTCAACTTAGCAAAGTGTTGGGCAGGTGTAGTAGGACTCTACCTCCTCCTAGTGGGGCTCCTCAGAGTCAGTAGGATACAGTACAATATTGATTTGTTGATTTATAATAAAATATATATACTATAAACACTATAACCCTAACCCTAACCCTAACCCAGACATTAATCAATCCCTACACAGAACACCAAAGCATTTTAAAGTGTTTAACCCATTTAGAAAGGGTACACAGTATTGTGTATCGTTATTTTATGCTTTAACTATTGAAAAATAGCAGATCTACAAGCTCAAGTGTCTTTTGAATCATTCTAAAGTTTTTTTTGAAAAACCTATGTTTCTATGTCAGCAATCTGGTTAGCCATTGTCAAAGAAAAGGTCCTTGAGCTCAGTTAGTTTAGTTCTTGAGAGACTACTATGTCAGTGGTGCTCAAACCTTTTCATGTGAAGGACTTTCAAAATGTATTTGGCCACGGACTCCCATCTCAAAATATTTAGTTCCAGGGACCACCCAGAAGCAAAATTTGAGTTACAAACGTTCGCTTGTTTAAAAAGACAAAGATTTGCACACATTTTCATGGCTTTTAAAAAAATAGTAGATCTACAAGCTCGCAGCGAGCTTGTATATCTGCTATTTTTCACTGGTTAAAGCATTCAATAATTCTAGGCCTAAATGGGTTAAGAGGCCCAGCCAGGGACTGAAGGGTGTAGCAATGACCTACCCAGTATCCCACAGGGAATAGAAGCGTCCACTCCATGGAGCAATGTAGCCTGGGGGTGACAAGAGAGTAAATACCTATTACACAAAACACATACAGTACAAGAACCCACCACCAACACACACACACAACTTATAATTGTTAGCTTGCCGCCAAAGATCAGTGGAACATATAATTGGTTTGGAACATTCCTTATATGTGTATCAATGATATAATTACCCTCTCTAATATGTATGTGCTCTACTGTAATGTGTGTAAGCAGTCTCACAGACAGTAAATGGATATATTGAGCTTTCCCTCGCACTGGTGAAGGGTGAGTCAGCTGGACTGTAGAATGATTAATGAGTACACAGAAACTAATCACATTTAACATATTGCAAACATATGAGCCAGCTAATAGCAGCTGGGCTGCTGCACTCATTAAATTGCAAGCATGATCGTATTTACAGCTAGCCACGGTTGATTAACTGGAATTGACAGGTCAGTAGGGGCCTGCCCTAATGGTCACAAGAAGAAGAAAAGTAGTGATTACTATTGGTCAATGGTCTCCCACATTTCATGCACACAATTTTCAGTGAAAGTGATGGGCGATATTGGGAAAACCTTTAATATTCGATAACGTTGTTGAATACCTCGATATCGATATTACTCACGATATTAGTAAAGACAATTGCATTATAACGTAATGTTTTTCTGATTTAGGTCCACTGCCTGCCTAACCCAGATAATGAATAGCATATCCATGCATGCACACTGCACAGTACACAATAGAATAAAGAAATTAAATGCCTTATATGGTTTTATTGAAATAACTACACCTGGTTACAGATGGAATGTTTTTTTTTGCATGTGCTACGTGCATGCATTTGTGTCTATTAATTAATTTGACACATACACCAATACCTCATTTCAAGCCGTCTTCGTCGATATGTACTGTATACCTCACATGTTGATAGCTCGATATTGATAATTCTTCGATATATTGCCCAGCCTTAGTCAGTAACATAAAGTCAGTCTAATAACGGCGTGGCCTCTCTGTCCAATCACTACCTATGGATCGTAAGCTACTATAGTGGCGTTTCCATAAAGCCACTTTTTGCGTATTAACACTCACCCTGCCAAAAAAGACGTTTCTATAATAAAAACGTCTTTTTAACTATGGCCCTCCCTGCCAGACGTCTTCTGGACGTCCTTTTTAAATAAATAATAAAAAAAAAAATCTTTGGACCTCCAACAATGTACTAGGCATGATTGCGAAATTGCATGTTTAACCCCCATACCAACCCCATCTTTCAAACATGGCAGCCATGTTTGTTTACATTTGAAGAAAACATAAGGGCTGTTTTCTCCTGAATGCCTGAACGGATTTCCAAGCGGATTTTTTTGTTTGAAAGCTGTGAAAAGCATGCACATGCATAGTGCATGATCTGTGCACGAATGTGTGCACCAGCGTGCACACTATTTTTTTAACCCTTTGTTGGCGAACCGGCAATATAAGAGGTCCCACTTTAAATATGGCACAGAACGAGTTAACGGCTTATTCGCAAAATGTTTTTATGGAAACACTTCAAAATGCGAATAAACTTTCATTATCCGCAAAAAAAGTTATCCGCTTGGAGGAGGAGGATTTTGAGCCTTTATCGAATAAACTAAATGTGCATGGAAACGGGTCAGACAATAAATGCGAATAGATTATGACGTTCTAGGTCCATTTCCCCTGCCGCTTTACGTCCATGGTATAGCGTTAGCCCACAAAACAAACCTGTTGTTTGTTACACACGGAGTGACACGGACCATGTGTAAATTCCTCCTGTTTTCACCTCAAGCCAGTAGCTCCTTTGAGGGGTTCCGAAAGGAGCTAGGTGGCGAGCGAACCCTTCCTCATCCCACGGTGTTGCGTGCCTGAAGTGCCCAATCTACAAGCTCACAGGCACAGCAGCTCGCATCCACGTCTCCGCGCCGCGTTGTGAGCTTGCAGATCGGCCACCTGACCTTCCAGAGGACGCTGAAACTTGCACTGTGCAGCGACGCGACCGCGGTTTTCCCGGTGAACCGGTAGCTTTATGTATTGAGAGGAACTCTTGCCAATTTCGTAAGAGACTCGTCGCCAATTGTAATATTATGTAAAAGTTATTTGGGGCCATGATGATGACTGATAATCCCACTTCTTCCCACTACTAGACAGCGACCGAGTCACAGCAGTCAGACGTGCAGACGGTGCAGTGCTCAGGTTCGGTCTGAAAAAAATCAGCCCGACCGTCGCTAATTCGAATGACACCTGCAAATGGAAACATGCTAAATTCGCTTTGTCTTAATGCGTATTTCTGATAATTCGCTTCCCTAATTCGAATAAGTTTATGGAAACGCCACTTATGTCTGCAGTTTGTGAACAAAGGCAAACAAATCACAGTGCTGTGTTGAATGGCAAAGCTGCACTGTACAGGCTGGCTGCATGGGGACCTGTCTACAACTCTTTATGCCAAATGGAAATATCAATACCGTTTTGTGCTTCATCAGAACAGTGCTGGTTTAACTTAAGAGATTCGCTCATTCTTTGCATAGATGTGAAGCAAATAGTGGCATGGGCTGTGATTAATCTACTTCTGTGAGGACAGAGATAGATTTTGAGTGTGTAACCATTATTGGAATCCACGGTTTGGTTCAAGCCTCAATCTTTGAGCCAGGGTTTGATACATAACACATTTTTTATGTACTATTATTATTACGGAGACAAGGAGTGACACAGAGTGAGTAGACAGAAGTTGTGCCAAGGGCAAAGTACAAGGATGTCATTGCCTGCAATGTTGTCTGAAATATATATGTTACTCCTGTTAGCCAGGTGTTTAAGACCCGAGACCAATTCTACAAATCATCTCTGTCGGGTGGAAACCTCATATGTCCAAAACTGTTAATTTTCAGGATTCAAATTCGAAAACAGCAAAAGTAACAAATCTGCAAGCTCAAAACGTCGCTTCACGCCGCGTTTCTGTAGTAGCAACAACAACAACGACACAGAGGCGTTCCCAGCTTGAAAGGTATAACAACATATACGTAGGTGTAAGAGGTCTAAATGGGTTATGGAACTGTTCTTGAGCACACTCACCTGTGTATGTCAGGTAGATGACAGTGAGAAACACCACACCAGCAGCCAGAGACACTCCCAGGAAGAACAGAGTCTGGAACTCCTGTCTGGTCAGCCTGTCCTTCAGATACTGCAGGAACGCATAGGCCTGAAGCAGCGCAAACACACCTGGATAGAAACCAAACATGCAAGGAAGGAGTACGCTTTTAACTTACGTGTTCATCTCCCCCCCTGTTTATTTACAGGGTTCCCACACATTTTTACCAAGTCATTTCCAAAACTTTTCCAGAATATTTCACCCAATTTCCAGGACTATATAACAATAATTTAGCTCAATAACAAGTGGCTTACTCCTATGCGCAATGCCCAAAGACAGGTAGTGTATGCCAGTGGTTCTCAACCTTTTCAGGCTGGGACCCCTGAAATAATCATATTTTAACTGGGGACCCGGCACCCTGACGAGCACCAAGAGTTGAGGAATTTTGTATAACACGTTTCTATAAACTTTCTATAAATTTCTATAAATTTTTCTAATTTCAAAATATTTCCAGGAATTTCATGACCGTGGGAACCCTGTATTTACCCTTGGGTATTGGGGTTGCATGAGCCAACGAAGTGCACAATACATTCAAATACCAGTGCAACAGATTACCAAAACATGACTTCCATTATAATCCCCAAAGATTAGAGTACAGAACAAAACTGCAGGCAAAATACTATTAATTGGCGTTGGGGTGGTGCAGGGTAAAGTTCCTGTCCACCACCACAGACACTGGGGGTTTCAATCCTCTAGTGCGTCCGGCTTGGCCCAGCGCCCATTCGAACACAACTGGCCGTGTTCATGGGAGGCAAGCCAGCCCAGGAGGCGCATGTCAACAGGGGTTGTTGAACACTAAGAGTATCGCCTGGGAGTGCTATGTCCTCCCAGGTGGGAGCTCCTCACTTGCAGGTGGGCCAGTGGGGATCAACAGCAGTAACAAGTACACAATGGGGAATTTGGGAATTGGCATAACGACAAGAAATTGGGTAGAAAAAATAATTGGCTCCTCTAAATGAATTAAGAAAATAAATAAATAAATACTACTACTAATTACAGCATGTGCATTTTACACACACACACACACACACACACACACACACACACACACACACACACACACACACACACACACACACACAATTTAAAGCAGCCACAAGCAACATACTCATAGACACCGTTGCCAGACTCGTAGAGACACAAACAAACACTAAAACAAAGTAAACAAGGTAAAAAAAAAAAGGCAATTAACAGAACATATATTTCTGATTATGAAAAATGGGGCTGCCTGCAGCAAGCACACCCAGACCGTGTTTACAAGGCAACTCAACTGAGACACTGCTAATAGAGTTGGTATACAGCTCAAGTCTAATAAAAAGTCTTCAGAAGTGGTCCAATATGAACAACACATGGAAGATACTGGACAACAAATGTCTATTTTCCATTTCTGTTGCCATTTCTATTGACAGAACAGGTACACTATATTGTGTATCATTATTTTATGCTTTAACTATTGAAAAATAGCTCGCAGCGTGGCACTCGGTGCTGCGCTGCGAGCTTGTATATCTGCTATTGTTCAATTGCTTGTAGATCTGCTATTTTTGAAAAATCTTGAAAATTTGAATTTTGACCCGATTCTATAAGTGTCTTTTGAATCCTTCTAAGATTTTTTTTGAAAAACCTATGTTTCTATGTCAGCAATCTGGCTAGCCATCGTCAAAGAAAAGGTCCTTTTCACTTAACTGGAGCTCAATTAATCTGTTCTTGAGAGACTACTATGTCAGTGGTTCTCAATCCTTTTCATGTGAAGGACCCCCAAAATTATATTTATTTGGCCACGGACCCGCATCTCAAAATATTTAGTTCCAGGGACCACCCAGAAGCAAAATTTGAGTTACAAACGTTCGCTTTGAAAATAGATATATTCAAAGATTTGCACACATTTTCACGACTTTTTCAAAAATAGCAGATCTACAAGCTCGCAGCGCGGCACTCGGTGCCGCGCTGTGAGCTTGTATATCTGCTATTTTTCACCGGTTAAAGCATTCTATAATTCTAGGCCTAAATGGGTTAATTAAGGTACATAATACATTTGTACACTCTCAGAGTTGAATGAACATTGAGGACTTCACAGTGCACTCCAACTGCAGGCGATCCGTTACTGACCTGCTGCGGCCATGTGCTCGCTGGTTCTGATTGGCTGGAAGCCCACAAAAGGGATCTGCATGGAGAGGACCAGGCCTACGATGTAGAAGGTACTGTAGGCTGGAAGGACACACAAAGCACACCAGTTAGCAACATATAAGCTCATGGGTGAACAGTTCTGAACACTCACATGTGCGCACAAGCATGTAGGCACACAACAGCGTGGCCTCCTAAGTGGCGATCTGGCTAAAAGTGCATTCGTCCGTATGTATGCATGTCCCCCAAATGTACTGTACAGATGTGCTATTTCAAAACTTCACACGTCCTGCCATTGGCAAGACAGTAGATTTTCAGCGGATTTACAGAACATTTTGATTGTAGATCAGCTATTTTTGCTAGTTTCTGTAAAAAAAAAAGAAAAAAAAGGGGAACGAAATGGAACATTGAAACGGCACATCTGTATTTGTCCATCCGTCTTAGTCCACAGATAATCTCATAAACAAACCACTACACCATTCAGTGCCAAATGTATTGTGTACGTTTTCAGTACAGTAAGTCATGGAAGTCAATCCCTGAATAGGGTTCACATTTTGTAAAAAAAAAAAAAGTAAAATGTTTTTCATATTTAAATTTTTGTCTCTCTTGCTAAAACATGACGATGACCGATATGATGACATCACTGCCACAAAAGAACTAGTACTGGCCACCACATGCGAATGACGGGCACAATTTGACTGAACTTGGGCCACACAATCACGTGACATCGGTAGTAACAATGTGAGTCATCCGCGGTGAAACTATTTTCTAAAGATGGACTAAACAAGCAAGACATTAGCACACCTACAAAGTGACAGGTGTGACCAAGGGCTACGTGAAAAAAACATCTGCACTGCAAAAATACGATTTATAATGGGAAACTTGTGTTTCCCATTAAATGAAGCGCCTTTCCTCTGCATTTAGAGAATTGAAGCTTTTAGTTTTATCATGGCCTTAACTCAACTTCCAGGTCATTTTAGGAGCCTTCCTGATCAATCACAAAGGACTATTTGAGTGCAGCCAAGAACAATTACCAGGTTTTCTCTCTCTCACTCTCTCACACACACACACACACACATACAGTATACTGTATATGCATGCCAGCACAGTGCACACTCACTCCAAGCGCTTGATTCGATACAACGGGTACAAAATTACCTGGTGGAGCGACAGCCTGAGAACAATTAAGCCTTCACGGCAAAACAATTTACACACTTGGGAGCGAGCAAAGCAACCGCACAACAGACAGTGTGATCGCTCTAACTAAAGCCGTCTAAAACAAGCCCACTGTGGTCACACTAAAAACACTACACCACAGTCTTGACAACAAAGTCGCATAACGGGCTCCTAATGGTTGTTTTGTCCACAGCAATGCAAACAAAACAGTAGAGCTAAAAATACATTTTAAGTGCTTTATAGAGGCTTACAACCTCCACCCCTCATTTCTCACATGGCTCTCTTCTAGCGCCACCATGAGGCCGATTTTGCCCTAAAATCACGCAAAGCAGTACACAGTATCTCTAAAGTCATGTCATCAACATGGATCTGTCCCATTTCCCCCTTTTCCCTCCTGATTGGCTACTATTGCCTTCTAAAGTTTATGTATCTCCCGATTAGGGAGTCTTACTGGTATATACAGAAACGGCAATCCTGTGCGGCGGGCTGTGTTGTCAGGAGGACAGGACTATGTGACCACGTGCGAACATGAAAACGCAGGAATAGGAGATTTGCTCAACTGTCTTTGACGGTCCCTGCCATGGAGTCGGCACAAACCTCTCTCACTTTCATTCCCTCCTTTCTGCCTCTACCTTCTCATTATGCGAAACTAAATCCACTTTATATTGCATTACAATTCTGTCCTCTGCATCTAACCCAAAGAAGCTCTTCTCCACCTAGTCCTCACTTTAAAAACATCTTCCAGCCCTTGCTGCTGTAGCATTCATCACCTACCAAGAAGCATGAAGATTAGAAACTTTCTCCCAGCTTCTCACTAATCTTACAATAAATGCGAGAAGTCTCTGCGTGCGTACGTGTGTGTGTGTGTGTGTGAGTATGTAATCCGCGTATCTCGAGAACCGTTGGCCCCACCGGCTTCAGATTCAGCACACGCGTTCCCCGCCGCGGAGTGCAGTGCCGGGCCTTGACCCGACCCGATGCACGGTTTTCCCGAACCGGCGCAAAACATTCGGAATCTCCGTATGCGGAGCTGATTGTTGACATCAGGCTGTTCCGGAGGAAATCGGCGCAAGCGCTGACTCATTCTGACATCACTTCATAAAAGGCTCTGACATCACGTATCTGCCTTCAAATCAGACAGATTTACTCCACTCCTCAATATACTCAAGACGTCAAGAACTGCAGAGAGTGAGTGGTTTCCAACCAGCTCGCTCTCAATCTCTTGCAGAATAACCTTTCGGATCCCATCCAGACATCAAAGCTGCCCATTGTACTGAAACGGCAGTTCTCGGCAGTCACAAAGGCACTCTTCATCCTCATCCATCTTGACAGATGAATGTACAGAATTTGATACTGTCAACCACAAGGTTCTTCTGGAAACCCTTTCCAACCTTGGTATCAGGGAAGGCACTCTAAGAGGTTCTCCTCCAACCTGATCAGTCAGACCTACTGTACCAGGTTTCTTGAAGGGGCTGGCACTTTACATCATCTGGAGCAGTGGTCTTCAATGTTTTCAGGCCAAGGAGTCGAGAGAGAGAGATGAAGCAGGGACCCCCATAACCCATAGATACCATATAGTTTCATCGTTTGACGGCACAATCATCAGTGCATTTTGGATTCAAGTAGATTTGTGTTTTCAGATATTTAACCACTTGAACCGTCAATACTAAAAAAAACTTGACCCTTCACTCTGTACTTAGTCTTCTCTTTTCTCCTCTACACCAAACCTCTTAATAAAATAAAAATATAGCCGATCTACAAGCTCACAACGTTGTGAGCTTGTAGATGCTATTTTTGGCTAAAGTTCTCAGAATATGGACGCTAGGGTTCAAGTGGTTAATATAAAAAAGGAGTCACACAAAGATTTGGAGGAACCCCTGTAGTAACTCTGAGGACCCCCTGTTGAAGACCCCTGATCTGGAGGTTCAGACCCTTCCTCAACAAAAGGAGTCTGCTCAGCTCCAAGCTTCAGTCGGGCTCAAATACTGCGACTCCTTCCTTGCTAGTCTGCCTGCATTCTAGGTCACAACAGCTGATCTAGAACAGCAGTACTGCATATGCCTGGCCTTCAACCTCCCAAAATGATAATGTCTTTCCACTTCTGTACTCACTCCACTGGCTCACAGTTACTGGTTGCATGGCCATGCCCGCAGGCCATGGCACCCCCCACCAGCAAATTCCCCACACTATCTATCTTGTCTAGTATTTAGATAAATGTTGCTGTGTTAGTCTGTATGTATGTTTTTTACAGTACAGGTACATGTTCAAGTAGAGTGTATCCTGTTTGCTTGTCCATAGCTGCTAAATGTTATTTAGACAGAAACTATACTGCTCAAAGAAATGAAGGGAACAAAATGTTCCCTTGATTTATTTGAATTTATTTGAGTATAGTATGCTGTAGTACTGCTCAAAGAAAGCTCAAAGAATTAAGGGAACATTTTGTTCCCTTCATTTCTTTGAGCAGTGTAGTTTTAATTTCTTTCTTTTAGAATTGATTTTACATTTTCGCTTATCACCTACAAGGCCATATCTGGCCTTGCACCGTCCTACATTTTGGACTTACTTGACCCTTATGTCCCATCCCGTTAACTTACAGTAGATCCTCAGGTAAAGGACTGCTGATCGTTCTAGCTTGCAATTATAAAACAAGAGGTGAACGTGCCTTTGCTTTTAGAGCCCCAACACTCTGGAATGATCTGCCCGAAGAGATAAGGCTTGTTGACTCTTTGCCCCGTTTTAAATCCCTCCTGAAAACAGAGCTGCCTTCAACCCTTAGCTCCCTTGTCTGTCTTGATTTTAATGTATGCTATTATTGTTTTTCATCTATTCCATTTATTACTTTTATTCTGCGATGTGTTGTACCGCTTTTGCTTTGCTGATTCTTCTTTGTATTGCTGATTCTTCTGTCAAGCACTTTGTGACTTTGTTCTATAAAAAGTGCTATATAAATAAAGTTTATTATTATTATTATTATAATGTCTGCCTGCTATCCTCCTAATGTGTAACACACAATTTTCTTAGCAGTCCAGTCATTTATATGAATTGCATTGATGGTTTGAAGTTTATATAAGTTGACAATTATGACACCCTGTCACTATACAAGTGTAAACTTTGGTGCAAAACATCTGTGACACAGCACCGGTCTAATGCTCATGAATAAAGATTGAGGAGAGATAGAGAGAGACTGTGCACTTGAACACATCAGAATGTGTCAACGGCTGGTTAGGACCGGGGGATGATTTTAACAGCAAGGGAACGAACAGTACAGTCGTTTTCTAAGCAGGTTCCCTGATCTCCGTCTGTGCTGAAAAACAAGTGTGCAATGACTGGACCTGTACCAGATGACACCCATGGGAATGGTGAGGAATAAAAGCCTGGCCAGCCCAATTGGTTCTGGGCAGAGAATCAAACTTCTCTCTACCCTCCACTGCTGTCTGCGGCAGATGACACTATTATTAAAACCCATAAGGTAAACGTGAATGGCTTTGAAATGGCCTGTTGTTCTGTTGGAGGAAGATCCACAAGCCATGGAAGATTATTACATCTGCTCCTTACCACTCCAAAGAACCGCTAATGTGGTTTAACGATCTAATCATCTCGACATGGCGGAAATGAGGGCAATAACACAAGGCTATAAGTTCTTCGGTGTGCAAATCACACAATTCTGTTAATCCTCACTCAGGGACTGCGCAAGGTGATTTGTGTAAACTTAAAAGCATGGACTGCCCTGCCAATACTCTGCATACATTTCAACAGAGTATTATGTTTATGAAGACAGCCTGCTGCCTCGTTGGCTGCCCCAAAATCCCAAAAGAACAGCAATGGCATAAACTTTCACCACATTTCATCAAATCAAGTACTTTTGAATAATAATTAATGAATAAGACTTTAACGACCAGTGTTTTTGCTATTTTGTCCATTGACAACAAATCAAGTGTAGATTAGCCTAGTAAACTAGAGTCCTCCTGCCTTCTGATTGGTTTACGAGAAAATGTGTAGATTACTGGCGATTTGATTTTGGAATAATTACTAGATTTTCTTGCAGGAAACCCTGGATTGCTATAGCTCATTCACAATGCAAATGTTCACCTATGACATGCCCAAAATAGGGACACCAGAAAGTGATTAAGTCTGTCTCTGGATTTTATGAACCAATGAAAAGTTTTAACCCAGAGCTTGTGACTAAATAAAAAGATATATATATCCATTTTGGAACACAGGTTATTTTTCCCATTTCCTTAAAAAAATAAAGGAATACCTTAAAGGAGTGGTTCACCCCCAAAATGACTTTTCTTCTATTGATTACTCACGCCATGGAGACTTGAGTTCAATAATATTTTTAGTTTTTTGTCGCACTCCCTTTGATTACAAGAAATGTACCCCCAATGATTCCGGATGGGGAACCAAATGCATTCGGGTCCCCATCCGGAATCAATGGGAGTAAATATACTATAATAACATTTTTGTCTTAGGAATGCAACAAATACAAAAAATATTATTTAACTCCAGTCTCCCTGGCGCGAGTAATCAATAGAAGAAAAGTCATTTTGGGGGTGAACTACTCCTTTAAAAAAACGTATCAAGACCCTTCATTGTAGCGCTTTCTTTTTGAGTGTGTGTGTGTGTGTGTGTGTGTGTGTGTGTGTGTGTGTGTGTGTGTGTGTGTGTTAATGTCTGATAGGGAAAAACAGCCCAACATCCAGACAGCTCAACAATTAATACACCTGATATCCAGCCTCTCCAGGCGGCTTCTCATCAAGTATAATCTCATCATTTAGTCCTGGTACTGGCAACCATGCAGAGTGTCTCCTTAATAGATGAGCCAGTCGCCATGCCCAGCAAAACGTCTCAGTAGGTGGCACACAGCACCTGTTCCCCAGATGCTGACTGATGTGAATCCATTCAGTATTCTGGGGGGGATTCTATTTTGGTGCAGGGGAGATACTGCTCACTAGCTAATAAAACGGCTAGATTTGATTTAATTAAAAGCATTTCGGCTGATTGGACAGGAGGAATAGAGCGACGGAGGAATGATATGTGGCAGCAGGTCATGAACTGGACTCAAAGTCTAAGTAGGTATGCACCAGGGAACACCCTGAGCTAATAGAAGTTTGAGCTAACTCAATTATGACTAGTGTTACTCCAGACAGATTGCAGTGGTCTGAGAGAGAGAGCGAGAGGGTGGAGAGCAGAGGGAGACTAGTGCAGAGAAAGCAAAAGAGAAGTGAGAAAGACAAGGAATTCAACTAAATTGCTAAACGCTAAATTATTCATTTTTACCAAAAGCGCCACAGTGACACAGCACCATCCATCAAGCCTGACCCCAAGCTCATCTCTGCTCTTTTGGATTTATTCCTCCTCTCATCTCCTTTTACGCTCTCTTTCCTTGGCTCTCGTCTTTAGTTTATCGCCTTTATGAAGCTTATTAGCTCTCTTCAACTCTGATGGCTTTCAGCATTCTAGCACTGTGGTTGCCATAGCACCCAAGATCGAAATGTCGATTCCTTATGTCCCGCAGTTTTATACTTTGATTATCATTATGCAGCTATGATTGCATTATGCAGGTTTATTTATCAGCTTCTTTTCTCTGCCCTTCCCCCATCAGGAGCTTTGCATCCAAGTCAGCCCTTTGATTGCAAACCAGTTTTCATCTAGTTCTTACATTTCTCTGCCCATTCATTATCTCCACTTCTTGCCCCCTTTGCCCCCCAATTCCCGGTCTCTCTCACAGATCACTTCCATCGGTCTCCAGGGTGTTTGACTGAACTCGATATTTGTCTAGTTATAGACACAACACAGTCAGCTGCTAATGAACGCTATTAATTATCTGCATCTGTGTGTTTACTCTGCCCCTGTGGGGAAGAATAATAATGAGGTTGTATGTACAATAAAGTCATCAGTGTTAAGTTTACGGGTCCATTCGAGTCCATTCTTAAACGCTGACTTAAATTTACACTGGGGATTTTACTGTGTAGTGTGAAGGTGGGAGGCACGCATGCCTCTACACCTCCACAAATTCACATCACTTGGGGGTCCTACACCAGCAGCTGAGACACAGCTTGTGTGTGTGTGTGTGTGTGTGTGTGTGTGTGTGTGTGTGTGTGTGTGTGTAGCTGCTGACTGAGGCACAAGTATTTTGCGCTTGCGACAAAGGTCTATCCAGAATAAATGTAATGCAGTTTGTCAAATGAGAACACAGGAGAACTGCCAGGTCATGTAAAACTTCCTTTGCAACCGTCCTTGAATTAATGTGTACATAAGTTATTCGTGTGGATGTGTGTGTGTGTGTGTGTGTTGTACAGTGTGTGTATTGCACCTCACCTATGTAGACTCTCTTACTGAAGCGCTGCATAAGCAGCAGGACAAATACGTGAAGTGGAATCAGGTTGATGATAAATACGTAGCCTCCCCATGCTGACACCTGCAACACACAAAAACAAATAGACCACACACACACACACACACACACACACACACACACACACACACACACACACACACACACACACACACACACACACACACACACACACACACACACACACACACAGTATAGATTAAGATGAAATCCTTATTGATATGCATGCACACTTACTTACACACACATGCACATCTCTGTCTGTGTGTGCACAGTTTACCACCTCCGGTCATAATTGTATTTTGATAACTCTGTGAGTTTTGAACTGCAGCAGGTAATTTAGTAATAACTAGCCCACTGCTCCCTGTAGACCGAGAAGTGATGCACACACGCGCACACACACACACAGATGTCTCACAAACAATAGAGGCCGACAGACAAGCTCTCTCATAATGGGATATCGAGGTGACAAGGCTGCATGGCCCATCAGAGGGCTGTGAAATTATTCTGAGCTACACCATTAACGGTGCCACTCAAATTACGCCGTTAGCCTCCAAAGCCTCAAAGGCACACAGCACACAAACGCACAGACATGGATATCTCATCATCACTAGCTTTGTGCTCATTGTCTCAGTGTGGTGTAACCAATCACACAGTGAAAGGCTGTGGTGACAGAGGTGTGACAGAACACAGATATGGCTACATGGCATTTAAACCGTCGAAAAACAGCACTTTGGCTGAATGATGGTCATTCACGGGAAAAGGTCCCCCCGGGACATCCGTCTTTGTTTGGTGACAATGGACGAGAACATCAATGTCTGATGGAAATCCACTATGCTGCTTGGAGTCATTAAAAACAACCTTGAGGGCTCTATTGGTTGCTGGGTCTAATTGTCTGTGGACGTGCTGCTCTGGAACTTGGAAGTAGTGAAATAGTTATTTATTTGAAAATATGTGCGATTGTGTGTGCATGTGTGCGTGCGTGCGTGCGTGCGTGCTGTTCTCACCATGTAAAAGTAGGACAGGCAACATCCAATGGTCCAGAAGACAGATCCTGTCTTCACCGACTTCACCTGTAAGTCACAGAAGAGACGAGGATGGGTTATGCGTGAGTACACAAGATATAAAGCATAGTGCCATCGCTATCATACTTAGCAAACATGTTTGATTTTTACGACAGGAAACTGGACAAATCTGGATGTGATTCTGCAGTTTGTGATGCCCAATCCTTGCTTGTAGGCAAGCTGGCGCAGCTCAGTGACAGATTGTGCTGGTCAGCGACTGTAATCTGCAATTGTCAGTTGTTGAACGTGTGATGTCGAGTCTATTCAGTTTCAGCAGACTCCTAGTGTGTGCATGGCATTAGGCAATAATGCAGATACACACAAAGACACAAAGGTCCGTCAGAAAGCAATGGAGGCAGAAAGAGAGGCAGAGAAACAGAGGGGGTGGGGGGATGTGATTCCAGCCGTAGCTAGGAACAAAAGAAAGTTAGACATGGACAAGCGCCATCTCCATTAACCTCCGCCATTAGATAGATTCTGTTCATTCTGTTCCGTGCCTTTCCGTTTTAGAAGACATGCAGCTTGCAACGGCTACTTACCAAGCACGACCACGTGAATTATTCATCACATTTCTCCCTGTAATGGCCTGTACAGAGGAGAGCAGCGTGTCCTATACATCTTTACCTTCCCTATCACACCCCGAGAGGCTCTGTTAACGGGCTGGTTCTAGCGGGGCCTTAACAAGGCTAACGAGGCCTGACTTAACGAACACGCGGCTTGGAGCTGCCGTTGGTCGGATGAGACTGCAGATTAGGATGCATGGTCGACCTGAGGCAATGAGACGTATCAGATAAGGAAGCGAGGGATGAAATGGAAGCATGAAGAGCAGAGGGATAGAAAGAGATGGATAGGAGGGGTGTTATTTAAGCTTCTGTTCTGCTGATAGCACTGCTACTCTGTCTGCCCAGTGATGATACAACCTGTCAACATCTTAAGGCTCATTCATACTCCAGATAGTCGGGGGCCTTAGGGAGATAAAATGGTCATTTCGTGCTAATCAGTCTAAAAGCGCCAAATTTTGCAAAGATATAGCCCAGGGCATGCTCTAATGATTTAGCTAGGGCGCCCGGGTCGGCAACCTTCGGGGTCGCCACAACGGCCAAATCAAGTTGGGCTCCCATCGACACTATACTACAGGAAGAAAATACCCAGAAAAAATCTGCTTCAAGTAGGATGTGATGGGTCTAACTAGGGGTTTGTCATGAATCTGAATCCATTGCGCATTTGTTTTGCACAAAATACTTGGCCCACAAAATGATGGTTTAGTGACGATGTCATCACTTTTCACAGTTTTGTGGGGCCCATTTTTAGCCCAAGGAATATTTTTTGTGCAAAACAAAATGCTTGCAATGGATTCAGAATTATGACTAAGCTCCAGTTAGACGCCTCACATGCTACTTAAAGCAGATTATGTTTCCTGTAGTATATTGTATAGAAAATCAATGGGAGCCCAACTTGATTTGGCCAACGTGGCAACCCTGAAGGTCGCCAACTTGGGCGCCCTAGCTAAATCATTAGAGCATGCCCTGGGCTACATCTGTGCAAAATTCTGTGCTTTTAGACTGATTAGCACGAAAAAAAACTTAAGGCCCCAGACTAAGAGAAGGAGAGTAGTTCACCGCTGTGTACTAGTTTTCTAAAGTCATAAGAGGGTGAAATGAGACTTTAGAAAACGACACCGTGGTGAACTGCTCTTCACCTTCTCTGGAGTATGAATGAGCCGTCAGGTTTCTGTGTGTGTGGAAACCTTGAGATTTACAGCTACATTGAGGAGATTAAAAATTCATCTTCATATGGAAATAATGTTAAGCTATTCCCCATCCATCCAAATACCTCCAATCAGCAATTACTTAGGGAGCTCAATCCCTTTTATTAAATTTCAGTGACACACATATGAAATGCCATGGTTGATTAAGTTCTGTGAGAATAAAATTAGCCTACATATCAACATGCGTAAACCTCTGAGGACCAGTATATTGTATGGAGCTACGGTACATGTATAGTAGGAGAGCACTTGGGTTTGGTTTGGGAAGGGAAAGGAATCTCTCGAAGATAACTCACATATAGCGTCCTATGATCTTAAGTTAAATGAATGTCTGGTATTATCCAGTATCTCTCAAGATTTGAATATATAAATATCAAAATCCTTCTCTCTCCATGGACTTGAAACTGGCTTTATCGACTCATGGGATCTTTTGAGGCATTGTTACCAAATCAACTTCTAGTATTATTATTAGTAATCTTCACACAGAAAGCGACCTGTTCCCTATGTGAAAGAACATGGGTAGTGTTACGCAACTCAATGCCTCAAGCTCTAAAATAAGAATAATATGATGTACACAATGACGCTCTCTCACTTAATTTGTCAGTTACCGTATTGTACTTTTTCTCTCCTATTCAGTTTCAGACATAGCTGTTGAAAGTACTTTTTACTGCATGGTTGCTACAGTATTTCTCCACCCCTGAGAGGGACAAGTGGAACGTTTCAATTATTTTCTCATTTGAGCTTCCAAAAAGCTACAAGCCAAGGAATGGTCTGGCATCCAGTCAACAAAGAAACTGATATTTCTATGTACACACACACATACACAAATACACACACACACCCCTACCATCCTACACATCGACAAGAGGATTAAATACAAAAAAGAAAGACTGTAGCTCCCACTTCTACTAGTATGTGTGTGTGCGTAGCCATACCCAGAGGTAGTAGGTGAACTGCAGGGCGAAGATGGCGATGCCCTCGTTGTCGAAGGAGCCGGCCACCGAGCGGGAGATGTAGCCGGGCACGATGGCGATGAAGCAGGCCGCCAGCAGCCCGGCTCCCTGGTTCCACAGCTCCCGCGTCAGCAGGAAGGTGGAGATGGAGGTGAGGCCGCTGAACACCGGCGCCAGGAACACGCACACGTCCCGGATGTGGACGGTGATGTGGAGCAGGTTCAGCACATAGTGGATGAGACCCGCTGTGACCATCAGCCCTGGGTACACCTGGGGGAAGGACGGCGGGAGGCAAGGGTTATTTAGGTGCAACTAGTGTGCTGGGCGGTATGGACCAAATGCCTCGATATCATGATTGTATTGTAATGATTATTTTTTCTACCTCTCAATAAAGAACGATAGTTGATTGGGCACTTGTAGATCTGCTACTGTCACTATTAAAAATCTGCTGTAGTCTAGCGCTTTGAGATTTGTTAAGTGCGTTACAACTAAAATGTATTATTATTATTATTAGTAGTAGTAGTAGTCTCATATCACAATATCTCTCTATATATATACTGTACCTTCATATCGATTTACAGCCTAGCCCTAGTAGGTGCAACAATCTAACCTTGATGGAAGTTAGAAAGTGTGCATTCAAAGAGTCTGCTTGAGCATGCTAGTTTATGTGTGAAATCTGTACCCAAAGATCAACCTTCCTCTCACAGTCAGTTTCAAAGTGACCTTCCTATATTGAAAGTCAGCAGTCAAACTGTGACAGCTTCATTGCAATCCTGGAATCAAATACTTCCACATTCCCTAGAGGGAACACTTAATACGAAGGGTAGAGCTTCATAATGAAAAGAGTGTGAGTATAAGGGTGCATCAAAGGGACCCTGCTCTGTGAAGACAATATCCTCCAGCATTACAATGGCTGCTATGGCAAAATGCACAAGTAAACCCCGGGGAAAGATTAGCTTCATGACCACTACGGTTCCCTCACTGATTCACTGTGTGGAGAGGATGATTTAAATAAAAGACAAGAGATACACACACAAGATGAGTGGCAGGGTAATGGTGTGTTAAAGTGACCCCGGACTGTGTGTCCTTTAGGGATTTATGAAGATGGATCCACTCCATGTACTGTATCTTATGACTCCACAGAGTCTTCCTAGCTAACTTATTGCCTCCCCCTAAACAGTTTCTATAGCCAGCCAAGCAAAGGCTTCATGAGAGTGTGCACGCACATGTGTTTGTGTGAACGGTATGTAAGTAAATGACTTAGTAAATGAACTTATCTTTCCCCCTTGGGATAATAAAGGTATCTATCTATCTATCTATCTATCTGTTAACTCAAGAAATGAAGCACTGTCCTCCCTGATTGGAGACTTGTATTGGGCCAATGTGTAATACTTAGAGATGTTACCGATCAATCGGCAATGGATCGGATCGGGCCGATCAAAGCGTGATCGGCGATAATCGGTGGTTTAGATCAAAAGGTAAATTCACCGATCGGATCGGCTCGGTGCATCCAATCAACCAGCAGTTCAGTATGCCCACTTGAGGCCATTTTGGGGTATTGATTTCCACAGTGCTGAAGGAATAATTAGTTACTGCTATGATAATAAATACATAGTAATGCTGGTAAATAACTATAAGGCAATATAAATGAATTCATGAGTGAATGAATGAATTAAAGTTAAAACATTAACATTTAGAAAATATAAATAATAACTTGATCGGATCGGTGATTGATCGGTATCGGGTGATCAAACTTTTGTGATCGGTGCTCGGTTCCAAAAAACCTGATCGGACCATCCCTAGTAATACTGCATATAATATTACAAAAATGCAAAGTCCACCTGCAGCAACATCTCTTGTTCTCTCGACTGCAACTTTTTTGAGACCTAAAAGTTAATTATCTCTTCAGGGCAATCTAGTACTGATCATTACCTACACGTTTGAAAATCCAGTTAATCAGTTGTCAATTTTGACCCTG
>NC_137811.1:50439767-50539767 GCF_963921795.1 Nannobrachium achirus | reverse complement strand
GCAGATAGGCTTTTGATTAAGTCATATCCTCTGGCACATCCTCTATTATTCTTGATCAATACATGCTGTCCCTGCAACATAAACTGATAAAACAGAACTAATGAGATAGGAGGACGTGTCACTCCTGGCTAGATGAACCTAGTAAATTATTCAGCCTTAGCCTATAGGGTATATATAATGAATGGAAAATGCTCAGTGAGCCATTTGTATAGATGTAACTAGGGCGACAGCAGTGTTGTTTTCCCTCAGTTCTTAAGCGAAACAGAAAACAGTGAACACCTAGAGTTATGGCATGCATTAGATATTTATTGTAGTAATATCAGTGCCACTACTAACCCCATCTCAAATCATACCATTAATAAGTGGAGGTCTCCACTTTAAAATAGGTGTATAGTTAGTAGAGTATCTGGAAGAGGCATTTAAGAGAGGCATTTCAACCTGTGCTGGCTAAATAAAGATCAACTACTGTGTAAATAAACAGAGATTTGTAAATAATTCACCCACATGCAGCTGAACGCTTTAATGAAGTAAAAGCTGAATTTGTGCTCTGCCATGATATGGGTCAGTTACTCCTAACACAGGACAGGACCGGACCGAGGGGCTGCTCTGAACCACACTGTTACTGTAAGATACTTGATACCTGGCTTGTTTCCCCATTAATCATCATGGCAAGTGGCAACATGTCATGGTTAGTGCCAGTGGAATATGTTCAACTGTGTGAGTGAATAAGGGTCCGATTGCAAAAGAGATGGAAACCTCAATATAATTGGACATGAAATAAAATATAACATGCACGTATAGAGAGCAAAGACGACACTGGCATCAGTGGCATGGCATGGTAAGAAAGACAAAGGCTCAAATGACTAAAGAATAAGTCTGAATGGCAGCAACTCATCTTGTATTTTGTTGTAGGAATTCAGAGACTGTTACCTCTGATGTTTAATTCAAATCCTACCAGAGGTAATCTGGGATTGGTTGCTCCATGCTGCCCTGAGGCCCCTGACAACGATCCAGAGATTATCAAAATGCAGTCCATTGAAGTTTATACATATAGAGTTTGTAGTGTACGGACTCTCCTCTTCTCTCGTGCTGATGTTTGCCAAACCTGTGAAACCCGTTTTCAATGATGTCATTTAATTGCCTTCTTCACTTGTGCTCCAGTCTGTGCCAACAGTCCTCACTGAGGCCACCTACCCCTTGTGCCAAATTGCTCTGCTGTACTGTGCAAAATGGCAAAAGGGACACATAACAGTCAATGCTGTGGGTGGCATCCCATTTTAATGACCGGTCGCCCGGAACACAATATTTTTCAAAGGGCGCGCAGGGAGCCGCTGAGCCAGTAGCATCTTTCTGCAGGGACATCACGCACCCTGCAACTTCAGAGAGCCTTGTGTGGGAGCCCAGCACAGCGGGACTAAAAAACACAGCCTCTGAAGAGATGACAGGAGGTGGTAGAAGGGAGGCGCACACACACACACACACACACACACACACACACACACACACACACACACACACACACACACACACACACACACACACACACACACACACACACACACACACACACACACACACACACACACACACACACACACACACACACACACACACAACCGTTGTCTGATGCGCACGCACACGCACAGAGCTGTTGTCTGATGCACGCACACACACACACACAGCTGTTGTCTGATGCACACACACACACACACACACAGAGATGTTGTCTGATGCACACACACACAGAGCTGTTGTCTGATACACGCACACACACAGAGCTGTTGTCTGATACACACACACACACACACAGAGCTGTTGTCTGACACACACACACACACACACACACACACACACACACAGAGCTGTTGTCTGACACACACACACACACACACACACACACACACACACACACACACACACACACAAGACTGGGAGGCTTAACAGATTGATATCTCTCTGTAGATAAGCTATATCGATCAATGTGAGTATAAAACCATTGATTTATACCACATATTGACAGGCCAGCCACGCAGTAACATCCTCAGTGTCAATTTAACTTGTAAAGTGCCATTCAGACTGAGCACTATAACTATACAGATAACTATATCGTACACCATTGCATTTGTATTTTATAGTCGGTGTGAACTCTGCCATTCGCTTTAAAAATGATATTTTTATAGTTATAGTGCCCAGTGTGAATGGCCCTTAACTGTCCATTTGGGTAAAGATTGTAGGCTTAATTGACACTTAATCGTCACATAAAGTTGGTTCCTTCCTTTTCTTTCATATAAAGCGACTTTGGGTACTTAGTTTGGGCACAATATCAATCTGTGCTATTATTGTTACAACTACAACAGCAGGATTTTGTGCACATGTTCCCCATCATGACTCTCAATCACTTCCCTCTTCATCACATACTCATTCAGGTTTCCTCGATCCACTTCCTCTCTTCATTTCAGACATTATGACCTACAGTATGTTATTCACTCCTTTCAATTTCCCCCTTAATTCTGTCTACATTTTCTCCACTCATTCTCGTAATACCTCCTCTTCTCTGCCAGTCCTTCTGTCTCAACCTGCTATCCCAGATGACACGATGTCATCAATGGATATCATCATGCATCACATTACTGGCTTAGTACCAGCTGAGCAAGGCGCGTGCACACACACACACACACACACACACACACACACACACACACACACACACACACACACACACACACACACACACACACACACACACACACACACACACACACACACACACACACACACAGTATCATGCTGAATTGCAATACATGTTTTGATACAGTGCATTTGTACAGTGCACACAGCCAACACCCACGCAAAGAAACAAATAATATGCAATCTTCACTGCTGTTCACGAACAGCCAAAGGCAACAGTCTGAGCCCTGTGTTGACAGACCACAGTGCTGCTTGGTAACCTGTAACAAGCTCAGTGGTTCTGAGGAGAAGCAATAGGATAATGGTCAGACATCGGCTAATCAGAGTTGTGCCCTTAAAAGGCTTCAACACAACAGAATGCCTGGAGCACAGAAGAAAAGGGATCAGCCAACATAAGCTGGTGTAACATATGGCCTGCTGCGACAGGCTACATACTGTTACATGCTAGATGCTACTAACCAAACCCAGGCCAAAAGGCAGGTTTTAGAGTGGGCTGAAATGTATTCCATTCCACACGTTTAATAACTTGTTTTTTGTGAATGATGCTATTCGGCTACTTGTCACACTATGGGATGCCGCTGTTTGTCTGAACAGGGAAAATAAGACCATTTTGGTCATTGCCACAATCAGAAAGAGGAAAAAAAGGTTTCGAACCCACGGCATAGAGAGCCATGAGTCTGTAGACATGGACAACATTCTATAACTGTACACACCATTATAGCATTACCTTATTAACCGTCTATCCTGCTACTGCCAGAGTGTTTTTCACTAACCTTTGAAAAATCATAGAATATTATTCGCCGTCACCTCGATCCGCCCACGTATGGTCTCAAAAGCAAAACCGCAGGCTAGTTCAGTAACACGTTGCCATTGGAATGAATGGTATGCAATTTTCTAAAACACCCCCTGAGGACTGAATCAGCTGCTGTTTCGTTTGTTTTTTGCTGCAGTCATGCGATTCATGTGGCTCCATGTGGTCCAGAGATTGACAAAAACAAATGGAGACTCATAAATTAGCGAACAGCTAGTGTAAAAAAAACAAAATCATATTACGTCTTTGGCGGTCAATGAGTTAAACACTTAAGCCTTATACTTCGTCGTATGAAATGTTAGTTATTTTCACGAAAATATTTGTCTGTGATGACATGCCCAAAATAGGGATGCCAGGTTGAGATATCCAGCACCCTATAAAGCAAGGCAGTAACTCTGGTAGGAGACAGCCTGGGGGAAAGAGAAAAGCTATTTTGTCAAGTTATGCCAAGTTTGGCTTTATTCTCCCTAAGAGGGGAATTCTTCAGACAACTAAATCTATAGCTTAAAAAAAGAAAAATCATAACGCTACACAACAGGCAGGGGTCTGAGTCAAGTGGAGAGAAAGTAGATTAACTCTCACACACACACCATGCCGTCTAGTGCATTGAGCTACTAGCCATGCCACCAGAGGAGCGCAGGCAGGGGTCGGAGGCCCTGGGGAGAGATGCTGAGAACATAATGGCTAGCTTGTGCTGCTGCGTTGGCAGCCAGTGTGTGCACTGAATCTGTGGAGCATGGAGGTCTGTGGTCTGAGGGCTAGATTGGGAGACGGGATGAGTGCAGTCAACATGAAAGCAATACTGGTTCAGTTCTTCTCCATGTCTGCCCTCCCAAACACATACACATACTGTATACTGGTATACCTCATTGTAATCGCTAGACCAGATTCTGCGACCACCGCACTACTTCTTTTTTAAAACCTAATTTCACAGTCCATGAATATGGTTGATGGAGCTTTCCTTCTGTATAAGAAATGTTTCAATTATCTGAGGTCAGGCTGAGAAGCAGTCTGGAGAAAAGTGGAGAAAGAGCCGTGCTGAGATGATTGTTTATAAAACTGTAGTGATATTTTGCATGTATATGCAAACGTTCAAGAATCATTACCGATCCGACTTCACTACAACAAGCGGATACACGGGGAAACCAGAGGCAAAAAGGGGATCACATAAAGCCTGAGGTATACTTGGTTGCAAATCGTGTAACACACTAAAACTAGCAGATCTACTAGCTCACAATGCCTTGCAGCAACACATTGTGAGCTTATAGATCTGCTATATTCAGTGTGCGAGCGAACTAAGCCTTAAGGGCAGCCGAGTTTGAGCAGTAGGGGAAGAAGAGACGGCATGGTGACAGAAGACGACGACAGTGGCACAAAGGCAAACAAGGAAGGCGGTGAGCCTCTGGACCAACACGGAGAGAAATGTGTACTCCCACTTGATGGAGGACTTGCCTATTCCCCCGGCTGTGCAGAGCCATGACAAATCAAAGAAAAGACGCCATAGTGCATCGTGGGGGAGGACACCGAAAAAACACTGGTTACAGTAAACAAAAAAGGCTATATCAAACTGCTATCACGGTCCAACAGAAACACAGGCTGGCTGTGGAGAAGGACTCTGCATGAGGGCAGATTGAAAATTGCTGGTGTTAGCTGAACTAAGAAACTCATCCGGTAGACACAGACAAAATATAAAAGCAATCCAAGTGAAGCCATGTTTGCATTACTTCTTTGTTCTTCTAAACTTGAGGTATTATGTGGTATTGTGTGCGAGTTAATTACTTTTTTAAATTAAACAGATTACAGTCCTGAGCAATGGGCATGGTAGACACTAAGGGATGATTAAGACTATTGGAACAAAGAACAGCATAAAAGCTAGCTACTCCTGGTCTCTATACTGCCTCCCCCCCCCCCCCCTGGCCAGCCGGGGCACCTGATGGAGGAGAAAGGAACCGGTTGGAATAACGTATTCCTTCCACACGCTACGTCCAACTGGGGAAACTCCCCCAATGTCGGGTGAAAAGAAGCAACTTGGACTCTTCCTGCATACAGTAGAAGGAAGGGAGTGTAGCGCCCAGGATTACATTAGATAAAAACATGTTTAAAATATCTGCTATTTTCACTACTTTCTCATGACACTTTTGTATGATGAAGTAGACCATTAACTTAAGAAAAAACACAAAGTTGAAAAGCGGTGATACAAGTTTTCTGCCCCGACGGCAACGATATGGAGAGTGGGAGATGCCTTCTTCCTAGCCTGTTATTTTTTATTTAGAGAAGAGATGAGAGACTGCGAGATGCAGTTCAAACCAGAGAAGAGAGACTAAGCCAGCTTAGAGCTCAGGGGAAGAAAATAAAATCCAACTTCACACAATACATATTTATTATCATTTTCATCAAATTCTGCATTGTGTTAACACATCTACTGCCTCTTAATCTGAAGGTTGCTTGGTGCCTCGGCGCCACGTCGTTTCCTCCGTCGGCCGCCGCTATTATTTTGAAGGGCCGGAAGGGGGTTGTTTTTGTTTTTTTGGATTATCACTTGACGGCAACGATTACGTCATCTAGTCACATGACAGTGTGCGACAAGAAGATGAAGATGGCTGCGCCCTGCCTTTTGCCTTGTTTACATTTAGATCTGCTGCAAAATGTCTCAAAATGGCTATTTTGTTTAAATGAAGTTTCTTTATGGGCCTCGCCATTGACTTAACATTGAGGAGCTTCACTTCGCGTGCACGCCCAACGTGCGTTGTAAACAAATCGCCGACATTACCGATGCGAGCGGGACCGGAGCGACATTAAGTAAGTAATAATATCTTTACTGTATATACAGTAAGATTCACAGTCCTCACCGTCAACGGCGCCATGGTATTAACCCTTTCAATGACAATCCTCACCGTCAACGGCGGCAGATGGGTTAAGCAGGGGCACGCAGTGGGACTTAATGAGGATGACTCAGGCCTGAGCGTGACTGGCTTATTAAAAAAACAACACCCAAGGGTGGGCTTCAACAGTCAGCACAAATTAACACACAACTCTAGTGCCCCGCCACCCATCCATCCACCCACCCCCACACCCACACACACTTTCCATAAGTAAAATAAATCGGACTGAATATTTTCAGATCAAAGGGACCCAAATGGTCTACTTGGTTTGCGATTAGGAGGTATTAGGAGAGATAAGGGATCATAATTTGAATCACTGTTCAACCCAGGGCCGTTGATGGAGCCAAACAAACTGAGATGGATTGGGAAATTACCACAGAAAGTGGTCACCCTCAATTATTTTGTAAAATGGCTTTTAACGGTGGAGGGTAAGGCTGAAGGGCATAAAAGCCCATAGCGGGGACAGAGAGATGAAACTTTATTCAACATAAACTTTTCTAGCGAGTAGAAAAATGTAATCCCAGCCTGGGAGTGTTCTAATGTAAACCCATCTCCAGTCAGTGGGTGATGCGGCAAGAGACAACCTCAGAAGTGATTTGGGTATATATTATAGTATATACTCTAAAAGTAACTAGGAGGACGAAGACTCCACAAATATCTCCACAAAGGTTTACTCATCAAAACTGGTTATAAAACTGTAACCATCAAAGCATGGAGGGGATAATCTATAAAGAATCGCCAGAGCAGTAGAATTTTTGATTTTCTGACAATCCCTAGCGCTAAGGAGGTTTTTGAGGTTCAACATTTGGCCATCTTAAAGGAGCTATAGTCAACTTCTTCATTGTAGGGCCGACACTTTGTTTACATCCTAGTCTATAGACTCGAATGTAAACAAAGTGTCTGTCTGACAATGGCCAAAATGATTATTTTATCATTATTTTATGCTTTTTGTGGTCATTTTTGAATAGAAACACATATAAGCTTATTTTTTTATAAAATATTTTCGAAACATTATTTTTATTTTAGCATCCGTTTTTCAAGAAAAGGTTGACTATAGCTCCTTTAAGTTAATCAAGGCTGTCAGTCTGCTAGGTAGACCACCTCCGGCTCCTACACTATAAAATGGACCCCTTTTAACACATATGGTGCCAACCCCGAGTTTCCCGAGTTTGTATTGGTACTACCGCTGTGCAAACCCCGAGTTTCCCGAGTTTGGGCCGTTTTTCAATTTTTTTTTCAAAAATGTTTTTTGGACCTCCAGAAATGTATTAGGCATGATCGCGATCGCGAAATTGCATGTTTAATCCCCATACCAACTCATTCTTTCAAACATGGCAGCCATGTTTGTTTACATCTGAAGAAAACATAATGGCTGATAAATCATGAATGCCTGAACGGATTTCCAAGCGGATTCTTTTGTTTGAAAGCTGTGAACAGCATCTACACACGTGGTGCATCATCTAGGCATGGGCGTGCACTTTTTACACAATTGCACAATTACATGGAAGTCTATGGTAACCATGGCAACGCGAGACATTGAAGAGAAAAAATCATTGCAACATAAGTGTTAACACTCAGGATTTTACAGCAGGGGTCTTTAACGATTTTCAGGCCAAGGACCCCTTAGTTGAGAGAGAGATGAAGCAGGGACCCCCAAAACCTGTTCATAGATTCCATATAGTTTCATTGTTTGACAGCACAATCATTATAGTGTATTTTGGATTCATGTCAATTTGTGTCTTCAGATATTTAACCACGTGAACTGTCAATACTTTAATCAACTTGACCTTTCACTCTGTACTTAGTCTGCTCTTTTCTTCCCCTCTACACCAAACCTCTTTGCCAAAAATAGCCAATGGACGCTAAGGGTTAAAGCAGTTCATATAAAAAGTTTCTATCACACAAAGATTTGGAAGACCCCCTGTAGTAACTCTGAGGACCCCCTAGGGGTCCCAGACCCCGTGTTGAAGACCCCTGTTTTACAGTATAAGTGCTCCAATATGCATGGTAGACGGTATTTGTTTCCCCAGCACTGCCATCTTAGACTACAGAGTCTTGATTGTAAAGACATTTGAATAATAACTATTAAGTTATGGTTCCCTCAACATCTCTATCAAACAGTCACTTGTGTAAGCATCATACATGGGGAATACTTCAAGCTATTAGTGGATTCTCAATTTCACAAACATGTAGTGTGCTGTGATGGTCGAGTAGCTCAATCCAACGTTCATTTCAATTGCTTTTCGATTTATAATTGTAATCGTGACACCCCTAATGGGAGAACGTGGTTGTACAGCTGAATATAGTATATACTGTACCATATACAGTACCAAACTACTGTACAGCTGAATATAGTATATACTGTACCATATACAGTACCAAACTACACTACAGGTGCTGAGCAAGAATTTTAGAAACCAAGTTGCGTTATGACCCTGATTCACACAGATAGCATGCAATTACCCCAAGTATATATACTCAGCAATGTCCTAGAACTGTCCCCTATGGGAAAGGACTGATGTTGTACCCTGTTGCAGCAAAAAAGAGAGGCATACCTTTGGGCATAATATCTATCCATCTATCTATCTATCTATACAGTATCTATAAAGTGTATATATATATATATATATATATATATATATATAGTTTTTTAATGAATCAAGCAAAAGCATTAAATACACTAGAGAGATTGCACTGTACCTCTGCCAATGTAATGCAATTGTCAACATAAGCCATTTCCACATCAGATTGTTAGCACTAGGGCTGTAATCTAGCCCTGTTTTAGGGATTCGAACTTCGGGGGGATTTTCCGAACGGACCATCGAACCTTAGATGGTTCGTTCAATTGAATAAAAACCGAACGTTCGAACCTCCGAACCATCGACCGTACTGTACATTTAACCAGCTAAAAGTGTAGGAAATGTTTTAAATGCGCTGTTTTATCCATTGAAAACGCGTGGATGCGTGGCTGCATTAACACCTAGGCTAACACTTGGAAAATCCAACCCAATCGGAGAAAATGTTGCACAGTTTGTTGACGAACAGGCTCAATGTATAGCGGAGTTGCACGGATGATGATTAGACTTGGTGACTGCGTCGGAGCGCGTCGCGTTCGGGCTGAACTGGTCTCGATGTAACAACCCCAGAAATCGCATTTAATCCTTTAGGGGGTTGCAATGAAATCCATCTTTGCTCATGCTTAGGAGAAAGGCTGTTTAATCTTTGGGTGCATGGATGGGTGTTCGCTGTTCAGAGCACAGCAGCACACACACGTCTGTCTCTGCCCAGCTCAGCTGCTCTCACTCTACTGTCATCAAGCGTGTGTGCGCGGCCCCAAATTGGAGCGGAATTGGAGCGGAGGACGGTCCTTGATCGCTCCAAGCTGTTCTGGTGCATTTTATAACTACTATAACGGTCACCATTAACTGTTAGTGTTTACCGGTAGGCCTAACTTATTTCGTATTTGGCTATCTCTACTACTGTGATATTCTGAATAGGCCTATCACATTCTGATAATTATTTTTTGTGTAAAAAAAAGAAGAAAAAAAAAAGAAAAAAACCTGAACCCATTAATTTCGAACTTCGATTGCCAACGTAACGAACGAACGTTCGAATCCCCGAAGGTTCGCTTGCAGCCCTAGTTAGCACTATATTTGTTCAGTGGCAAATATAGTGGGTTTCATGGCAAATATAGTGGGTTTCAATGTTAATTATCGAAATGTCATTCCTGCCTTGCACACTGCTACATAAAAGAAAGCTTCAACTATCTGAATTGCTTGCTACAGCGCTTTCTTCTTACCTGCAGTTTTTTTTTTTTTTTTTTGCTTGTTTGTTTGTTTTTGTCCAGAAGAAGGCTGGCTAGAACTGGATGTGTATTAACAAACTTGTTGCCAGGATTAAAAAGCGATTTATATGCTTCAATTGCCAACATTTTACCTTTTAATGTGCCCAATGGTGCACAGGTCATGCACAGATAATGCACGGATCATGCACCACACGTGTGCACGCCAATCACAGCTTTCAAACCAAAAAATCCACTTGGAAATCCGTTCAGGCATTCAAGAGATACAGGCTATAGTATTTTATTCAAATGTAAAGAAACATGGCTCATGGCTGCCATGTTTGAAAGATGGAGCTGTTCTGGGAGTCAAACATGCATTTCGCGATCATGACGAAACCGGAAGTAGGGAAACTCGTGTTTGGCACAGGGACATATATGGTCCAAACTCTGGAAACTCGTGTTTGACACCAAGGTTGTTAAAGCCTCCAGCACCACAATTTCCACTTAAACACAAGACCTCAATCTAATCGACAGATTGCCATGAAACTTGCTCAGTGCAGTCATATGCCCTCTACTGATCTCATATACAGTAAGAATGAGCAAAAGACCAGGGAATACCAGGGAACCTACAGTTACCCCTCTCCTCAAATTCTCCCCTTCCTAGTAATGCTGATTGGTCAGTAAGTAGCGGTCTTGTGTTATGGCCCCAGCACTGTCATGATTATTTAATGAGAAGTTGCCTCACTTTCCCAATGATATGCTCCAATGCACCCCCCATAATGATTTAGATACAGAATGCAGCTACAGTATAGACTTTTATACAGAGGCGCGCACGCACACGCACACGCACACACACAGTACAGGTGCATTCACATTAATGTTGAGCCTTCCACAAAGTACAGATACCATGCCAGGAAGACTAATGTGCGTGCTGTGCACACATCAGGGTCATGGAGTGTCTCTGGGATGCACATCTTCTAAAATCCTATAAAAAAGGCTGATCTAAACAGCAGCTCACCCCACTACATAAACACTGTGCCGTCTTCAAGAATAAAACTGAGCACTAACTACTACTTCTGCTTGAGTACAGATATAGACCACCTTTAGCACACATACTGTAAACCACAGTTTATATTACAGCACCACAAGATGTAGAAGGATCGCACTGCCTGAATACCACTTAAGATAAGATCCCTCAACACAGCTTACAAAACAGAGTAGAGCTACTGCCTAGTCTACCTAGTAAATGTGTGGAATCAAAGCTGACCATTTATTTTACTTCACCTAGGCACTTTACCTAAACATACAATTAAGTGAGGTCTAACCACAATTATATGTACGATAGCATATAACATTATTTACAGTGCCACATTTACAGCCTTGCCAGATGTCAAACATAATGGCATTATAAGTTATAACCATTTATTAACAGAGTACAAAGGGCAATTTCTACATGACCTGCAATACAGATATACTGTACCTGCATAGTGCATACACATTGCTGGGCAACATATTGTTACTGACCGTAGAACCATAAGCTTATCATTACCTCCATGTCAAACACATAACAACCATTAACATATACCCACACCGGAGCACACTCTGCATCATCACCTCCCAGAATGTACAAAACATTGGCACGAATACTCATCGTGCCAACGCAGGTCGCACACTAAGTTACTGAGTGTTGAGCTGATATTATGATCAATCACTTCGGTTTTGACCATGTTATATAGACTACCTTGGTGAGTAAAAGTGGGGCCACAAAAGTTTAAAGTTGACTTTATCAAAGTTTGACATTTATCTTCTTTACCTTCAAAGGCTCACCCAAATTTAGTTTGTGTTTGCAAGACCATGCACTAACAGAGGTTGAAGAAGTTATGACCCTATAAAAACAAAATGAACACACTAACAGCAAGGTTATTCACGCTGACATATTTACTTTGTTCTTACTGCTGCCAACTAAAATCATCGAGGCTACCGTGAACTATAAAATACTGTACACATCCCCCTTTTTGTGTTTGTCATGTTTACTACACTGGCAGTGGTCTGCCTTGAGTGGAGCGTGCACTTTGTCCTCTCATATCTTCCACTGAATGATGAGGCCATTTCCTTCCATATGTCTGCAGCCCCGGCCTGAGGACGGCAGTTTAGTAACTCATGCCTATCAGCCCCCCCCCCCCCCCCCCCCACTGTAACACCATTAAATGTGAGCCCGACCGATGCCACAATTTTGGGTCTGAATCCTAGCCCACATTTAACCTACTGTATAGACAATTACATACAAAATAAACGCTTTGATGAATAAAATAAATTGATAGATAAAAAAAAAAAAAAAAAAAAAAAAACTTCACAAGGGTCGCAGCATGGTGTGTTGTGAGCTTGTAGATTTGCCTATAATGACATGCCCAGAGTAGGGATACAAGGTTGAAAGTGGTTATTCATTGGGAAACATCAGCCAATCAACTGTATAATTGCAGATGCCGATGTCAAACACTGGCCAGGCCCTAATTAAGTCATTGAAGTAGAATGAAAAGGTAGTGCAGGTCTGTGTACTGTGCTGGGGGCGACTGGCAGCTGACCTTTTAATCTAGCTCGATCTAACAGGGAGGTTGGGCTCAGACCTGTCAAGGTTACTATAGTACTAGCCCTCGAGGGTTTCTGATCATAAAATTCATTGGAGTCGCGTTAGGGATTACAGAGGAGTGCTGATGGCTGGCCTTGTCTTGGTTACTTAGCGTTGCAGATGTGACCAATCGTTCCATTGAGGCTGATGTGTTTGCTCTGTTTCTGTGACGTGAAAATCTGGCAGCATGAGCTCACTGGTTACCGTTGTGTCGCCCTCTCTATCCTCCATCTCAGTTTGTTCTCCTCGCCTCATTCTCCCTCGACTCCTTTTTTGGCAGAATCAGTCTGAGGTCAAAAATGACTGAATAATATATGACAGAGAAGTATGGCTGTGAAAATTACTGCTGTATACAGACATACACACACACACACACACACACACACAGAATAAACAGGCTGTTGACAGTTAAACAGGGCTGGGCTGCTGCAGGGCTTTGCAACTGGCTTTCCTGCTGAGTCATCAGCAGCGAAGGCTACACAGTAAAGTCCCCAGTGTTGATTTAACTCTGAGAGTGTACAAATGTAACCGAATGGACCCTTACAGATCCATTTGGTTACATTTATACACTCTCGGGAGTTACTAATGGATTGAGGATTATACGGTGCACAACCATGATGAAACCCAGTACGAAATTCCCTGTAACATAGGAGTCGATCCGGTCACGTTCAGAAAGAAATATGAAATAGTGATGAAAATATGTTCTATGAATAATTTATGAATGGAACGGCTGTGTGTCACAGAAAAGCCTACAGTCCCGTTTCTTAAATTAGAGGTCAGAGGCCTGGGTATGGTTTGTTATCACATGATAAAAGAGGCTATGTTTCAGTATTGGGTCCAGTATTGTTTTTGTCATCAGCGTCTCAGACAGAGAATCAGTCCATGGTCTAGTGAAAAACTTGCATCTTGGGGAAGCCCTGACATCTTCCTTGGTTTGGGGTTCACTGAAACACACAGTACTGTACATACTCTACTAGGGAGGGATGCAAGTTCTAAGATATGGAAACTAATGCACATTTAAAAAAAACAATTCAGGAGTCATAGGCAATGAAATATACTAAGTAATACACTTTGTTGCATATATGGAATTTCAGGAGCAAATTTGCATAAATGAGAAACCAAAAGAAAATGCAGCACAACATTGATTGTGTTTATCATATAGCTTTTTGGTGGATATTCATTTTCAGGCTCCATGAACCATAGCAAGGCAGGATCCAAATAAGATGATAAAATGATCTATGAGATGACAGACAGAACTCCTTCAGTGGCATCCCCATATGTTCACACGACACCCACACAAACTTAAAAGGCTCTAGTCCTCTCCCCATGGAGGAGAGAGGCCAAGACAGGTGGCGAGCCAGAGACACTCGAGTGAGTGAGTGAGTGAGTGAGTGAGTGAGTGAGTGAGTGAGTGAGTGAGTGAGTGAGTGAGTGTGTGTGTGTGTGTGTGTGTGTGTGAGAGAGAGATAGGTCTGGAATCCTCAGGATTTACGTTTTTTGTTGGAGGCAGAGAGGTAGCGAGAGAGAGAGTTGGGTCTGGATAGTAGTTTTTGAAATGATTTGAGTTAGAGGCAGGACCAACAAAGAGGAAGAGGTCAACAGAGCGAACAGGAGTGAAGGACACACAGAGAGAAAGAGAGAGAGGCGTATGGCGGGGCTACAAGAAGGAGATATGTTCTCTGCGAGAATCACTCTTTGGCCCATTTTAATTGGTAGCCTGTACAAGCAGCCTAATGGCTTGTGAACGCTTAGCAAAGCCTTGACAAAAAAGAAACTTAACGACAGGGAGGAGAAGGAAGGAGAAAGGGTAGGAAGAAGAGATAGATTGGCGGACAGAGACAGCGATATGGAGAAAGTTGTATGGCGAGGTTTTGTTAATTAACTATTTAGTCTCACGCAATTGAAGTGTCTTGTTATGTAATTGATCAGATAAAAAACAAACTTTCTTTCTTCTTTTTGGCATTATCAAAGTGGGACAAATCAAATATATAATCCTGATGAATATTTATTGTCAACTCCAATTGTTGTGATGACGCTAAAAGATTAATCAGCTGTGAGAAGCGTAAGGCAACTCCATTATGTTAATTTCCTTCTTTGTTTGTCATTTTAATTAGGATAATAACATTTGGTGGGGCAGTATGGATGCACTGCACAGTAGGGCTGGGAAAATAACAGCATTATGGTAGTAATGTGAACACCGTGGGGTTGAGCTCATTACCAGTTTATTTATTTTTGTCGGTGGAAAATGTGACATGTTATGTAGTATAAAATAAACAAAAAGAGAGAACCAACATCCCCAACCCAAGTTTGGGCAGGTGCTCTATAAAATAAACAATAATAATTGTTAATTTAACATCATTTACTTTCTTCGGTTAACCACCAGGATCTGCTTCTATTCACCGTGGCTAAGAAACATTCCACACGTCACAGCCCTATCCTCTCCTCATTTAGTAGACCAGTCATGTGGAGCTTTGGAGAGCAGCCAAAGAGACAACAAGGAAATATGGCAGAACGCTGGGGAAGGATATTGTTTACCGGTAAGTTGTTTCCCATCTGCATCACAAACAATGTATCTCAAATAACAACATTTAATTTGATCCTGGGCCAATGGGAGACCATTTCTCAGCTGGGGTGTTGATTCAGTAGTCTAATATTCTTCATGGAGGTATTGATAGTTGGTTGGTATCACCCATCCCTGGCCTGTTTAGCCCCTGGAGTAAAGGGGGCTATTGTTGTTATAAATGTGACAAATGTGATATGACAAACACATTGCACTCCCATTAGCCGCCTGGCGTCATGGTGATATGATCTAATGAAGAAATAAACACATCAGCTGCCCCTTTCCCAGTCACAGATCGAGATTGCTTATTTAAATTGCCAATAAAACTTTGTAATTGCTGTGTAATTAGACAGGTAATGTAGCATACACTGATGTTTGCTTTGGATGAGCAAACTCCCGGTTGATGTTTGTTTTATGCTAGCTGCTGCCCTTGAGGGCTCTTGCCTACTACGAAGTAGGGATGTCAGCGGTTAACCGGTTAACCGGTTAGCCGACCGTTAAGAAATAACCGGTCATGCTTAACGGTTTCACGGTTAATTTTCATAATAATATGATCGCATTTTCCTGGACCTGCATAGTGTTTTTGGCTATGGAGATGTGATTTTGTCAAACAGACTCTGGGAGGCGCAAGAGAGTAAGTAGTCTTATGTCATGTCCAATCGAACAGTGAATGAGAGACAGCTGTTTTAGTGTTACGCAGTGGGGTCTGTGCCACAGTGTGGTCCGGGGAGGATCAGACAACGAGCGTCGTAATACACAAAACAGAACACGTAGCCAACAGAGGTATTTCGGTCTGGGAGCATTTCAAAAGGAAAGGATTGTAGACGACAGTATCTTTCTCAAATACAGCAGCGACAAGAGGCAACAACGATGCTCAATCACAAGCCGTGAGTCGCAGAACGCGACGTGCTGTGAGCTTGTAGATCTGCCATTTTCATCTCGGAAGAGTTTTCTCTGCAGCGCGAGTCAACAGACTCGTACACAACAGAACTCGTCGTCATGTTAATGGTTCTCAATAAAAATGCTCAGCCTAGGCTAGAGCTTGTTTGTTTGAAAGGCAGAATAGGCACCGCCGCCGACCACTTGTTGAAACGCGCAGGCGATGCTTGTTGTTTATTGATGATTAAGCCTAGAACAATTAATTTTATTGTTAAATCCGTCTTTTTTGTTTGTCTTTCAAAGGAGCATAACTAAATGTCTACCATTCCTCTACCAACATTAATTCTGTGTACTTATATATACAATTTTGGGTTAAAAATAATAATAAATAATAATAACAAATATATTAAAAAAAATTTTTTAAAAAAACGTTAATTAACCGGTTAATGCTGACGGCTAACCGGTTACTGGATAAACCGTTAGTGACATCCCTACTACGAAGCAGTGATTTTGTTTTCTTCACCTGAGCCAACATGTTGTGCGGTTTGTGTGTGCTTATGGATAATGTGTATGTGTTAAGCCTAGCAACATAAACCCTGAGGAGATAAGAGCGATTTGTACTGATCTGTCTCGTTTATGCAACATGTAAAGCGAGAAAATGATAGGACTTACGATCTCAGCAAGAAAGAGAGAGAGGGCGAGAGAGGAAAGACAGGGTTAGAGAGAGAGTGAAAACAAGCTGGCAAGCCAACCAGATTACATCTGTTTATTCTTCAAATGAACCATGACAAATCCCAACCACTTGTTCACAATCACACAACACACGGAAATGAACAGCACTCGTCTAATTCCCAGTAGCACGCAGGTGGATTATAAATGGTAATAGAGGACTCTCTTCAATCAAGTGGGACAATCTGCAAGAATAGCATATTTGTTTCAAATCGAGTTGGAGATAGATAGGCCTACTTGTAGTTAGATATGTCAGTCATCCAGTTTAATTGCATTCCACCTTTGTAAACCTGCTGTCTGCTTGTCGGTTCCCCCTGATGGCTCGAACAGGGAAATGGATGTTTAAAAAAATAATGATATGAGTGGCATTTGAGGCAACAGACATGGGTGATACTATCTACAGCAAAACTAGAATTAGCTAATTAGATCCAATCAAGTAGTCTAGATCAGTCAGTCTTAAGTACAGAATAAAATGTATAGTTGATAATAATATAATTATAGATGATATTTAATAAATAGTAAAGTTCATGTTTTATTTTCACTCAAATAGACCATTTTGTGTCCACAACTAAAGAAAATTGTGCCCATGGTGAAAGCACAGAATAGAAATACATTTTCCCATTCCATCTGAATGATTGTGGTGTCGCGGGATCAGTTGTCACAGAGGCAGGCTGTAAGCCTCACAAAAAGTAAATGCCCTCAGAAAGAATTAGCTCCTCCTGGCCTCCTATCAGCCCTCACCTGATCACTGCTGATGTGTACAGTACTGACCCACAGTACCGAGCCCAGACCCTAATTACTGATGCAGACAGGGGGTCTGACTGACTCATTCCACTAAAGCAGCCACCAGTGATATCCAATAGACATTAAGCATCTCTGCATCAGCTGAGAGGAAGTAGTTTCCCCACTGGAATCTATGTATTTGTTTCTGTACACTTTCAATGGTGAAAAAAAAGAAAACTGGACATACAAGAGTGTCTAATGCAGAGCAGAATACCAAGAAACCGCTAGAATAAAAAGCATACTCCGTGTCAGCCAAAGAGGCCATAATCTCAAATACTGGTTTGGAAGGTGAATGAGTAATTCCTCCATTCAGCTACTGTTCAGTTACCCTTGAGTACAGAAATGACCTCTCAGCTAGTCCACTGGAGCCGCTCAATGGTCCACTATACAAGATTTCTGTTGTACAGCATGGGGCAGCAAGGTGACTGTGAATATGTATACAAGTTAAAGTGGGAAGCCATGCATTTCTGAAAAGCAGTATGGAAGGTCACTCAAGCTTCCTTCGATACACAAAGGCGAATAAGCTCAAAGTGGAAAACTAAAAATATAAGCTTACGTATGTCTTTTAAAATAATATTTTTTATTCCTGTGCAACTGTTGAGGCGCACCCATATTAACTGCATAGTATGGGCCAGTATATCCCACATTCCCAATCTAAAGATTGGGGAACTACTGTAAAATAAAAAACTGGTGAGGGGAGCATTTTGATAATGAGAAACGTAGAACTACTCCAGGCCATAGACTGGAATAATCGATCACTGTGTAGCTGCATTCTGCTTTGTGAAAACTACGAGCTGGTGATGGGAACAGACAGGAACTTGCCATGCATTGCACACAGTGCACACTGGCTTATTATGATAGTGGCTGGTAATCCGTGCCCATCTAGACACCCTCCATCGGCGCTGAATCCAATGTGAACAGCTGCAACAGCAACTAGAATGAAATCGATGCCAGCATTCAACCTAACGGGAAACATGGTTTACTTCAGCCAAGTTCAACCAAGTGCTTGGTGTCAGTCAGGTAGACTTGATCGATCCTAATCCAGGAAGGAGAGCACTAATCCAGGCATGACAGAGCAATGCCGTTTGAGATACTGTACCCCTACCCCATCACAGAATCAAATAGGAGTTCTGTGATCCTGCCCATGTCAAATTACAGCACTTATTGTGTGGAGGAAAGAGAAATCAAAGATTTTCTCACTGCCCTCTTTAAACATAGGAGAGTTGGCTTAAGTCACATGGCAGCCTCCAGCAGCTGGAAAAGGGCAAAGAGAAGAAAGGAACTGAGAAATCTGGTAATGGGAAAATGGAGAGATGGAGCAAACTGGTGAGGGAAACACCAGACCTCCCGCTATGAAAACTATTATGTGGAATGTGGAAATAAACATAAGTTCAAACTCAATGACGTTGAATGGTTGCTGGACTGATTGAGTGAGTCATCCATGGAATTCATACAAGAAAAAAAAAGAAAACCTCACCCTGCACAGAATGAAACCCTGAGGAGAGCAGAAAGTAGAAGTCACTCTCTAAAGTCACATGGGCTAAAGTAAAATTCCTGGCAGTGGCACTTTCTCTACTGAGGAGCTTGTACGTATGCCTCTGTCGCTGCGCTTTCGCCGTCTACAGTACATTAAGGTAGTGACGTCAAAAGAAAAGCAGAGCTCACACTTGCTTCCTTTTCAACAGTTTGTCGAGAACAAAAAAAAACATGAGTGTCTGTGTATCTTAAAGGAGAAATAGTCAACTTTTTCTTGAAAAACAGACGCTAAAATAAAAATAATGTTTCGAAAATATTTTATAAAAAAAGATTAAGCTTCATATATGTGTTTCTATTCAAAAATGACCACAAAAAGCACAAAATAATGGTAAAATATTATCAAGAATAGACGGATATAAACAAAGTCAGCCTGACAATGGCCAAAATGATTATTTTATCATTATTTTATGCTTGTTGTGGTCATTTTTGAATAGAAACATTATTTTAGAAACATTTTAGAAACATTATTTTTATTTTAGCGTTGGTTTTTCAAGAAAAAGTTAACTATAGCTCCTTTAAAGTTTGTCTGTCTGTCCGTGGGTCTGTGCGAAGGATGCCTCGAATCTCTAGCCCGTTCCATTGGCTTCACGGATTGGCCAACCTTTGTGTCACGTTGTGCCGTAAGTGGTCACTGGTCAGTAAGTGATAGCGTGTACAACACTACAACGGAATTCCTAATAATTATGGAGATATTCCCATATATCAATATTTAGTCGATACATGGCATGGTAGTGTGTGTGTGTGTGTGTGTGTGTGCGCGTGCGTGCGTGTGTGCGTGCGTGCCACCACTGCGACGTGCGTGCGTGCATGCGCTGGGGGGCTGATTGCCATTGCATTATGTTTCCTGCAGTGGAACCCCTATCCTCTCAGTCACAAACCACCACCTGCAGCTGTGGAGGTCAGCCAAATGTTTGAGTAGTGCAAGTTAAAAGATGAATGAATACAAATGTTGATGTTTAGAGAGATGGTAGTGTGAGAGTAGATGTTGCCTGAGGAAAGCAGAAATTAAGTCATGCAGGCCTCTATCTGATATCCTGACCTGTAGATACAATATCTAGATCTGCAGCAGGGTTATATCTCCATCCTTCCAGTGTGTTAAACATCACTATTTAGGCAGGTCAATGAATGCATGAAATCAAACCACAAGGTCTCTTCTTAGCATAATAAGAGTACGTATTATTAAGGCATACATTATCAGCTCGATAAGTTGATACCATGATGCGGCTTTTAACAATTTGCCCAAAGGAACAGGGATTCACAATCACCACCATGCACTTTTCACATTATGCTAATTACACAAGCACTAAAACAAACAACAAAAAACATGTACAATTATTACCTTACACTGTGTAGCCGGAGGCTATTTTACTCACAGCACAAAAACATATAAACCTAGACAGACATTGTGAAGACCGAACCACAAGACATGATCTGGAGATGGCTGAAGGGAACAAGGAGGTTTACTGCACTGTTGCTTCATTATCACTTTGTAATGTGCTTGTACTGTACATGTACAGTACACATAATTATTTTGGGACCATACTGTAAATTGGCTGTGGCCTACAGCCCTGTCCCAGCAAGTCCAGAGCCCTAAGCAGGTAAACATATTTATTCAAGCTAGAGAGTGAGAGAGAGACAGACAGAGAGAGAGAGAGACAGAGACAGAGAGAGAGAGAGAAATGAAAAGAAGAAATAAAACTGCTGAGTGACTTAAAAAGCAAGCAATTATAGACAAAGAAAAATACAAAGAGGGAACTATGCCTATGTTGCCCATGTGCTGAAGCCGAAGGGGGAACATGACCACAGTAGAGATACAGTAGATCAGGGCCAACTTTGTCATGCAGATACATCAAATATTCAATTTTGAAACAGATTCAGAACCATGTAAACGGTCCCCTGTCTCTACAACTCTAATCTCACATATTGCAGGTATGGTTGGATACCATTCTATCAAGACTATTCTGTACTAGCCTCGGAAACCCAGGCTTTTATTCTGTACCAACTAAGGCATAGGCTACACGGAGCTGGATTTTTCATATATCCTGGTTTTTCAGATATCCACATGGAAAAATATCTAGGTCCACACGACAAAGATATCTAGGTCCCCAGACCTCCACTAGGGGGACAAGCACACACACAGTAAAGTCTTAAGAGATATCCGGGTACCATGTCTAAACGGATCCAGTGAATCGGATATTTTTCAATGTCTCCACTTATTTATCCGGTCTCAAAAATATCCAGCTTCGTGTGGCTGCAAGCCCCAACCGCACAAAGAAATGTCTAGCTAATGTCTAGCTTCAGAAATATCCAGCTCTGTGTAGCCGGCACCTAAGATGACTAGAAGGTCAGGTGTACTACTGCATCTTCAGTTTTAACTCTACACAAAGAATACTAGGGTGTGAATTGTTTAGTTGCTTTGTGCATTTTGTCTTGTTCCTCTATGAACGATGGTAAGCATAGAATGTTTCATCTTCCTCCGAGCCGTTACGTAATCAAACATCAGATTTCATCTTCTTGTGACTGAGCAACAGAGATATTCATTCCGCATCTACAGGAAAGGATTACCTAAATCAAAGACAAAATACTTATTGCAGACACAAAGAAAAGAATATTCGTTGTCAAGGTTTGCTGTTCTGCTATTAGGGATAGAAAAAAGAAGAAATAAATCTAACAGGAATGTGCATTGGGGTTGAGTTGAGATGGAATGGGGTATAATAATAATTTAAAAAAAAATGAATGTATAGAAAAATAAATACCAAACTTAGTCTTATAAGAGTGTGGCCTCTAGGCATGCAACAGTTCTCAGTTTCATATTGAACCATATGGTTCACCATCCACGGTAGACGCTTACGCTTGTGGATTGCAGATTTTCGGTTTTGCAATTACATTTCACGTTACTACTTTACACAGATTCTTACTGCCGAGATCAGATTTCAGTGTGAACAGTGTCACTCGCCAAAATGGCAATAGTAGATTTACAAGCATCGCTCATGTTGTAAGCTTATAGTCATAGATCATCTATTGTTGGCAAGCGACACTGTCGGATTAATAGATGCCTTCTGTATCAATTTGACATGTTATTTGCACTTTACTTACGTTGAGGTCGTTAAGCCTTGTTGAAAAGTTTTGTTATTTATGACAACAGCTCGATATAAAGACAAATATTCCATGATAGTGGAGAGGGACAACACTTTTAAGTGTTGTAAGCGTAACCTCATACAGAGATTAAAAGAACCAAAAACTATTTGGAAATAATGAAAGGCAAAGAGACGAAAGGTTTGTTTATGCCCTTGAAAATATTGTCATAATGGAAAGTGAAATATTAAATATTTTCTTCAAAGAAAATATTTTCAAAAGATATTGAAACTGCACATAAAAGGGTGACCCTCCGTACCCAATCTGACTTGCTATTTATCGATAGCAAGTCACTAGGTACCCAATCTGACTTGCTATTTATCGATAGCAAGTCACTAGGTGTGCAGTTTGCGAGAGAGGCTGCCGAAAACCACAATGTGGTGTTCAGTGACAAAGCACCATTATACTGTACAGGGGATATCCAGATGGCATGGCATCGCACCCGGCCGCATTGACAAACTACATAGCTTTATAAATACTTAATCTATAAGCACAATAAATGCTTCATAAGAACACTGCTAGTGTAACTAAAAGATTAGCTAAAAATGATTAATGATTAATTCGATTGTCAACTATGACAATCTCTAGTATACCCACACTCTTCACTGGCATTTCTTGGTAGTACACAAGGAGCTTAGACTATTTGCAGAGAGAATTAGCTATTAAATGTTATGTGACATTGGTCTACTTACCAAGTTAGGTCAAGCTATGAAAAGACCTCAATAACAACACTCAAATCCTGTTCTAAACTGTTGAGGAAGTGCTCTGGCACACGACACGGTCTCTCTCTACCACCCAGTGGTTCTGTTGATCAGGCTCTCATGTCAGCCAGCCTGCCTTCCTTTCCAGAATCTGCCTGCCCATTTACTGTCTCTCTCTGCTTGTTACTACATGTCAGGGAAGAAGCTCTGCCATGTACAAACAGCGAAGTCTGGCACAGTCATTGACACTCAAGGATCAGGTTTCAGGCGGTACAGTATGTCAACGGAGCTGACCCGCAGTACAAACTGTGATGACCCTTAGCCACTGACTGAAGACATCAAACAACTGAACATGGAGACTATGTTTACTCTGATGAATCATAAGGCAAATCACACAATATTTGGGTATAAACCAACACAGGCTGGGATGGATTGTTGTCTTCATTTGCTGCTGAACAGGGATATGAGTTCTTTTTATTGTCCAACCCTGAAAATAAACGACACAGGCACTTATTTTTACTCTCTCTAGATCCCAACACCACAGAAAATATTGAAAATGTGAGATGGCGATGTGAAAGAAAATCTGATCTGCGCTGGCAGCTGGTACCTGTATAAATGGAGCCAAATATGGGCTCCGTTTTTCTATTCCAATTCAAACAGACAGATTTTATTTCTGCTCCTGTGTCTGCATCCCTTCTGCTTTAACTTTGAAGCCACCTTGGCTTTTTCCTGTCTGCCAGATATAACAAACAAAGGTAAACATAATCCTTTAAGGCAATTGTACAACAGTGCAAGTTGGACACCTATTCATTACAGAGCATAACACTCTCATTCTCCAAGTGCGTCTTGTGGCACAACCGATTACCACTTCTGCAGTGAAGCCTTGGCGCAAACAAGACACACACTTTATCAGTGATATCCTCATGAAACACTAGCCTATTTCCCATTATCTTCAATTCATGCATAAAGGGATAACAACGATCTTGTACTAGACTGTTCTTATTATCTATATAATGAAAAGATATTCTCCATTTAGCTTTTCTGTATTCTGTGCCCCATGGAGCTCATTATTCATGCATACGTGTTGAGTAGAGGCATATAGGTTGGCCGCCCGCTATTGGCTTTTCCAGATATATTGACATTATCTTTACTGTATGTTGTCAAATATGAAAACAATTATTTGCCATACACAAAGCAGAAACAAAAAGGAATGATGTGTAACCCAGCAGTGTCAGTGTCTAGTGTTAATGCTGTTTGACACCAGTTATATTTTGTACAATATATTTACAACTTTCCTACTACTAAAGTATGCATCAAATTTCACTAAATAGCAAAACAATATCAAAGCAGACCATAGTCACAAAAGCTCTAGTAATACTGAAGCATTTACCTTCACTGAGCAACAGGCTATTTCTCCAAATAAGTAGAGCATGCAAAAGTTGTATAATTATCAAAAGGTCATTCTAAAGTAAAGTTACAAAGCTCTATACACAATACGCAGTAATTTTGCTAAATTCATATAAACTAGCCCTTACCCGTTCAAAGATATGAGCTCCGAAATGATGTGCAGTGTGTGGATTATGGGATGTGCACTGTGCACACAGTATATGAGGGATGGAAAGTAACTTTAACTGGTGCTTGCATGCTAATATGTAGGAGCATCAATGTAAGAAATACCCGTTCCATTTAACGGCTACAGAGATACTGTGTACCGATCTGCATGATTTTGGACAACATCTGTAACAGGGCCAGAACCACCCCCCCCCCGCCCGCCCGCCCGCCCGCCCGCCTGGACACACACACACACTTTACTTTACTGTGTCTCTCTCTCTCCCTGTTTGCTGTCACTCTCAAATTGTTTTTAAATGATCGTGCATTTTAGGTTTGTGCCATCATTGAGCTCGGTCATTCACCCTCACAAAGTACACCAGATACTGCATTTGAAGCTTGAAACAGGATATTACTAATACATCACACCTGTCCTTGTCAGACCTTGCTGTAACGCAGTGATTCTCAACCTTTTTCATTTCAAGGAAGCCCAATTGGTACAATTTTATTTATGGGAGACCCAATCTACGAATATCTTTTATTGCTTTTGAGTGATAACCACGCGGGATTTTGTGCCTTATAGCGAGTCTCCAATTCAATTCTTAGCTGGCCAGACCATTGCGCTGCAAGTTATTCCTCTACACTCTCAATCAGAAAAAGGCCCATAAATAAATAAAATGTTAACAAATAAAATGTTAACAAATTAAACTAGAAATGCCCTCTGTCGAGGTGCCAACTTGCGCCATGTATGGCCTACTTGTGTGCAAGCAGAGCGCACCAAGTGCGCTTACCACTGGCAATGCCAATGACATCACCACTGGCATCACCATGAATACTGGTCCCTCATTGGCTGTTAATGATGACGTTGACACTGCCAGAGATGCTGGTCCCTGATTGGGCTACGATCTTAAAGGACCAGGTCACCTCTGGGACAACCAGATCTTATTTTATTGTTGTGTGGGACACGATCAACACAATCCTGAATTATTTTTTGTGTTCAATCTGTGTTTTTAGATATTTTAGTATTTCAGCTGATTTCAGCATGCTACAACTGGTCATATGATGCAAAATGCATCATATGACAAGTTGTAGCATGCTGAAATACTAACATATCTAAAAACTCAGATTGAACACAAAAAAATATTCAGGATTGTGCTGATCGTGTCCCACACAACAATAAAATAAGATCTGGTTGTCCCAGAGGTGACCTAGTCCTTTAAACAAGAGAGTACACCGAGGACACCGATATACTGTACATACACACCCAGCCGATCGTAGTACTTGCGCGCTCCGCTTGCGCAAGTAAAAATACATGACATAGTCTGATATAATTTGGTCCAGAATTACTTTACTGTCTTTATTGAAGTCTAGGTATAGACTAGAGATAACAATAAACCTCAGACCAATTTAGCCATTCTTGTATGTTCTCTAGTTGTTCATGTAATAATGAAGATTTGCTCAATAATTACCCTATGTTGTCCACACACCCAGCTTAGCAGCCAGTAACTAATGAACCAAACATAGTTCAGAGGCTAACAATATAACTGACCATCACCAACAGGCACCCTAATGCCAGTGCTGACTCTTGGAATATTAACTAGCCACATAAATGGCACATCGCAGAAAGAATGAGGTGAATAGAGAGAGATACAGAAAGGTGGAAAGACTTGTTGAAAGGGAGACAGAGACACGGATAAAGGGAGAGAACAAGCTGGGCACATGTGGTACAACAAAGGATGGTTTCCTCGCTCTGCTCTTTAAAGACGACTACAATAACATTGAGTAATGTTGGAGTGCAGAGTGTAAGAAAGTCTGTTTTTGGAAGGTTGATTCGCCACCTTGAATTTACTTTGTTGTGACACCTACAATATTCCACTCTCAGTAGTTCTGGACGTTTTATTGTGTGTGTAAAGTGTGTGCGTACGTACGTGTGCGTGCGTGTGACAATGGCCAGAGATAATACAAAAAATCACACCCGTGTGAACTGAGCGGTGGTTTACCCACCTAGTCTCAACAGCACCCTCTTACCCACCAACCCCTCCCCCCTTCCCCCCTGTGTGTGTGTGTGTGTGTGTGTGTGTGTGTGTGTGTGTGTGTGTGTGTGTGCGTGTGCGTGTGTGTGTGTGCCTGGCCTGGCCTGAAAACAGCGCCCCTCCCTTAACATGTGTGGTCAAAAAAGGTACTACACCACAGGCTTCAGGCTACATACAGACCCACCCACCCACCCACCCACATACAAACATACCTACACACACGGCCACGCTATGGAGACGGTGTGACCACCGCTCAAAAAAATAAAAATACAGCTTAGATTCAAATTCTAGCTCCCTGAACCCTCTAGGGTCTCCACTTCGAAGAGTTTCACCTTCTCAATTTGTTGAAAGGCAGACAAAAATACTGGCTTTGTGCCAGTTGTTTGATGCATGGTGCTGGTCCAAGAATAATAATTTTACTGGATGTTTCTATTGTATAAACAATGATGCAACACAGACTTGGGCTAGGGCAACAGTCATTTGGTGTAAAATATAACCGGCTTTGACACTTCCTGGCGGAAGCCAAGTTGGAAAACACTTTGGAAGGAAAAGAAAGCAAAATGATGATCAATGCAAGAACAGCATCATCTCTGGTTAGGCACAGTGCGAGATTACTTTCAGGGGGTTCATTATGTCTTAAGTTAGCTTCATAAACCACATTTCATTGACCAGTATTCAAACAATGACAAAAAAAATCAACAAAACCCTCCATTGACAGACTGTGACTGACTGTGTCCTTGTTTACCTTTTTTTTATATATATATAATTTTGGGGGTCCTTGTCCTTGACATGAAAAGAAGGTTTGACCACCAGTGATATTATAGCAATATAGCTTTTTTCAGTAAACCGTTTTAAAAAGCATTTGTAGATCGTCTATTTCCACTATTAAAGGGATATTTCACTTTCAAAAAACGTTGTCATTTTTATCGTCTAATCAGGGTTTAGTGGACAGTTTTTCAGTTGCTTGATTCAGTAATTAGACATTTGATATTCATTTTATCAGACCACGCCCCTTTCCTATACAAAACCCATTTTAACTTCAAAATCAAATTGTGAATCTGCTGATCTGTAGTGTGTTATGCCAAATAAAACAAAAACTTGACAGAGTAGTTCTGTTATTGAACAGAACAGAAATCAATACTTATTTGCTTTATGCCATTTTATTTTGAACTTTATCAAATGTTATGTTCCACAGTTTAAAATAAATCTGCTTAGGAGGTACTAATTGCAAATCTTTTACTCCCAGTTCTTATTTGTAATTAGTTAGAAGAAGTGTCAGGCTCACACCGACTACATCAACAGACATATGCCATTCATTTTCAATGGGGGCACGCGATCAGCCCGGCGAGTACTACAAGGCGAGGTTTCTGATGATTTGCCTTACCTGACGGACTGTCACTAATCTAATTTGAAAAACGTTTGACTCGTCCAACTTTATTCAAAACTGGTTCGTCGATCGGATCCGTCCAGGCAGCCAATAATGTAAGGAGCGCCTTACACACCTGTGCCATAGTATAGGTCTAGCTGAGGGAAATGACAGGAAGTGACCCAAAAGCGTGATTGTAAAATAACAACACCGCCAAGACAAACCTCTGCAGCACTGGAGCCGTGTTGGACTGGTGCTGTACAAAATGTTGTTCCACGCGCGGCTTCACACCTACTCATTTAATCCCTGCTCATTAGAGTAGAGGACAGAGTACAGCAACTTGCAATGGGCCTGGTCTACAAGAATTCGTAGACAACGCCACAAAGCCACCCATGTACCTGTCAAACCATTTCAAAAACGTTAAAGACACTCACAAGGACGACCCCAGAGGGAGCTCCACCAATCTCCTTCAACCCAGATTCGGCTCAAACGAGTTTAAATTAATTCTACTGCTATGCCGCCAAAATGTGGAATGCCGTACCACTAGTCCACTACCAACCAATCCTTACTCTCCTTCAAAACCGATCTAAAAGCAGGTGGCTAAAATTCGTAACTGGTCCCTGTAATACTACGCTTTTCACCAGAAATCCTCCCCACCGCCCAACTGGTAAAGGGGGTAGCCTACATTACGTGTATGAAGCCAAACATTTTTGAGAACCAAACAGAGTTAAGCCTATTTTATACTCAATTGTACGCTGGTTGTGCTGCCGTGCTGCTGTGATGCCGTAAATAGCAGATATAAACCTCACAACACATCTGGGAGGTTGCAAGCTTGTAGATCTGCTACTGAGCACAACAACGGAACTCAACCAAGTATAAATCAGGCTTTTTTTAGAGGATACCTACACACACTGTAATGACTGTATCATCGTCCATCACTTCCAGTTAAAAAATAAACACTATAATAACTATCGACACAGCGCTTCAGTGTCATCCAAGCACCTTTATGTCACCATTGTCCTCATTCATTGTGCGAACTGCGAAGACCACCCCCCTCCTACCACTACCACCTTGCTTCAGTTCCCAATGACAACACAAGGCAAGCTGCCTGTTTACTTACTGTATCCTGTTACACGAACAACTAAATATTAAATAAAAAGAAACGACTTAATACGACAGACCAGCTGATCTGACAGCCCTGGAGTTAAACTAGTTCTGGTCCATAGCATTAGAAGAAGTTCTCCTTAACACCATATGTCACAGATGAGCCCCCACCTCACGTCTAAAATACACATTTTGGAGAGAAAATAAAACATTTCCCCGGAAGTTTTGAGACTCTATTGGAAGTTTTAGCTACTCCACACCGCCCTCTACAGATCTTGTCAATAGAAAATTCCATTGACCAGATTTTGCCTTCCGGTGAAATATTCTCTTTTCTGGCTAAAAAGTGTATTTTAGACGTTAGGTGGGGGCTCAGAATATTCCCACTAAGGAAAGTATGTTTCCAACTCCCTAAAGCCGTCTTTGTTTTGGTGAGTAGCGAAACTGTATTGTTTTATTGTTTTACTACAGACAGGGTGGCAGCCTTTTCTGTGCGAGCGCAAGAGATCATTGCTGACATAGCGATAGCGTTAAGGAGAATAATTCTAACGCTGGTCCATATATGGACCAGAGCTAGAGTTAAACTGAAGAAAACACAATCTTACCACCAAGGCATAAGGACTATTTGTTGTTCTTGTCACGATTTGTATGGCCTGATCCATTCAGCCTTGTAGTACGAAACCGACGACAAAGTAGGCCATTGTGTGTGTGTGTGTGTGTGTGTGTGTGTGTGTGTGTGTGTGTGTGTGTGTGTGTGTGTGTGTGTGTGTGTGTGTGTGTGTGTGTGTGTGTAGTTGTATTACAACTCACCAAGGGTCAAACTCGTGAATGATGCTCTCGAAGCGGATGACAGCGAAGAGCCTGGAGCTGAAGCCGGCCAGCCAGGCCAAGAACAGGATGGTGAAGGACAGCAGAGACTGCCAGCCGGCAGGCTGCGTCAGACCCACCGACAGACCTCCTCCTCCTCCTCCTCCTCCGCTGCCGCTGCTCATCTCCCCGGCCACCGCCGTGCTGCTGGTGCGCCCGTTCCCAGAGTACGGTGCCCCGATGCTCGCCGCGGAGGATTTGTGTTTGTTGTCGGAAACAACTGGGTGATGTTCCGCCATATTCTACGTCAGTCCCGCTGTGGCTAACAAGCTATCTGGTGCACACACACACACACGGGAAAGAAAGCCCCCCCTTCTCGCTGCCACGCTCCACTTCTGAAGCTCCTTTCGCCCCCTTCCCTTCCCTGCGCGCCCCTCCCTGTGCCCAGGCGATGGATTTATTCCCGACTTCCAACTTCACTTTTCCAGCGACCAGAAATTCCACAAAGTTATCCCAAGGAGTCACATAGCAGCCGGGTTTTGCAGAGCATACTGGTGACACATGCGGCTAGCTTAGTTCCTCCTTCCTTAGTTGGAAGTGGATGATGATGGTGATGATGGGGCGGGAGCAGTGGTTAGCAGGAAGAGGCCGTCAGCCTGTCACAGGCAGACAGGTACAGCGAGGCGGGCCGCAGCTCTGGAAGTGAACCAATCCCGCGGCAGAGGACCGCTAACAGACAGCGAAATCCTACCAATTGTACCCCGCCATTCTGACAGTGGCGGATGACAGGTCACGAGCCGACGCACCAATAGGCGCGGAGGATTTAGAGTGACTGACAGCAGGGAGAGCGTATCGGATATGAACAACACAGGACGGCCGGAGATGCACGGGCCAATTAAATAAATGAATTCGACCAGAACATATTGACAAGGCGGAAACGTGTCACGAGAGTGAAAGTGACAGCCGGGAGTAGTAAAATAATAACAATAACTTATAATAACATAATTATCAACATTGAATAAAGTATTTTCTGTTCTGTTCTATTCTATTCTGTTCGGTTCTGTGTTGTACTATATTTCTATTCTATTCTATTCTATTCTATTTAAGTGCAAAGTCTGCTTCTCTTTGTTGAATAGTGAATAGAACTGGTACAGTACAGATTAAAAACTTAATTTCACTGCCAGCCAGGGAACATCTTCCTTGGCTCATAAGGTTGACTACTGAAGTTGTTCTTGGAGTCTGTGCCTTAGAAATGAGACAGTCAGTTTGGACCAGAGGAGATGAGAGGGATAGTGTTATAGACTATGTGGGGGTGCTCAGGAGGAACTGCTTGATAATTCAAGAGTCTACTGCAGCGAGGGGAACTCACCAGAGAAGAATGTCCTCCTGGCATCGCACTCACATAGCAGTGCAATGGAAGACCACCCATTTTCAATATTGAACTATGTCATTAATACACCTTAGAGGAGTTGTGTGGAAATTAAAAAAAAGTTCTCCCCCTTCTGTGTTGCCTAGAACTGGAGGATTGATTTTGAGGTTTGTATTGCAAATTACAACTTGATGACATCGCACATTGTACTTTACAATACAAACCTCAAAATCAATCCTCCAGTTCTAGGCAACACAGAAGAGGGGGAACTTTTTTTTTATTTCCACACAACTCCTCTAAGGTATACTAATGTCATAGTTCAATATTGAAAATGGGTGGTCTTCCCCTTTAAATGAGTTCAGAAGTTTTGCCTCTATTCCAGACGTGTTCTCTTGGGAAGAATCAGCTATGGCTGAACAGAACACTAGTCAAATTAGACTGACAGCATTGTGTCTGATTGTCAACTGTTATGAACACAAGGTTGGAGTAATCTATCAGTTTATATAATAATTATATGTTGGGTAAATATTTATCTGTTGAATCAAGTAATATAGGCAATAAATGTGTGAACTGTCACTCAATAATGAAATAATGAAAAATCTAACTTTCCAGGATAATCTTTGACAGCTGTCGAGAGGCATACATTTCTATTATGCCTATACAACTTTGTGAAGAGGCCTCTTCATATATATTCATTCAATGAGTACTTAGTTCAAGGGTTGAACAAAGTTGTGAAGGAACTATTGGGTGATATTTCCCATTACAGGGTAGGCTAGACTCAATGACCTTCTCTCATGCAGAGATATAAGAAACCTTATTTCATTCACTCATTGATATAGTGTAACCTTTAGAAATAAACCAGTGCTCCTTCATTGCAATGGCATGCATTCAACATCCCACCTATATTTCCTTAGAACAGTGACAGACTGAGTATAATGTTGCATTTGATCTTCAACTGCTCTAGTGACAAGAGCACTTGAAGATTAAATGCAACATTATACTCAGTATAAGACTAGTCTAGTAGCATATGCCTGAATCACAACCATCATATCATGTGAGAGTGTATTTATGAATAAGTGCACTTGTTTGTTTGTTTGTTAGTTCAGTTGACTCAAACATTTGTTTCCATTTAAATTCAAGACATGGAGCAACTGTAATAGTGTTCCTCCTTGACATTCTGGGTGTATCCATAACAATCTATACTATAATTTCGCGAATGTCTGAGTGAGTGTCTGAGTGAGTGTCTGTCACAGCGTTTCTCCTCAGTGGCTGGAGCAATTGATCTGAAATCGCATCACCATAAGCATATGAACACACCTGACATAACTGTGAAGCCCGTTTGTCACTTTCACAAATCGTATGCTGTATATTAGCATTTTTATGGTGTATCTACTATCTATTCTGCATCTAGCATGAGGCACATCTATTCTGCATCTAGCTTGAGGCAAAATGTTTAACCAGCTCTGTGTGTGTGTGTGTGTGTGTGTGTGTGTGTGTGTGTGTGTGTGTGTGTGTGTGTGTGTGTGTGTGTGTGTGTGTGTGCAGGCAGGCGGGTGTGTGTGCAGGCGGGTGGGCGGGCGGGCTGGGGGGGGGAGAGACAGTATCTCTGTAGCCATTAAACGAAACGGGTTTCTTACATTGATGCTCCTACATCATGCAAGCACCAGTTAAAGTTACTTTCCATCCCTCATATACTGTGTGCACAGTGCACATCCCATAACCCACACACTGCACATCATTTTGGAGCTCATATCTTTGAACGGGTAAGGGCTAGTATATGCTAATTCTCGTCCTGCAGGTGCACTGTACCGTGTTCACTGAAGAGTAAAGGGGAAATAATAAGTTGAGGGAGAATAACAAATCAGAAAGAACTCTTGTTGCTTTGGATTTATTTGTTATCCTGGATGTCTTCAATTACATTGCTTGTTTTCCTCGGCAATTACTGCAAACCAGTCATTGCAACCGAAGGTCGCAGTGAGAAACGTCACGGCTTGTCCGTGTCCGTCTGTCTGGACGTGTACATATTTTTACGGCCTATGGGTTTGCCGCTCTGACATCATGCTCTGATGTCACTGTGATGTCAGGGGAACCACTCTAACAGAATGGGTTTGCCGCTCTGACATCACGCTCTGGCTTCACTGTTATGTCACACTAACAGAATCCCTTTTATGCCCATATATGGAGTTCCCTGATGTCATCAATATTAATGATGCCCTGTTAGAGAGATCCCAGGGGGAACACATCCCTTTATGCCCATATATGGAGATATGGAGATCCCTGTGATGCCAGGGGAACAGATCCTTTTTATGTCCATATTATGGAGATCCCCTGATGTCCACATCCCTGATGTCCACATCACTGTGGTGTGACCTCGCCCTTTAGGGCGATGTCGCTTGTCGCCTTGAGGCGTCTTACTAGTATATATACTGTACTACACACACACACACACACACACACACACACACACACAGACACACACACACACACACACACACACACACACACACACACACACACACAAACACGTATTCACACACAAATAAGGTATAGGAGGTGTAGAAAATCCCCTCTACTCCTGCTCTGCCCCAGGTGGGAGGAGCCCAAACAGACTCACTCAACTCACCTGATAGACAGAGAATTAACACCACCTGCATGTAATTTCAGCCTGCCCTTTAAAAGGCAGCCATTCCACAGAGTGTTCATTTTGTTTGGTTTTCCTGAGTTTGGTTTCCTGAGTTATAGTTTTCGTTTCCTGAGTTTACCCAGGGGGCAAAGGAAGGTGTGCTGCATTTGCCCCGACATACAAAGTTGTCCACCAGAAATATTATCTATGACCCAGTAGGATCACAACCTATATGGACAACCCGGTCAATTTGTACAACAAAGTCCAATATGGCCGCCTTTTTAGTTTTAATGGGGGGTGAATATGGCAAAATTTTAAACTGAGGGATATTTCCACGAAACTTCACAGGTTGATCAATGGTATACATATGAACATTTTTTGTATTGCAAGTTTCCATGAAATCCAATATGGCCGCCACAATATGGCCGCCATAATGTAAGGACCCAGAAAATAGGTTTTGCCTCCAACTTCTGAACCAGATGAGCTAGAAACGCAAACTTGGTGTCTATTTCATGGTGTCTGACCATGGGAGACTCAATGGAATAGCTAATTTTATTATTGGGTGTGTCTGGACCTTTATTGTGCATATTTGCAAGATGGTGGACTCCCAAAATAGAGCTTTAACATAATTTCTACCATGATTGTGGACTGCTTTTGCAAATACAAGCAATATGAATCCATTTGCTAAGATTTATGGCACAGAAGGGACTTATACCTGTATTATGCTTGAGTTTGCATGTTGTCAAAATGGCTGTAAACGAGATATTATATTTCCTGTCCGATTCTACTGTATGTAGTTGTAGCAATGACTTCAGATAAAATCAGAGACCAAAACAATGTATCTTAGAAATTATTTTTTAATTAAAAAGAAAGAAAAAAAAGAGAGATTATCTCAATGAAATGAATGCAACTGCCTTTTTGGGTCTTTCACACATAGACATGCACATGCTTTCCAACAACTTCAGCTTCAGGGAAATTATAATGAACACATGATTAAAACAGGCTGCATTATAATGCAAATAATTGCTAGTCACTATCACTGTCATGTGTACCTATCCTGCTGCATCTTGTCTCCAGTCCTTGGCAACGACACCCCAAGTAGCATGCAATTCCCTTCTTCGCACATGAAAAGTTTTTTCTGGCAGCCTTTGATACAGCTACATGATATTGCCTTGTCCATTGATATAGGCCAGGCTGTAGGTGGCAGCAGCTTCAACAGGGTTGATCGGTTATTTAGGAACTTGTACACTCTTAGCTTTGCCAGGTCAAAGTCCTCCGAATGGTCAGCTTTTGATGCATATACAGCTATTGTCAGAGATGGGGACTCGAGTTAAAGACTCGTCACTCGAGTTGACTCGAATAGCACTTTTGGCGACTCCAGACTCGACTCGGACTCGCCCCTCAAAGACTCGAGACTCCACTCGACTCGTGATCATAAGACTCGTGAATTTCACGAGTCTTAAAATATTTTAAGCACTATAATGCATGACAAGCCCGACAAATATTGTCCTTTCCTTCTCCTTTCTTCTTTCTTTCTTCTCTGGTGCGCGGCTGAGCGCCGCTGTACGGCTGAGCGCTGCGCAAGGACACAGGGGCGACTGGGTTGTTTTTCCCAACGTACTTAAGCGCAACGGTGGGGGCCCAGGAGCGCTTCGCTGTGTTCACTTGGACCGCGCAGAGCGGCCCGTTGGGAAAAACGCAGTCTGTCTCGCAAAGCGTGGCAGACACAGCCGTCTGCATGGACCTTTCATCCTAAGATTTAAATATTAAAACGGCGAAATAAAACACACATGTTTAGCTCATCATCAGCTATTTTACTTCAGCTAACTTGGCCTTTGTTTAATAATTTGATAAAATGATAGGATTATCTGTGAGAACCTGCTTATCTAATGTCGGGTTTCTCTCCGAGCGCATCCTCCTCTCGTCTTGTTCCACCAGCTGCAGCAGCTATAGTCTAATAGCTGAGCTCATTAACCCCTCGTACTTATTGTTTAAAGCATTAACGTGAGGTTACGCCACCATGCCCTGTAAGCCCTACTGTTACACTGCTAGAGTAGAGGATTATTAAATTGTTTTTGTATCTGTTGCGCTCGTGCTTATATAGTGCGTCTTTTCAAAAGAGAAGATCTATATCTAGACGCGCCATGACACGGTGGATTAAATTATATCTTAACTAAAACTGCTATTGCAAATGATGCTGTGTCAATGACTAAGTAATGTATCAATCCTGACATACTGTCTGTTTATATTAATACAGTAAAGGAGTGATCGTGAATACAATCATGCATGCACTTGCCAGTACATAATTTAATTAATATACGCCGGCAACAAACGTTTACAACAGTGATGTAAAATGTATTCCCAGTCCAATTCCCACTAAGAGTGCACGTCACTATGGTAACCAGTAGCGATACGTTTTACGGCAGTAACTGCCGTAAAGTGTTATGTTGCTGCCTGTCGGTCCAGCTCAGCTGGCGGCGGCTTCAAATAGAGAAATTGTGATTGCATCGCAATTCGTATTAAAAACAACATTTGAATACTTGTATAGCTCAAACGCTCTTAGGAAAATGTCAGTACAGATAGCTACAAAGGTCTACAAAAAGGATTTAAACACAAGAAAGCACAATGGCTTGTTTACATTGACATTGGGGTCCTTTCGTACTGGATTTAAAAAAGTCAAGCAACTGAAGCAAGTGTGGCAGGTTTTGGGATTATTTTATTCACAAAGAAAGTCGTCGGATGATGATTGGGACGGCCGGGGACCCTGCTACTATTGGACATAACTGCGTTGCTTCCAAGGAACTTTCACCTAGGAAGGAGAGGCAGGAGGTCTACTTCAGAGATGTTTCCTGGGGGAAATGGATCCATTATTATTAATCGTGGAACTTTTAACTGCCTCCGTAGCGTGACTGTGAGTAAATACATTCATGTGTCTTTCCTAATTAGCCTGCCATGGCTGCTGCTGTAGCTGTATCTGTGAGTACCGGGTGATCCTGATGCGCCATCTAACTTTTTCAGCTGGAGGCTAGATCATTATAAAAAATAATAAAAAAAGATATATATGTATATAAAGACTCGTAACTCGACTCGGACTCGCCACTTAAAGACTTGAGACTCGACTCGACTCGTCCCCCAAGGGCCCCAAAGACTCGACACTCGACTTCGACTCGCCACTTAAAGACTCGGCACTCGACTCGACTCGTGATCACGAGACTCGTGGGCATCTCTGGCTATTGTGAGTCAGCTTTTGATGCATATACAGCTATTGTGAGGTCTCTAGCCTGATTCTTGACATCCTCTGAGAGGGAATAAGAGGAATTTTCACCAAACTCCTGAAGTGCAGGGAGATCTAGACCCATGCTGGTCTTGAACCATGCTTTCTTTCCAGTGAAAAAGGGATAGCTGGTGGTATCTCTCAGGCTGTGAATAAAGGGCAGGGCACGACACTGTGCGAGTCCAAGGGCTGAGACCACGTGATGGATAGGAAGATATGCATCCTGCTCTGTGCTCACCCACAGCTCTGGAAGGTCTAGGAGGTAGGTGGCAGCATGATATAGGCACATGATGATGATGTCTGTGTCATTAGCATGGATGACAACTCTGTCAACTTTGTGAGCCTGGACACTGTAGATGGTGTGTAGAATTACCCTTGTGTCGGCCTCCTGTTGTGTTGACTCTAGTGCAGGGACATCAACAACACACCCCTCCTTGTTCACCAACACTCCTTGTCTCTTCTTTAAATCCTCGACTCAGGTAAAGATGGGTTGTAGGGTTAGGGTTAGGGTTAGGGGTTATGTGGGTTGTACCCACATAAAGAATATGAAGTCTCTGCACAATATACAGCTCCTGATCCTCAAGAGTGTTTTGCTGTCTCTGAAAACAAAGCAAACCTTCTAAGATTCCTCTGTGAAGAATGGTGTCAAAATGAGACACTTAAGTCTGCTCTTGGTACAACCCATCTTTACCTGAGTGGAGGATTTAAAGAAGAGACAAGGAGTGTGGTGATCAAGGAGGGGTGTGTTGTTGATGTCCCTGCACTAGACTAGAGTCAACACAACAGGAGGCCGACACAAGGGTAATTCTACACAACATCTACAGTGTCCAGGCTCACAAAGTTGACAGAGTTGTCATCCATGCTAATGACACAGACATCATCATCATGTGCCTATATCATGCTGCCACCCACCTCCTAGACCTTCCAGAGCTGTGGGTGAGAACAGAGCAGGATGCATATCTTCCTATCCATCACATGGTCTCAGCCCTTGGACTCGCACAGTGTCGTGCCCTGCCCTTTATTCACAGCCTGAGTGGCTGAGATACCACCAGCTATCCCTTTTTCACTGGAAAGAAGGCATGGTTCAAGACGAGCATGGGTCTAGATCTCCCTGCACTTCAGGAGTTTGGTGAAAATTCCTCATATTCCCTCTCAGAGGATGTCAAGAATCAGGCTAGAGACCTCACAATAGCTGTATGGATCAAAAGCTGACCATTCGGAGGACTTTGACCTGGCAAAGCTGAGAGTGTACAAGTTCCTAAATAACCGATCAACCCTGTTGAAGCTGCTGCCACCTACAGAAAATGCCTTTGGCCTGCACCTGAAAAGAGCTGCTCTAGCAGCCATAATAGATAAAACTGCACACATCGCGAAGCCAGACATCCCTTGCTTCATTGAATATGGATGGACTCTCAGTGATGGGAAGGCAGTCCCCTGTCCATATACAGAGCCAGCCTGGCCTATATCAATGGACAAGGCAATATCATGTAGCTGTATCAAAGGCTGCCAGAAAAACTGTTCATGTGCGAAGAAGGGAATTGCATGCTACTTGGGGTGTCGTTGCCAAGGACTGGAGACAAGATGCAGCAGGATAGGTACACATGACAGTGATAGTGACTAGCAATTATTTGCATTATAATGCAGCCTGTTTTAATCATGTGTTCATTATAATTTCCCTGAAGCTGAAGTTGTTGGAAAGCATGTGCATGTATGTGTGAAAGACCCCAAAAGGCAGTTGCATTCATTTCATTGAGATAATCTCTCTTTTTTTTTCTTTCTTTTTAATTAAAAAATAATTTCTAAGATGCATTGTTTTGGTCTCTGATTTTATCTGAAGTCATTGCTACAACTACATACAGTAGATTCGGACAGGAAATATAATATCTCGTTTACAGCCATTTTGACAACATGCAAACTCAAGCATAATACAGGTATAAGTCCCTTCTGTGCCATAAATCTTAGCAAATGGATTCATATTGCTTGTATTTGCAAAAGCAGTCCACAATCATGGTAGAAATTATGTTAAAGCTCTATTTTGGGAGTCCACCATCTTGCAAATATGCACGATAAAGGTCCAGACACACCCAATAATAAAATTAGCTATTCCATTGAGTCTCCCATGGTCAGACACCATGAAATAGACACCAAGTTTGCGTTTCTAGCTCATCTGGTTCAGAAGTTAGAGGCAAAACCTATTTTCTGGGTCCTTACATTATGGTGGCCATATTGTGGCGGCCATATTGGATTTCATGGAAACTTGCAATACAAAAAATGTTCATATGTATACCATTGATCAACCTGTGAAGTTTCGTGGAAATATCCCTCAGTTTATAATTTTGCCATATTCACCCCCCATTAAAACTAAAAAGGCGGCCATATTGGACTTTGTTGTACAAATTGACCGGGTTGTCCATATAGGTTGTGATCCTACTGGGTCATAGATAATATTTCTGGTGGACAACTTTGTATGTCGGGGCAAATGCAGGTTTCCTAAAAAAAGGCTGGTTTGCCCCCTGGGTAGTTTGTTTCTTGTGTTTCCCTGTGATGCATTAATTGAGTGAGTATTTCGGTTACAGTTTATTTCATGATTCAGTTTGTTTTCTTTATTAGGTTATATGTATTAGTTACTGATTGTTTGTTTCCTTTGTATTTTGTAGCTTAAAATCATCACCTTCAGTACCAAGCCATATCTCCATGTCCATATGTTGCCATGCCATTGCCACCTGTTAATAAATACAACTTAACTTTTATGTATCTGGTCCACTGGTCTAAATATTCTGACAGATATTCTGGTGTCGAGTACTACCCATTTATATCAGCATTTCAGTATACAATCTTTACATGGTCCTTCGAGCCGGAAGTATTTGACTATCAGGCATAGACCAGCAGTAAATCACCCATATGGAATACATACAGCAAATGGCATGGCAACAGTTCAACAGCCAGACATATGGACAGTCAGCACCGAGTTACGCTACCACGGCTAATGGCTGCTCTCAGCCACAAACCTCCCAGCAGCACTTCCCAACCCAGCCTATCACCCAGCACCCAGTTCAACCTCCAGTCCAGCAGTGCACCACCCAGCCGTACAGCTACCAGCAGCCTACCTACCAGCAGCCCTACAGCTACCAGCAGCCCACTTACCAGCAGCCCACCTACCAGCAGCTCTACAGCTACCAGCAGCCTACCTACCAGCAGTCTACCTACCACCAGCCCTACCTGCCGGCCCCCCAGCAGCCTTCCTACCAGCTGGCCCCCCAGCAGCCCTCCTACCAGCCGGCCCCCCAGCAGCCCTCCTACCAACCGGCCCCCCAGCAGCTTTCCTACCAGCCGGCCCCCCAGCAGCCCTCCTACCTGCCGGCCCCCCAGCAGCCTTCCCACCAACCGGCCCCCCAGCAGCCTTCCTACCAACCGGCCCCCCAGCAGCCTTCCTACCAACCGGCCCCCCAGCAGCCTTCCCACCAACCGGCCCCCCAGCAGCCTTCCTACCAACCGGCCCCCCAGCAGCCTTCCTACCAACCGGCCCCCCAGCAGCCTTCCCACCAACCGGCCCCCCAGCAGCCTTCCTACCAACCGGCCCCCCAGCAGCCTTCCTACCAACCGGCCCCCCAGCAGCCTTCCTACCAACCGGCCCCCCAGCAGCCTTCCTACCAGCCGGCCCCCCAGCAGCTTTCCTACCAACCGGCCCCCCAGCAGCTTTCCTACCAACCGGCCCCCCAGCAGCCCTCCTACCAGCCGGCCCCCCAGCAGCTTTCCTACCAACCGGCCCCCCAGCAGCCCTCCTACCAGCCGGCCCCCCAGCAGCTTTCCTACCAGCCGGCCCCCCAGCAGCCCTCCTACCTGCCGGCCCCCCAGCAGCCCTCCTACCTGCCGGCCCCCCAGCAGCCCTACCAGCCGGCCCCCCAGGAGTTTGCCTTCCACCAGCCGGCCTCCCAGCAGTACCAGCCACCGCCCGGCCCCACCCAGTCGCCTCTACCACCCGGGCCTCCCCAGTTGCCGCAACCAGCATCAGAGCCTCCCCAGTCGCCGCAACCAGCATCAGAGCCTCCCCAGTCGCCGCAACCAGCATCAGAGCCTCCCCAGTCGCCGCAACCAGCTCCCCCTCCAGAGCCCCCCCTCCAGGCGCCGCCTCCCCCAGAGCCCCCCCTCCAGGCACCGCCTCCCCCAGAGCCCCCCCTCCAGGCACCGCCTCCCCCAGAGCCCCCCCTCCAGCTAGCACCAGCACCACAAACCCAGACGCCCCCTGCATCCCCTCCAGTGGTGCCTCCTGCCCCAGGGTCCTCTAAGGCACCAGCTCTGCCGGTGGCACTCCCTGCCCTCCGAGTGGCGCCTCTGGCTCCCAACCCCTCCCCAGCACCTCTCCAAGAACACCCAGCACCACCTCCATCAGAGAAGCACGCCCAGGTGCACTCTGCACTCCATCTGCCACAGCCCCCAGCCCCCTGCCTGGTGCCCCACCGACACCGGCCTCCAGACTTTGACCCGAGGTGGCCCCACCGGCGTCGGTGGGCTTCAGCATGGCCCCATCTTCCAGGCCGCCCTCCGGACCCCCTGCCCAATCGATTGCGACTATCTGACTCACCCCACCCTTCTGCCCTGCTCGGGGTCTCGTGCCCCTTATGGGGCGGCTGAGGGCAGATGGATGATGCCTTTCCCTATAGCCCTGAACTGACATTGGGGATGTGGGATGTGGGGATTTTATGTATTATCAAATATGACTATATTTGATGGGGCGGCTGTAGAAAATCCCCTCTACTCCTGCTCTGCCCCAGGTGGGAGGAGCCCAAACAGACTCACTCAACTCACCTGATAGACAGAGAATTAACACCACCTGCATGTAATTTCAGCCTGCCCTTTAAAAGGCAGCCATTCCACAGAGTGTTCATTTTGTTTGGTTTTCCTGAGTTTGGTTTCCTGAGTTATAGTTTTCGTTTCCTGAGTTTGTTTCTTGTGTTTCCCTGTGATGCATTAATTGAGTGAGTATTTCGGTTACAGTTTATTTCATGATTCAGTTTGTTTTCTTTATTAGGTTATATGTATTAGTTACTGATTGTTTGTTTCCTTTGTATTTTGTAGCTTAAAATCCATCACCTTCAGTACCAAGCCATATCTCCATGTCCATATGTTGCCATGCCATTGCCACCTGTTAATAAATACAACTTAACTTTTATGTATCTGGTCCACTGGTCTAAATATTCTGACAGATATTCTGGTGTCGAGTACTACCCATTTATATCAGCATTTCAGTATACAATCTTTACAGGAGGTATAGGTATAGGAGTGGGGCGGCATAGCTCAGGGGTAGAGAAACCGTTATTAGAGCACGAAGGGTTCCCGAAGGGTTCCCAGTTCGAATCCGGGCTCCCCCTGAGTTAATGTCGAAGGGTCCCTGCATGGGCAAGACTCTGAACCCCACATTGCTCCCGGTGAGCTGATTGGTGCCTTGCATGGTTTCCTCCACCACCGGTGTATGAATCTGTGTGTGAATGGGTGAATGTAATGCACAATCTCTGTAAAGCGCTTTGGATAAAAGCGCTATATAAATGCACCATTTACCATTTTTTCAAGAAAGCTATTGTCCTTCTATGCTTGTAAATTGTATTTTGCTCTAAAGTTATGTTTTACATAACTGGCATAAATTAAGTGCAGATTACTATCAAAACACAGGAAGCTGCAGTGCTGCCAGTGCAAGCACAGTGGAAAACCACAACTTGACACATGCACCAACAATTTAATTTTACACCTCAGCTCATTTTCAGAAGGTATGTGAGATCATTGATTTTACTGAGATATCACAATTCACATAATTATAAATATCAATCCCACCGAATGTGCAATGCAATGTTTGTTAGCACACACAAGCTGTTAGACATCCTTTTTAAATAGGTGACAATTCCAGAAACCCTTTACTGCTACTGATGACACACTGTAGTGTAGGCCAGTGGTTCTTAAAGTGGGGTGTGTGTGTGTGTGTGTGTGTGTGTGTGTGTGTGTGTGTGTGTGTGTGTGTGTGTGTGTGTGTGTGTGTGTGTGTGTGTGTGTGTGTGTGTGTGTGTGTGTGTGTGTGTGTGTGTGTGTGTGTGTGTGTGTGTGTGTGTGTGTGTGTGTGTGTGTGTGTGTGTGTGTGTGTGTGTGTGTGTGTCAGTGTGCGTCAGATCAGTATTTATCAGTGTCCACACTTTACTATGCTGTTGTGCCATGTTATTCCACTCGATGGCACCCTAGAGCTCTTTTTCAAGAGGTAGTTCTGAGAACGTATGAGTGACTGCATTTGCAGTAATGAAACCAAACTGATACTTCAGGAATCATTTGAATGTTCTTATTTTAATGCCACCAAAATAGGAACCTTTTCAAATTTCAAAGGAATTATGTAAAAAAAGAAAATGTTTGAAAGTAGCCTATAGATGATTGCAGATTTTGTATTATTCTTTATTTACCCAGGGTAGTAGCTGTGCTCATTTTCAGCAACGCCCCATGCACATATAGGCTACACAGATAGACACCCACATTAAAACCTGGAGAGGAGACTGACCAGTAGCCTACACACTGTCTGTTGGCCACTGAGCAGCTCCACTGGAGCAGTTGGGGGTTCAGTGCCTTGCTCAAGGACACTTCAGCGGTATTGGGGGGAGGAGTGTGTTGTCGCCATTCACTTGCACCCAGATTTTTCCTGTCGGTCCAGGGAATTGAACTTGGAACCTTCTGGCAACAAGTGGCTCCTCTAACCTGATTAGGTGAGAACTGAGAACATTCTGTTACGTTTGTAAGGGTTTTTTATTTTGCAGAAAGCCTTTCATTGTACAATTTTATAAGAAGTCGCCATTTTGGATGTCTGACCAGTAAGACTCCCTAATCGGGAGATAATCGACCGTCAGGTCGCAGCGTGATTTTAGGGCAAAATGTGTAGGAGCAGTGTCCAAAAAATGTGTTTGAAAAAAATCGTCCTGATGGTGGTGCTATATGGGCCAGATTCATGTTGATGACATGAGTGTAGACATACTGTGTACCGATTTGTGTGATTTTAGGGCAAAATCTGTAGGAGCAGTGTCCAAAAATGTGTTTGAAAAAATGGGCCTGATGGTGGCGCTATATGGGGGGTGCGACCTCTTTTGCATCCATTCTGGAGCACCAGGAGTCGGTGGTCCCGGGGAATTCCCCGTGAACAGCCCCGTTGGGGTGTTTTTTGGCGGTGGCGGAGATATGAGTTGGGGAAAAGTGTTACGTGACGGACAGACTGACTGACAGACTGACAAACTGCCGGTGGAGGTTTTGGTAGTAACTGCGACCTGAGGTCGCAATCAATGTTTGCTGAGAGATTTTAGAGTGAGAGATTGGAAGTATACCACAGTTTTATTTAATTTGAAGTGCCCATGGGTGGCCTCCAAGTGATGCAGCTTTGGCATCATAGATTTGACAACACTATCACCCTGAAACAAAACATATAATTTAGTACAATACAACTTTTTTTGGATTATATTTGATTCATCTGTATTTTCAGACATTCACATTTTCAGGGGAAAACGTTTCTAGTACCACATCATACCAGGTGGGGACCCCCTGGAATTCCCATTGGGGCCCCTGGACCCCAAGTAACGACTATGTTTCTGATAAGCTTGCAGGTCAGGTCAAGGTTGGTCAGAACAAACCAGGCCATATTTGTGTGTGTGTGTGTGTGTGTGTGTGTGTGTGTGTGTGTGTGTGTGTGTGTGTGTGTGTGTGTGTGTGTGTGTGTGTGTGTGTGTGTGTGTGTGTGTGTGTGTGTGTGTGTGTGTGTGTGTGTGTGTGTGTGTGTGTGTGTGTGTGTGTGTGTGTGTGTGTGTGTGTGTGTGTGTGTGTGTGTGTGTACAACAAAATAAATGTAGGCCTATTTGTGTTTCTATATTGTGTTGAACTCGTGCAGTCAAGACTGTCAAGTTAGTTTTAATATAGCACTAGTGGCTACCATAGTAGCCTAGGCCTATAGGGCCTATAGGCTATTAAATGGAAATTACCCAACTTTGTTGCGTCTGCTGTGGAAATTAACATAAAATGACACATAGGATATTAGGCCTATTACACAATTTCCTGGTTAGGCCACACCATTCACCAATATTGAGATTGACGCATGACATGGGTAATTTGGTAAAGCCAACTATTGTGAAACAGCTGGCGTGGAAAGCTTTCATTTCCTTGAGTTGGATTTCGTTCAATGTAGGCCTATTACCTAAATGGCAACGCCAAACCGTTGATGTTGATCGCTTCAAGTGCAACAATTATTGTTGAAAAGCCATACCATATCCGATAAACTTTATACTTTCTACTTTTGTGTGTGTGTGTGTGTGTGTGTGTGTGTGTGTGTGTGTGTGTGTGTGTGTGTGTGTGTGTGTGTGTGTGTGTGTGTGTGTGTGTGTGTGTGTGTGTGTGTGTGTGTGTGTGTGTGTGTGTGTGTGTGTGTGTGTGTGTGAGAGAGAGATAGATAGATATGGCGTTTTGGTTTGGTATCAACAAAATATAGTCAATTAAATGAAGTCCCTCACATCTGTCTGCAAATTCTATTCAAACTCTGAAACTCTGACTGGTTCTCAATTCATAAAAATCACATAGGCCTACATGTCCTGATGTGAATATTTCAAAAGGGGAAAAAACATTGAATTTAAAGACAAAATCTGTTGGAGATATTTCGTTTTGATGTGGTCATGAAACGCAATGTTGATATGGCACACTGACTATCAAGAAGAAAAAAAAGAAAAAAAAACATGGCACTTCATGTCAAAAAGCTATGGGTTGCTGACTCCTAATCTAGCCGTTCTACTAAACTAGCCCTTACCCGTTCAAAGATATGAGCTCTGAAATGATGTGCAGTGTGTGGGTTATGGGATGTGCACTGTGCACACAGTATATGAGGGATGGAAAGTAACTTTAACTGGTGCTTACATGATAATATGTAGGAGCATCAATGTAAGAAATACCCGTTTCGTTTAATGGCTACAGAGATACTGTGTACCGATCTGCATTATTTTTGGACAACATCTGTAACAGGGGGGGCCAGTTACCCCCCCCCCCCCGCCCCCCCCGCATATGCGCGCGCGCGCACACACACACACACACACACACACACACACACACACACACACACACACACACACACACACACACACACACACACACACACACACACACAGATGGTTAAACATGTTGCCTCATGCTAGATGCAGAATAGATAAGCCTCATGCTAGATGCAGAATAGATAGTAGATACATAAAAATGCTAATATACAGCAAACGATTTGTGAAAGTGACAAACGGGCTTCACAGTTATGTTAGGTGTGTTCATATGCTAATGGTGATGCGATTTCAGATCAATTGCTCCAGCCACTGAGGAGAAACGCTGTTTCAGACAGACAGATTTTTGGAAAATTGCTAATATACAGCAAACGATTTGTGAAAGTGACAAACGGGCTTCACAGTTATGTTAGGTGTGTTCATATGCTAATGGTGATGCGATTTCAGATCAATTGCTCCAGCCACTGAGGAGAAACGCTGTTTCAGACAGACAGATTTTTGGAAAATTATATGTTTGATATGTGAACATGACATCGTGCAGTCGACACTTGCCAGTCAGATGTGCACAGCAGCACAGACGAAAGAACACGCGTGCGCACATATTCGCGACGCACACACGCACACACGCACACACACACACACACACACACACACACACACACAGCCGTAAAGTGAACTGCAGTTTGAACGGGATCACCAGATGAAGCAGCAGCATAATGTGTCAGAAATAGATTATCTATAGGCTACACTACACTAGCCATGCCCATGGTTCACAGATATGACAGTCGTCATGTTTCAGTGCTAATTGGCTTCACGTGCACAGCATCTTTAAGTGTAACAGAACGTTTTGTGTAGCTTACAGATATGATACATGGGCCATATGACAACAAGCGGCATCTTGTCACAAATGATTCAGTCCTCCTCCTGTCCTGTGTCTTTCCAAAAGCACAAAATCTTCCATGACGCGCTTTACGGAGGTGTCAAAGCGCAGAGGGGCGTTCTAACTACTGGTTAAATGCACAAGTGTCCTCATCCAGTGAAGACTATCAACTCATCTAGTCGCATCCTCAACGGTCACTGAGCCTGGATAGTGAGATTAATTAAACCTGCACGGAACAATTCCAGACACCGATCAGCAATGGCACCTACAAATGACGGACACATAACTGGTAAGTAGCCTATAGCGCAATGGTAGGATAGCCGCCTATTCATTTGATATTTTGTTAAGTTAAATCAAATGATTACAAAGTTCTGACACCCTGCCCAGCATCAGAAGCGGAACTGAGTATGGGCAGTAGGCTAGGCCTAGTCCTAGTCGGACAATTGGTTAGGAGGACGGAGTGGAACTGCTATCCATCTATAATTTAATTAAACGAAACTATCCAAGGCACTGATGTAATATCTAGTTGGCATAGGCTATTGGCTTTCATTTGTTATGTTGCCACAATGTTCTTTTCTTTTATTCAGCGCACAAAAAAAATAAAAAATAAATGTGAGACGAAAATGTTCATATCATAGGTCCAGGATATATATTTCAGTTTTTACTAAATACTTTTTCTTATCAAAATAGCAACTTCATTTTCTTAATCATTGAAGTGTGTATTTTAAGATTCTGTAGGCCTATAGGTACAGAATATTCCGGCTAATAGTTAATTATGTCAGACTAAAATAATGTTCCACAGGGTTCATTTTTAACCCTGTGTTGCACCTAAACAGAGAAAATCTAAATGAACAAAATATAAATAAGATTGGGCGCAATCATTCACATTTTAAAACTAGACTGCACTCTGTCGAGGTGCGAACTTGCACCTTGTGCACTTATGTCCGTATGTATGTTATAGACCTACTTGTGCGCCAGCAGAGCGCGCCCTGCTATTTATATCAGGTCACACTTGTTGATGGTGATGTCACCAAGAATGCTGGTCCCTAATTTGCTGTTGATGATGACGTCACCAATAATGCTGGTCCTTTATTGCCTGCGCAGACATTGATGCTGCATACAAAATCACAGATTTTACTTGCGCACTTGATGGTGACGCACCGAGAATGCTGATCCCTCATATGGCTGTTAATAGTGATGTCACCAAGAATGCTGGTCCCTGATTGGCTGTTGACGGTGACGCACAGAGAATGCTGATCCCTCATTGGCTGTTAATAGTGACATCACCAAGAATGTCCCTGATTTGCTGCGCGGAAATAGACGCTGCTTACACCTGCTGGCGCACGTAATTAAAGAAAAATCCGCAGCCGCTAGAGATGATCGCGGACCCCCGCTGAATGCTTTGCGGACAACCCAGTAATTTACGACCCGGCGTGGAATTGTTGGCACCCACACAAGCATGAGAAGTTGATGTTGCTGTTTGAAATATAAGCCATGTGTAGCCAGCAGCTAGAGATGACAGGCATTTTTGTTTTTGACCTTTCTCCATCCCACTGGGTAACTTCAGTTCTCAGCCCACAGAGGAGGGCAGAGGGGGGAGCAGTTATAGGGGTTAAGTGTCACAATTCAAGGTTCAAACCTTGCTTCCCAGGCAGCCTCTCTAACCATTCAATATGGCTGCCCAACCTGGTGTGAGGAATGACCAATAGACCCTGGACAGCTGACCTTAGGGTCCTGCTGGGCACATAATATCGGTGTAGCAGGTCAGTGAAGGGTCCTGGACTGTCCTGGACATCACTAGCCTATATGTTTTAAAATGTGTCTCTATTGGCAGCAATTAAGTAGCCTACTCAACCTGACTTGAGTCAAAATGAAAGTTGCTCAGTCAAATTTGTTTCGAGTGTTGCTGTTTTTGTTATCTGAAAATTGCTGGCTCAGTTTTTGTTAACCCCATAGGACATAATTTCAGCCTATTAACTGGCAGAATCTTAAAATACACACTTCAAGGATGAAAACAGGTGGCAGAAAAAATTCACCCTACATGTGTGGACCCCACTTTCCATCTAGACCAGTGGTTCTCAACCTTTTTACACCAAGTACCACCTCAGAAAATATCTGTCTACCACCATAATAACTGATTTAAAATACAGGTATGTAGACCTATCCCATCCTATTCCGCTATGCACAAGCCAATACTTTGATGATTGGAGGACAAACATCACCATTAATTCAATGCTTCGTTTGGTGTGTAACCAATAGAAAGAAGTATTTTTTCTTTTCTTTTTTTGTGAACTACTCCTGCAGTTGTCATCAGGGTTCCCACACATTTTTAGCAAATGAATTTCCAAAACATTTCCAAAATATTTAACCCAATTTCCAGGCCTATATAACAACCAATCAGCATAACAACGAGTGTCTTACTCCTATGTGCAAGGCTCAAAGACAGGCAGTGTAGCAAAAATAAAGTATAGAATGGTGATAGACTGAGATTGTAGATCTGTTTTTGTCACATACATTTAGACTGCAAACACCAAAAACGCCAAAAACCATGCATAGCCAAATCTTTTTCCAGGACCTTCCAGGACCCTTGATCAATTCCAAAACTTTTCCAGTACTGAAAAAAATAAAAAATAAAATCTAATTTCAAAATATTTCCAGGAATTTCATGACTGTGGGAACCCCGTGTCACACAATGCCACACAGACAATGCCACAGACACTGAGACAGACATTGAGACATACATTGAGACAGACATTGAGACATACATTGAGACAGACATTGAGAGCCTTTTTCAACCAAGTGCCTGGTCAGAACTACCTGTAGTATAATATAAATATTTCACTCCACTTTTATCTTTTTTCTTCTTTTTTGGGAGACCCCTCTGTGTACCACCAGTGGTACAAGTACCACAGGTTGAGAACCACTGGTCTAGACTAAATCCGCTGTAGGTTTTCCTGATCTTAAGGACATAGCACTGCCCAAATTTGATGATTTAGGCTATCAATCATGCATCTCTGGCACCATTTAGGATATTAAGCAAGTGAAGACACCCCAATAATAAATTATTTGTATTTTCAGCTTGTTAATGTGTAATAAAATACATTGGGCTCTATTTTTGTCCATGCCTTACCCCTTATCCCAAAACTCTTTTTCCATTTTTTACCATTTTGAAAATATTACATTAATTAAATAATTAAAATAGCTGATCTACAAGATCACAACATGTCGATGTAGATCGGCTATTTGAAGTATTTTAAAATCTATTTAAAAATAGTAAAATAGTTTAGGGATAAGTGTCAAGGCATGGACGAAAATATAGCTCATTGTATTTATTATATAGCTCAGCTGTCACATTATATATTATATTAAGACCTGTGTGGAAAACATTAGAAAGTCATCAACATGAGTCAAGAACACTCAATTCTACATTTCTTTCTCTTGTAGAAAAGAATCCAAGTAAGGGACCAAACTCAGTACTGGATCCTGGACTTCAGGTAAAGTGTGCTCCAGTCCTGACAGATGGGGTTGTAAATGGTGGCCCCGCTGTTGACCAGTTTACAGACGAGAGCTTTATCCATAAAGCTATGGACATGATCATTGAGGATGCAGTGAAGAAGGCAACTGATATAAAAGAAAAGGTATTTCCATTTTGTTAAACGTTGTTCCTACTTCCCAACAACTCCCCTCATATTTTCATTATAATCTCCTCAATAAGTGTGTGTTATTTGCCATATGTTTCATAACTTGCATACAATTCTGATCAATCAAATATGAACACTGATCTCAACTATAAACACATTCTTACCTCAGTGACCTGGAGAGGAAAGGGTTAAGTCCAATTTACAGTATACTCATTATGACAAATTATGAGTCAGTCACTTTGAGTCACTCAAAGGAGAGAGCCTGTTCTTGGCAAGTGTAGTGGCCCAGGGCCTAGCTGCCTGAGGACAAAAAGTTGAATATCTACCCCAGCCAAAGGGGGATTTCCCTTTAGGCCTGTAGATGTGCTCCTTCCTGCGTGGGAGACCCAGGTTTGAACCCTGGGTGTTACATTGGTGCCGTGACCTGGATCGGGTGTCCCAGTAGTCAAAGGGGGGTCAAAAGGCACAGACACTGCCCATTACGACCACAGGTCCAGGTTCACTGGATCATTTGAGTGATCTACGGTAGGCAGTCAAAATGTTATACCACTGACTGTAATCCTGCAATAACAATGGTAATAGTTATGGTAGTAGTAATAAAACAGTAGCAGTTAAATTAAAGGAATAATAATTGTAATAATATAATAATGGTGGCAGCGCACCAATACATGGATATCATTTTAACCCACCCACTCTTATTGTTCTCACCACTTTCACATTTCATGCGGTCAAATGTATCCATTTGTCAACCTTTTGAGAGTATGCAAATGTAAGGGTCCATTTGGTTACACTTAGATTCATACTTTACAGTGTGCGGCTACTGTAATTTGGTTAACGTTCTTGTTTTCCATCATGGTCAGGTGTGCGAGTGGCGTGACCCTGAGCAGCTGAAGGAGCTGTTGGACTTGGAGCTGAGGGAAGGAGGCGAGGCACAATCAAAGATCCTACAGCGCTGCAGAGATGCCATTAGATACAGCGTCAAGACCGGTAGGACTCAAACAGTTCACAAGGAAATAGCCTTCACACCATGAATTTACCTGCAGATTAACAATTCTACTGCCAGATTTATTATGTATTTATTGGGGCTGGTGCCAGCATTAAGCAGCTTACCTTTGCGATGTTATAGAAAATTATCTATTGATTATTTCTAAACTAATTATTTTTTACAATGGACGCTCATATGTGTACTTTAGCCAAGCTGGCGGCAGAGGGCAGCCTTATGCAAAGAATGAATGTGAATTGGGCCGCTCCGCTTGCCATCCATTCAGAGCATAGAAATGCATTTTCTAGATCAGATCCACAGAAAACAGCCAGGAAGTGATTTGGGACTCCCATTATTGCTAACGTGCGGTGGATTTTTGAGAGCAGCGTTACGGGAGATGTTTTTACTGTACACGGCGGCGCGACCCCTCATCAGTCATCAGACAAGGTAAAAAGAACGAGCCGTATTGGCAGAGCGCTTGGGTCAAAATTGGGGTGAACGGGAACATCCGAAGTTGTAAAAGACCTGTCACTTGTGTAAAACATATGTGAAAAATCCCAACAGGTCAGCTATAGACATTGAGGTGTTACCCACTGACCCAATGACTCACTGGCGTACGGACAGGATCTGCCGGGTTTCATAGTAAACTGCGACCTACGGTCACAATGATACAGAACAATGTCATGGAAAGGGCTCTAGCTTCTGTTTAATCCTGAACATCATATGTAAAATGTTAGCAGTGACCCTCTGAACCCCAGCCTGACACAATTACCCTTATCGCCCAAGTACCAGAATAACTTTAGAGTGCATCAGTAGACACAGCTCCCTGCTAGTCTCCAATGTCAAATAATATGGGTCATAAATAGATGGTGAACTACTGGAGAAGAGAACACAGCCAGGAACGCAAAGTCTGTGAAGTTTGTGGTTTTATCCACAGAGCGTTACAATTGTTTTCAATCAAGGTTTTGCCATTTGCTTTCTTGGAAACTTGATTTCCAAAACTAATGGCTCAAAAATACCTATTTCATGTGACAGCATCTTTATAATATGCATGTGGCAGGATCTAACTGTGTGATTGTCACTTCTACCCAGGCCATCCTCGCTTCTACAACCAGCTGTATGCAGGCATGGACCCCTACTCTCTGGTGGGAAGCTTCATCACAGAGGCCTTGAAACCCAGTTTGTGAGTCACTTCTTTGGAGGTTTTCAAAAACATTTTACAAATGTATTTTCATTTATATTATTATGTGATTTATTAATGTCTTATTTTAAAGATATTTGAAACGTATTTTTTGTGAATAGAAATGACAAACAGATGTCAAAAGCTTTTGCGAGGCAGAGTTACAGAAGATTGTGGAAGAGTTGTCTTGAGAGACTAAAGTAAATCCCAACACAATGATGAGTTGGTGGATACAAGACAAAGTTGCTTGCCAAGTAGTCTGTCTGGTTGAATTTAAGGAAAAACAGAAGCACACAGGGGAAGTAGTCAGGTCATTGTAATGGATGAGAGTATTTTCCCCTTTTTCCCCAGCACATGTATTTAACGGTGGAAAAGGTCCATAATTTATCAAGATTCTACATATTCCCTTGTTTTTTGTTCGGAAAATAGAAGATGTATAAGATCACAATTTGTGAGCTTGTAGATGGTTGAATTGCCGAAGTACGACAAAAATACTATAGTTAGCTTAACCTATTTTAAATAATGTTCATCGATGGATGCTAGAGTAACATTGCATACATGTTTTGTCAGGTACACGTTTGAGGTGGCTCCAGTTTTTACCCTGACAGAGGAAGCTGTGCTTAAGAAGATGATCGAGTTTGTCGGCTGGGAAGGAGGAGATGGCCTTTTTAACCCAGGTAAGAGCGCCATTACACTTGGAGGAATAGTAGCCTACTGTAGGTGATTGTGAAGTGAGACTTCTCAAATTTGGTGCAGTAAAATGTTGCCATTAACAAGTGATAGAATTAGAATAGAATTATATATATATATATATATATATATATATATATATATATATATATATATATATATATATATATATATATATATATATATATACTAATCGCCGAAACAACATTTTAAAGGGATGTGGGCAACATTTTAAAGGGATGTGGGTCTGGAACCAGGCTAACTTCTCACACTAAGGTATCAGTCTGTAAGAAATAATGTACTAACAGTAATCCTGTGTTCTCTGTAGGTGGCTCAGTGTCCAATATGTATGCCATAAACGTAGCCAGATACCATCACTGTCCTGATGTCAAAGAACTCGGCCTCTCAGCCATACCTCGACTGGCCATGTTCACATCACAGGAGGTAGGACTTTATAGGACATACTAAATTGAATTGAAATGTGTTATATAAATGATGATGTATTATAATGTTTACTCCCTGTTGAACAGGTTTCAAATACTCTTTACCATGGCACTAACCAGACTGGAATACACTTTTTAGGCTAGATTTTGTTTGGATTTTAAAGTTTAAATTCCATACAAATAATATGTGTTTAAAATAAACACATAATTTGTGTGGGCTAATTGTGAGTGTACTATTATTTTCTCAACCAATTTGTCATTATTCAGCTTGGAGCAAAAATATTGGTCTGATTCAATAGATCAAATCCCTGCTAGACTTAATTAAACTACTAAGCTGCTAGGCCATAGCAAGTGATGAAAGGTGGTGACTGTAGCAATCATAGAAGAAGATGGCCTTTTCATTTGCCAGGTAGATACAGTATACTGCCCCATCTTTACCTCTTTTTTATTTTGGAAATTGGATGCTCCCATTCATTGTTTGCTCTGTTGCTCATTAGGGTTTAGCTAATTGAGAATTAATCTCTGGTACTGGCGTTAGGGAACAAGCACAGTTTGTGACTATCCTTCCCTCAACAGTTGTGTTATGTTGATTGAGTTAAGACATAACAAGCAAATAATATTAACAGTAGTCATGACAGTTTATAATGAATTTGATTAATATTTGTATTGTATTTATTTGTTTTTATTTGCACTTTATATTCATTCAACCTTTATTTAAATTATCTGAGAGATCATTGAGGGAGACCCTCATTTACAATGATGCCGAGACACATATAAAACATAATAACAAAGAGAGAGAGAGAGAGAGAGAGAGAGAGAAAGAGAGAGAGAGAGAGAAAGAATAATGTTGACAACAATTTGACGTAAAAACAGATGATGATGATGATGCTGACAATTTGAGTGAATAGGGCACAACTGATTAGAACAGTGAGCTGCAGTGTGTCAACTCAAGTACCAGTCTGTCTCAAATCAGAAATATGTGTTTTCTGGTCTCATGAACTTGAGTGAACATTTTTCACAACATTCTGAACATTCTTCAGAAGGACAAACCTTTGTGTTCTTGGGAAACACAGCTTGACTCTGCTAGATTATGCCTTGACACAGACTACTGCCACCTCCTGGTATGGAGAGTTATTTCCTCGCATGCAGGTGCCAAAGTCGCCCTCACTGGCCAATAAGCTGTCATTTTTGTGAAGATGGGTTGGTGTGTCATGTCCTTAAGATATCATGTTTTAACAATGTTATAATATGATATTTAGCTATTATGATCTACGGTATTCTAATCTAAACTATCCATCCCTGTTGTCCCTGTTGTCTTGTTGTCTACTAAAATTATAGTTGACAACAAGATTACAAGAACAAGTCTAAATTGTAGCTTACCCTTGAATTTTACAAACCATGTAAGCATTTCTGTTCATTGAATGACTAATTTGGCCTTCTTTTCAGTGCCATTACTCTATTGCCAAAGCAGCAGCTTTCCTGGGAATCGGCACCAAGAATGTTTATGTAATACCGTCCGACAAGAGGTATGCTGGTTCTGACTTACCTTTCATAATCATAGTAATGGTCACTACACTGTAAAAGCTTCAGTGTTCATTTAACTCTGAGAGTGTACAAATGGAACCAAATGGAAGCATAAGGGTCCGATCAGAGCTCAGTTAACACTGTATTGTGTAGTGTGCCAACATCATGTTGTGTTGTGTGTACACAGAGGCCTATCTAGTACTAGTTTCATATATGATTATTTCTCCTTCTTATATTGTTTGGATAGAAACAGAGTTGTCCAAAATCACTACAGTAGCTCTAGTGAACTAGTGATCCATTACTTTATTTAGTAAGCCTGCAGTCTTTGTCCCTTTGTCTCTTTGTCTCAGAACAGGTTGTTGGCTTCAATAATGTATTCATCGTTTGAATTTGATTCAATTAATTATTTCACTGATGCATGCTTTCATTTTGTATTGGTCAGAGGGAAGATGATTCCTGAACAGCTGGAGGAGAAGATAAGGACTGCTAAAACTGAAGTAAGGATAATAAGAAAAGGCTGCGCCGAGTTTGCGTTCAGAAATGCTATTAGTATTCTATTTGATATTCATTGACAAGCAGCAAATATTTTAAGTGTTCTAAAAAGCCTCCTATATGTGTGTGCTTGTTTGCTGTGTTGTGTGGATGTGTTCTCAGGGTGCAGTGCCCTTCATGGTCAATGCCACTTCTGGGACAACAGTACTGGGAGCTTTTGACCCCCTAGAAGAGATCGCTGATATCTGTGGCAAACACAACCTATGGCTGCATGTGGACGTGAGTGGATTCGTATTGTTAAATCTTAATTTATTTAATGCATTTATTGAGTCTGTCATATTCCAGATGCATGCTGTACTGTCAGCATAGTCACAGTTTCTGTTTGTTGTCCTTCAGGCATGTTGGGGAGGAGGCGCGCTTATGTCTAGGAAACATAAACACTTGTTAAAGGGCATCCACAGGTAAGAACAACAGTTAATGCACTGTCAGCTCACATCACACCAATGTCAGAAGCGATTATGTTAACTAGTAGGCATTTTGTAATACTGGTCTTTCATGAATGAGCCAAGTCAACCTCAGTGTACATGTCATCATGACAGAGCAAGGCTGACTGTGAAACCCTGTTTCCCTACTATTGTGCTGTGTCTGTGTCTCTTAAGGGCCAACTCTGTTGCTTGGAACCCGCACAAGATGCTTATGGCTGGCCTCCAGTGCTGCGCTTTCTTGGTTAGGGACCAGGAGGTAAGAGGGACAACCCTGTAATCAGATCCTGTTGCTACTGATATTAAATGCCACAGCATCTTCTCTTCCACTGCCCCACCACTTGCACTCTGGTGTTCCTATTTTGGGAATGCCATTATAGGCAAAAATCTAAAAATGCCAAACAATGTGTCAGGATCGGTTGTTTTAGAATTTCTATTGAATAGCGCTTAGTATTAGTGAGGCTGGAGGGCAGGGGCGCTGGAACTCCCAAATCCCAAGGGGAGCTGAGCCTGGAGGAGTTAATGCGTGCGGCCAAAGGCCGCACGCCGAAGAATTCACGTTTTTTTATCCGGTTTTGGGTTATTTTTATTACGGTTTCGGGTGCTTATTCCCAACACAACGGTGTAACAAGGAGCTATATAGTTACTAGTTATTTTAGCACACAGTGCAACACACAGCACGCATGCACACACACAGTCACTCACACACACACTACAAAATCGGGTATTATTTTTGTAACAGTTTTCTACTGTTTTTTATTCCCCATATACAACAGTGTTAGTTTGCAACAATGAGCCTATAGACAGTTTCTAGTTCTCAAATAAATAGACTTTGGTGTGCCATCAAAGCGGGATTTAAATTTGACTTCCCTTCTGACCGGAAGTGGCAAGGTGACCATGTGATTAGGTCACCATGTGATAATCAAATACCTTTTTTCAACATATTTTATTCCCCAAAGTCAAATACATTATTGTTTTAATATAGCTCTGTGTGTGTGTATATATAGGCTTATTAAAACCTCTCCCCACCACCAGGGGAGCTGCAGCTCCCTCAGCACCCCACTTCCAGCGCCCCTGCTGGAGGGGATTTGAACATGAGCCTGAATAGCAATAAGCTCCAGTCTAACTTGTCTAGATATTGACAGGCAGCCTGTGGTAAGTCTTGTCTGAAATCTTTCAAAAGAGGATATCAGTCATTATGGGTAGGAGTCAGACCTGCAGTTGTGAACTCTCCTATTACGAGACTGAATGTGAGTTCACACAGAGATGTGTGGTCAGTGGGGTAGCCAGAGAATCATGTGTCACAGGCAGCCAAAGGGAAGAGGACAGCTGGACAACTATGTACTACATTAATTCCACTGCAAACTGCGCCATATCCTGTTACATTATAATTCAGAACTTGGTACTGTACGTACTGTGAGTTTAATGTTAAGTTCAACAGTAACACTGATACGTTTAGTATAACCTCCGCCTGGGTTCCTGGGGCATTACCAAGAGATCACGTGAAAACACTGCAGACTACTGATTGGTCAGAGAGAATTGTCATTTCATCATTGCGTTTTTGCGTTACAAAGGACTCCCTCCCCCTACTACATGTGGAACCAGACTTTTAATCTAGCCATTGTAAGAATTGTGTGTGAAATTGTGAAATTACACAATACTGAGCAACTGCATGGTCTATTTCTTGCTTAAAATGTTATCAGAAACGGTCTTTGTTGGGCTGTGTATCATAGATCAAATAGAGATTGTTTCCAGCCAAGTCACCATTGTTCTTTAGCCCTCTCATTCACAGAGGGTTGAATGTCATTATGTCAACCAGCTGCATTGAACGGTATCTGCAGTGGAAAACAAAGTACTAACAGCACCGGTATGCAATAGAAAAGCGCCAATGAGCACTATAATTTAGTCCTTTTCATGAATATAACCTCATTGGATATAGCAGAGCCAAGTTCTCCAATTCTTTTCATCCTTCTCTTTTCAATAATGTAATACGTTACATTCATTACATCATATAATTCACATATTTTAATATGCATTCCCTTGGCTCCTCTGCCTCTCCAGGGTCTTCTCAAGCGTTGCCACTCTGCATCTGCCTCCTACCTCTTCCAGCAAGATAAGTTCTATGACATCAGCTACGACACAGGGGACAAGTCCATCCAGTGCAGCCGTAAGGCAGATGCCTTCAGGTTCTGGTTGATGTGGAAGGCCCTGGGAACCACAGGGCTGGAGGACAGGGTGAACAGTGCCCTTGCCATGGCCAGGTTAGTCTGATGGGACAGAATAGAATGATGTGGTGATTCTCAACCTCATGACCCCTTGATGCATTAAGCAATGAACCATTTGATTTGATCTTTCTCTCTGGGATCCCAATCTATATTGTAAAATCCTCAGTGATAATTTAACTTTGTAACTGTGTACAAATGGAACTACAATTTACCAATTGGAAACATTTGTATAGTCTCTACTGACCCGCAAGGGTCCATTTGGTTCCTAACTATCAATAGTTTAGCTGTGGACCTCCTGAAAGCCCCTAAGGGCTCCTGGGGTCCCTGGTGTGGAATAGAATATGGAAGAGAAGAGAAGAGAAGTTAGTAGCTGTTACCACTGTGCACAAGTGGTGAGAGAGTATTATACACATATTGTAAAATACCATACCTTAGTTGAAATATTCTTTGGCTTTGTATGTCACTGCTCTGTAACGTGCTGGTGTATACAACATTGCAAGGCTGTATCACTCACATGAATAAATTACCTCAAACGCACACCCCAGCAATTGGTCTAATTTGCTGTTGGTGTGTGCTGAAAGGCTGCAAAGTGTGCATGAAATAACTAATACGAGTTATGCACATGAATAATTCATTCAAACATAACTATTCAAATGAAACACACAAACACATTGAGCTCACTGAGAATGTGATGCTCAAAACGCATTCTTGCGATACAATGAAAACATTTAGCGGGGAAACAAACCATACAGAAAATGCGCAGGCTGCAGCGGGAATGTCTTATCTGCTCAAGGTTTGTAGAATAACATGCACGGTTGCTGCAGGCAATTCAAAATGACCATGAACCATGCAGTCTCTGGCATCAGTTGCACCATATTTAGAGGGGACTTCTAGACTATTTATGGCCCGCAGTGTACAGGTTGTGGCAGTTGTGCTATTTTGTCTGACCTTTAGATAGGAGTGCCCTGACCCCTCTGAACTGCTCACCTTTACGGGTGAACCACAGTGAAGCAGCATGGTGTCATAGAGAGTGGGATGGGTAGATAGAGATAAATAACAGCAATATACTCTTCCTATCCATTCAATTAATCTTTATTCCTGTCCTTTTCAATGATTCACTGACTAAGCACATGGATTGCTCACGGGATTCATCAAATGCTTGTCTGGTAGACACTGCACTCTAGTGGTTTAAGGTGGAAAACCTTTTTTTTTTCTTTCTTTTTTTCTGGTTAATATTTAAATCTATGTCCTTACAGCAATACAGGGCATACAGTATGTCGCTGAGTATTACTAAGCATGGACACACAGCAACTCGCCACCTATATATATATATATATATATATATATATATATATATATATATATATATATATATATATATATATATAATGTAATATGGCTGAGAATGTACAAATGGAACCAAATGGACTTTACAGTGCAGTTTTGATATACTGTATTGATTGTTGCGCGGAAACCAAAATTCTAAAAGATGAACAATACAGTAACATAATCAGATGTCCTTAGCTCTATATATTCGAATACTATTCGAAAGAACATCCTTCTTTTTTTATTTTTACCCCCACACCTTGTAGGTATCTTGCAGATGAGATCAAGAAAAGGGAGGGCTTCCGCCTATTGATACAGGTATTCCAAGCATTTTTTTTAACTATTCACATTGATAATATTATCTAAAAATCTAATACATTTATATTATGCTTTTTAACAGCAATGATAATGTTTTGTTTTTGTTTGTTTTTATCACCTGTAGCCGGAATATACAAACGTTTGCTTTTGGTACATTCCACCAAGTCTGAGGAGCATGCCAGATAGTGCTGAGTTCTGGCAAAAGGTCCACACTGTAAGTAAATAAATGCTTATATTCTAACATGACATTTATATATGTTTTATTATTATTGTCTCTGCCAGGAGAGAATGTTTTCGCCCCTGTCCGTCTGTCCGTGTGTCCGTTCTTCCGTGTGTCCGTTCCTTGTGTCTGATCAGATTGTTAACAGCTAATCTCCGGCGCCGTTGGCCCGGTCGTGGATGCTAATTTAGAACCTCTGGTTCACATTATCTCTATATTCATGTGATCAAGAGTAAGACCGATCTATCCGATATTTCATATTCCATCCTAATTGGCTAATATTGGCTTCCAAAGTTTGCAGGCTTGCTTAGTTTTTTAACAAAATGCTTCAAATCATGCAGCAGAAATTTGCCACACATATTCCCACTAGGTCAAGGAACAAATGCCACCCTTTTCACATTGGCCTGGTATAGCGCCACCAGCAGGTAGACCTTTACACAACACATTTTTGGAACACAATGCCTCAAATCATCCATGCAGCGTCCGATTTCCGCGAAAGGCCTAAGATTGGCGAAGAAGACATGCCACCCTTTTCACATTGGCTTATTATAGCGCCACCAGGACACAAACATGTAAAACCTGTTTGACATGCATTGTCACATAACTCCAGAGATCATACACTATGCACCTAATTTGGTGAAAGAGAAACATAAATCTGCAACAAACAGTTAAATTTTTAGCACTTAAAAAATAAATAATACTTCAAACTTATATAGCACTTTCCAAGGTATACCCGAAGTCACTTTACAAAACATAACGAAATGAACAACAAAAAAAAGTTAGGGGGCGCCCGCTGGCCTGGTGGTCAAGGCGCATACCACATACTAGGCGATGATGCCTGCTGGCGTCGCTGGTTCGATTTCTGATCCGGACGACCTTTGCCACATGTCATTCCCCATCTCTCTCCCCATTTCCTGTCGGTCTTCTATCCTATCAATAAAGGCATAAAAAGCCCAAAAACAAATCTTTAAAAAAAAAAAAGTTAAAAGGCTGAACAAAATGTCAGAGATAGTTTTGCCTTTGTACTTGTATGACTTGTATGGGTATGCAAACTGGCTTTTGGCTCTGAGAGTCCCCTCAATATGTGAGTGCAAAGCCTGCTACTTTGGGAGCCTCAGTTGGAATGGAATATGAAAAATAGATTGAAGTATCATGTATCACATGAATCAAGAGATAATTGTATAGTGATTTACATGAGCTTTGGAGGAATAATAATAAAAAGTATGTTTTAAACAAAATGCTAAATGGCAGAAAATATATGTGACAGTATGGTGAGAGTCATGATCCAAGGTATCCAGGGGATAAAGATTTGATAGTATGACATATGTTATAGGCCAAAATGTGCACTGAAAGTTTGATACACGGACAGAGACGGAATTGGCATCCAGGGAGTGTGTGTGCACAGTCTGGCCGCAACCGGGCCAACGACGTCGGAGATTAGCTGGTAACAGACAGGCGGACGCACACACGGACGCACGTGCGGGCGGACGGACAGATTGACAGGGTGCCAAACATAGTCTCCCCAGCCTTAATTCAGCCTGGCGAAGACAATAAACTTATACTGCGATTACTGTGCTTTGGTTAGAGTTCACCAAAATTGTCATGTGGGAAAGGGTAGGAAAATAAGCAACATATGTGAAGAAATAGAAATGGAGAATTGTATTACTGGTGTGACAGAGCAGTCTTTGTCTTAGAACGAACCCATTCTGAACTATTTTCATCCCCAGGCCTCAGTCATTCATTATACCTGACGTTAATCACTGTAATGTATCCTTTTTCCCCCTAGGTGGCACCAACTATAAAAGAACGTATGATGAAGAAGGGCAGCATGATGGTGGGCTACCAGCCCCATGGAGACAAAGCTAACTTCTTCAGAATGATCATTATCAGCCCTCGGGTCAGCAAAGAGGAACTGGACTTCTTCTTGGATGAGATAAACCATCTGGGGGAGGACCTGTGATGAACTTTTGCAGGGAGTTTCAGTGTCATTGTCAAATGTCCTTTCTCTCTGCGTTCATCCGTTCTTCATGGAAGGACTTATGTGTGGATAAAATAATGTCACTGACTTTCAGTCTTTGTCAAGGCAGTGCCATTGGCCCTCATTCATCAATTTAACGTAGAAACGAGCACATATCTGAGCGTATGAAATCATGGTTACGACAGGGTTCACGTGTAATTGATGAAACGTTCATATCTCGCCAATCACAGGCAGCCTAAGAATGACTGGGTGTTGATAAATGTGGCGGCTGAAAACAAAATGTATTTGTTTCGTTTCTTAGAATGTTAAGTGTACCGTCCTTTCTCTTTGCCCGTTTCTTCTACAAAGTGACCTGGAAGAAACTTTATTGAGAGTAAAAAGTCTTCATATGTGTGTTAAGATAGTGTAGGTCTGGAGAAAGAATTCAAGAAATCAAGGACAGTGTTTAAATTGGAACAGAGGAGCCGTTCTCTCTTGTTGAGCGGTGGTCACAACGCTCCTATACGTGGCCGTGTGTGTGGGTATGTCTGTCTCCGTGTCTGTCTGTCTGTCTGTCTGTCTGTCTGTCTGTCTGTCTGTAGCCTGCAGTAACCTTTTCTGACCACACATGTTAAGGGAGGGGCGCTGTTGTTCAGGCCAGGCCAGACCAGGCACACACACACACACACACACACACACACACACACACACACACACACACACACACACACACACACACACACACACACACACACACACACACACACACAGGGGGGGGGGGGGGGGGGGGGTGAGGGAGGGAACCACCGCTCAGTTCACACGGGTGTGATTTTTTTTTCTTTTGATTCATTTTCTTTTTCATCTTTGCTACATTAAATCTAATCCATTCATAAACTGTAATGGATTCTTAAATAATGCCTGACCAAACAGTAGCCAAGTCCCACCTACTGTCTACCAGCTACATCTGTATTTTTCTTTTGGCTTTTATTCTCATAGATAAACAAGATAATAGAATAAACAGATTATAAGTAGACTCATTCATCTGTGTTGGTAATATGGTATTTAGGACCAAGTTTGCCAAGAGTATTTGTTTCCGAATAATGTTTAGTGTTACTTTTCTTACCTTTTGTTATTTTGCCGGTCCCGGGTAGCGTTGTCTCAGATTTGAGAGGACAGTTACTTTTACTACTTGTGGGCCAAATCTTTTCAAACATTTATAATTGTTATTAGGTTTGACATCTGGGTAACAAATGTTTACAATTGAAGGGTTCATGTGCAATTCACTGCCAAATTAATATATATGTTTTCAAATCAATGCACTAGTTACATTAAAGCTCCAGATGGGCAAATGTCCATGTTTGTATGATGAAAAGAACAAACTCTGAACTGTCGGGTGTTTTCTTTTTTATGAATTGTTTCCCACTCAGAAGTGACGCTGACCAGTCTAGTAGTTTTGTGAGAGTAGGTGGGGATAGACAGACAGTCAGTCAGTCAGTCAGTCAGAGAGAGATACCTGTGTGTGTGTGTGTGTGTGTGTGTGTGTGTGTGTGTGTGTGTGTGTGTGTGTGTGTGTGTGTGTGTGTGTGTGTGTGTGTGTGTGTGTGTGTGTGTGTGTGTGTGTGTGTGTGTGTGTGTGTGTGTGTGTGTGTGTGTGTGTGTGTGTGTGCGTGCGCGCGCGCACGCACGCACGCACACACACACACACACACACACACACACACACACACACACACACACACACACACACACACACACACACACACACACACACACACACAATGAGATGAATTTGCTCATTGATAAGGGTTATATTATATACAGTATGCGTGCAAACTCAAAGACAAGTAGTATAGATGTGCAAAGTATATGTAACGAAGGACCTCTTCGTTACAGGGACTCCGGTCAACTAAGTATATATAAATACAGTAAGGTTCAAGTGGTTAATTGCATTCTCTGCACTCTATTTACTTGACCATTAATTCTATTTTTTTTACTACGGTTCATGCCATTTTCTCTGTAATAAATTGCTCTTTGGCACCTTGGATAAGAGTGTATAAAGTTGTACTGCAGCTATTCAGAGGCAGAGAGAATAGTGACAACAGGCCAGTGGAATATGTGCAAAAACAGTACCACTGGTGAGGCCTATAAAATAGTGGAAAGCAGGCCACAAGTTAATTCTGGACACAGGATGTTTGGCCCTAAGGAGAGTCAGTGATTCCAGGAATATACCAGCAGACACACAGCCATAAGGGAGGGAACTTGGGATTTGAGATGGAAAATGAACAAAAGATTGTGAATAAGGGTGAAAGAGAGAGAGAAACACGGATAGAGGATAGAGGACAGACAAAAAGACAGACAGACTAAAAGTTTCATTTTATACTTTCTGGTGCGACCGTGTCACTTGCCAAAAACAAACTTTTAACTGAAAGCTGAAATAGGATTCAGCTGAAATTGTATACACAAATGTATGACGAAAGGACACAAGACACAGTAAGAGAACAGGATACACAGCAACTATATATATATACAGTATATATAGCCTATATATATATATATTTATTAATTTTTAAAGATATATATATTTTTTTGTGCTGTTATTGATAGGCGTACACTACAGTAGGCTGACAGGAAACGGGGAGAGAGATGGGGGGTGAGATGCAGCACAGGTCGTCGGGATCAGGACTCGAACCTGCAACGCTGCAAGGGTTGGATTACCAGCCTAGGTGCCTGGAGCACTACCCTGTGGCCCAGGCCACACATCAACTATATTTACGTGTTTCAAAATACACTCAGAGTTAAACTAACACTGTATGTTGCTGTGTGCTACAGGACTGGGTGCACATTGTACGTATGTGTGTATGCTTTAGAGCTGGTAGTAGCCACTGTTCCCTGTTGCCAGACGAGAGCCAGTGCGTTGGCCTAGCAGGCCTGTCATTTTATTCTCCTGGTACAAACTCTGGTCTGCACTGGAATGTCTACACCACACAACACAACCACACACGCGCGCACACACACACACACGCACACACACGCGCACACGCACACACACACACACACACACACACACACACACACACACTCACACATAGCCTCGAGCAGACCTCTGTCTATATTGGTGCTCACTTCACTATAAACAAGTGCATGCTACACAGCTCAGACTGAATGGGGAGGTTATTTCGCTCAATGGATCCTGGCTGGCTACAGATCATAGGTCCATGATTGTCTGTTTCAATCAGGGCACCTGCTACACCTGCTCAGAGCCGGGGACAAAAAAAATTATACAAAACATTACTGTACTTCTTCAGTTGAGATATATATATTTTTGTATTTATTAAGGAGAACGGTCTGGGGGTGGACCACTGGTGTTCCTAGAAAGGCTGCATAGCAGGAGAAAGGAAGGAAAGAAAGGTTGTTTAAGGTTGCATAAATGCAGTTCCCGCTTCACCCAGCTGATGGCTGCTTAAGTGCCATTTATGGTCGACTTAAGACCTTTATTGTGACCGAAGGTCGCAGTTTACTAGGAGAAAACGGCACATCATGTTTCTGGGCATCTGTCCGTGTACGCTTTTTTACAGTCGTATGTGTTTGCCGCTCTGACATCACTGTACCCACAATAACACCCTTTTATGCCCATATATGGAGATCCCTGATGTCATCAATATTAAGCCCATATCTAACTAGCCTGACTGCAAGCGTCAGACTCTATCACACACTTCGTTTGGACAGGGGGTGGTGATGTCCGGACTGATTTATCAGGCTAATATCTAACAGGACTTCATATGGGAATGCCCATACTGTATGTGGAGGCCATATTGGCCACATACCACACTAACAGAATCCATATATGGCCAAGACAGATGGCCAAGTCAGGCCATATCTGTGTGGCTGGTTCTACAGACAGGGATCTCCATGTATGGGCATAAAATGGATTGTATGTATGATGTCAGATGTCATAGACGTCATAGGACTTTCACATAACGAATAACTGAGTAAGCATGTTTGGGGTCTCACAGCATATCTCCATATACAGTACATGGATCTCCATATATGGGTACCAGTGGTCTCCATATATGGGTACCAGTGGTCTCCATATATGGGTAACTGGCAGATAAACACTGGCCAGATGTCCAAGACATGGTGCGAACTCGCTTGTGTCACCCTTAGGCGTCCTACTGGTATAGATGGTCATGATGAGCACTCAGGGGGGAGCTATTGGGGGTCAAGTGACATGCTCAGGGACACTTCCAACACATAGACATGGCACGTGGGGAAAGGAAGCGAAGGGATTGTTGGAACGAGAGGGAGGACAACGTTGCAGGAGAGGGATGCAGAGCAGCGAGACGACCAATAATGGAGAAGTGGAAGGATGGGTAATGGAAGTAAAAAGAGGAGAGAAAAACAGGTACAGAGTTAAATGAACCATGAGGTCCATTTGGTTACACGTGTACAGTCTCAGAGTTACATTTAACCGTGTAGTAGAAACAGGGCCTCATGAAAGGCCCTGACAATGAGATGAGAATCTTCAAAATGTTGAGATAATGACATTATAGACGTTATTGAATTGTCAATACAGAAATATTTTTATTCATAAAAGATTTACAATATCTTACATATTACATACAGTACATACCGGTACATGACAAGATAAAAAGATCTTTGGCACAATGCTCATGTTTTCAGGCTGATTATATAAACCAAAACCGTTTTATTTCTCTGTAAAATATTTCTCCATTTGCGTTAAAAAATAAGTAGTAAGATTACTTTCCCTTTTGAATCTTGTTTTTTTTTATGTACAGTTGTCTATATACATTGAACTTGCTTATTTGGCAAACAAGTCTAGCTATGCATGCATTCACAAGATACACAAAGAATATATACAGAACAAATACCGTACAGTACATCCGCGCGCGCACACACACACACACACACACACACACACACACACACACACACACACACACACACACACACACACACACACACACACACACACACACACACACACACACACACACACACACACACACACACACACACATTCCTTGAATTCCTGCTGGGATCAGCATCATTAGTGTTATGGCAAAAATATTTCTGCTTACATTTTTGGCTCATTCCACACAAAGGCACTAAAACCCCTCATTAACCCAAACCCACCCACATTAGAATATCCCAACAAAACAACATCTGTTATGCAAACGTATCTCACCATAAAGTGCAAATTAAATGTCTTTGGTTTGAAATCCCTGTCCAGTATCTCTCATAAGGACTAACTGTCTGGGTCCATATGGGCCCATATGACGCTGTTTACACTCTCAGAGTAACACATGGATAAATGACCATGGAGGATTTTATTGTGTCCTGGATTACCTTCAGTATTTCAGTATTTGTTTCTTTGGCTTTTCAGCTGCATAAGATGACCCATGCAGAAAATAAATATATTTAATGTTTCAAAAATATATAGATATTTTAGAGAACCTATAAGCCCTACGGGTAAAATATATTTTTGAGAGGTGCTAAAATAAAAATTTAATATATTTTAGAAAGTCCATTTAGAGTCCAAAACATATTTTCAAGTATGTTTTTGGCCAATGTTTGCATATTTTGAAGACAGGTTTGAGACATTTTCTTTCCAGTATGGGATGGGGACATGGTATGGAACATATTTACTGAACATTTGCAGTAGCGCTAAAGCATCTGAATGCATAAAAATTACTTCTGCAGATCTACCAGATCAATCTGTGTGCATGATGTGTGGAAACTAGGGTTTTGTTAGGTGCTAGAGTCCTGAATAAAACCACTATTTTGCATTAAAAAGAAACCCACAAGGGGTTCGTAGAGATGTTTAGATGCTGTGACACAGTGTTCTGGATACAGGAGCTCAGCTCCTGTGATATTCCCTCTGTGAACCACCTGTGCCACAGCTGTCTCCAATCCCATAATACAGACGGTAAAAAAAAGTAAAATAAGTGCCCGCGGTGACATTCATCCTCAAGAGTCCTTGAGGATAAAGCTGGCTTTAAATTTGCTCTCCCTTCTCGTCGCTGACTGAACAGTCCACCGGTATGATCTCCTGTATCTCCGTTATCTTCACCTCCTCCGCTGCGCTCTCCTCCTCTAGTGGTATCTTCAGCTCCTCCGGAATCTTCTCCGCGGAGGAGCTCCGGCTGGAGAGTTTGTCGATGTCGTACTCGAGCTCGTCGAGGCGCTCGGCGACGCAGTGCGCCGTGAGGCGGGCCTCGGGGTCGTGGTCCCAGCACTCTTCGATGGTGGCGCACATCATCGCCACCCCCTGGAGAGCAGAGGAAGGCCATTCTCAGTTCACAGCATACAGTGAGAAAGACAATAAGAGAACAGAGCTGCAAACATTCCATTATTTATGTCCATGGATTTCGTATATAATTTTCCACTGGCATGAGACACTCTGAGCAGAATGGGGGTAAAGGGTTGAGAACCACTGATTTACTGTAGATCAGTGATTCTCAACATTTTAAGATCCCCCAGTTTCAGGGACGTGCAGGGAATGTTGAAGGGTCTGAAATCTCTAAAAGGGCACTTTGGTAAAAAATATTGGAAATAGGCGATCTCCAAGCTCACAACCCGCTGCAGCGCGGCGTCGGCTACTTTCAGTGCGTATTTGTGTGCAGTGAAGCATGCATATACAGTGTGTGTTATATGCATGTGCTACTGTATGTATGTACAGTATGTCTTACCTGATGACTGAGCCAAGTGTTGGAAATCTCTGGTCTCCCTCGGTCTCTGAGGACGTTATCCTTCATACTCTCCACACAGGGGTGCTCTCGCACCTTGGTGCCAAACGGAGGCTCATAATCCTTCACCTCTGCACAAAAAAACAAACAAAAAAGCCATTGATCAGAGCACTGATGTTCACCTGTTTGTCAAGTGAACACAAACGGAGGCACATTCTGTTCTCCAAAGATAAGAGAAGAACATAAACCTTTATTTATCCCTGCAGGGGATTTCAGGTGTCATCATAGCAGCATTCATTTATTAAAAAAAAGATATAAATAAATAAAATAGATTTGACACAAGGTTTCTGCTTGACAGCAATGAAACGTCAATAGTCGGCGGCACGCACACACCCACGCGCACGCACACACACACACACACACACACACACACACACACACACACACACACACACACACACACACACACACACACACACACATAAACCCGCGCACGCACGCACGCACACACACAAACACACACTCGCACGCACGCACGCACGCACGCACGCACGCACGCACGCACGCGCGCGCGCGCGCACACACACACACACACACACACACACACACACACACACACACACACACACACACACACACACACACAATGTAATCTGCGACAGCCTACTGTATGAACATAATTTCCAATATTGAAAACATGCTGCTACTACAATGCTGTTATTACTGTTGCATAGATAAAGGGAGGGGCAGTGAGAGATGGGGGCGCTGACAGGGGTATAAACAGGTGTATCTGTTACCATGGTGAGAGGGTAGGTTCACATCTTTCCTATGAGATCATGATTTCAACCTGAGCCAATGAACACTTATTTTCATTAGAGGTGCTAGGGTTTATCCGTTGGCACTGATAGTGCTGACCAGCCAAATACATTTTATTTTATGATGCCTCCATGGGGAAGGCAAAGGCTTGCACAGGCATTTGACTGATCCTTTCTAAAAACGACAAATCGGCCTGTACTAACAACCAATTAGGCGCGACCTCAGACCGTTCAAAAACGCCAAACTCTACAATCTGTCATTTTTCTGTTTCATTTTCAAAAATCCAGCAAATGAAAGAGAGTTGGAGATCACAACACCAAAGCCATGAAGCCATGAAAGCCAGATTTCTGGGCCACTGTCCAGACCTCATGAAACTGAACACACAACAGCTGCAAAGTCTGTCTCCAACCCCAAAGAGAAGGCTTTTTAGACCTCTTTCACAGTTACCATTAAACGAAACACTAGCTGCAGCCAGGTCTTTAAAGACAAATAAGCCCTATTTAAAGATACGAGATATTAAACCAATCATGACATTTAACCTCTTAACAATATTCTACATTCTCTGTTCAAGTAATTGCTATTTTGAATATTTGGGAATTATTCGCAGCAGATTACCTACGTGGTCTTTCCACAGAGTTCCACACACTATCAAATTAGTCATTGGACTCTGAATAAAACAGCCATAACGTGTTGCTATTTCGATAGCATGCTTCTAACAAAACTTAATTGTACTGTATAGTTGCATTCAGCCTTTGGCTCTAACAAACCTCAGTTTGCCTCATCAAGCAAAACCCAAAGAATCTTTTACAATCAGTTATGCCACAATTTGTAGCTGCACATTTGACCACATCTGCACTGCACAACACATTAACATGTTATTTATATTCATTAACCACATGAACACTAGCATTGTGAGAGCGTTGTCAGATTCTATATTGGCAATTTTCAGTAAACAGATTCGGGGCCTGGAGGGGGAAAAAGGAGGGGACCAAGTAATAGACCCATGAGGGGACCCAGTAGACTAAGCACAGTGTATATAGAGTTGAGGCGGGTAAAGTGAAGGTATGAGGAAATCTAGGAAAATCCATAGCACTTATATAAATCAGAACTCTGTGGTCTCTCCCTCTGTGTGTCCTCAACCACAGGAAGCGCGAAGGCCGGTGTAGAACCCCCGGACAGGAAGTGAAAGGCTGGGATCGGGACCCTGCGGAGGAGCTGACTCCACAGGCCCACACTTCCTGTTTTTGACATGTGGAACTTCCCCCGTTTCATGACTTTAAACAAAACCCACCCAACCCATCCCATTCCACTGGAGGAGGAGGGTTATTTATGCCACGCGGGCAGCGATGGCATTGTCCTCGGCGCTCCGCTGTTTAGACCTCCTGTTGGGGTTCTGTTCAGCTGGTGCAAATACCACACATTTCCCTGGACTAAGCACAAGGAGAGACCCAGAATAGCACGGGTCAGGCCGGGCCCCAGAATGAAAACTGGATAAACGGACAGAAATCCTCCGGTCTAACATTCTAAAGAGTAGAAGACTCTTTAACTGAAAACATGCATGAGAGGAAAAGGTCAACTCTTCCCATTTAACCACATGATGTGCTTAAATGGGAATAGTTGACCTTTTGTTAGAACAAATGTTCACCACAGAATAAGAACCCTCGGGTTCATGTGACATGAACCCTGGCATCCCTATTCTGTGGCGAGCAGTTGGGGAAAATAGCCCATCGGCGCGTTGTGACATCCTAGCAATTCTTTTGTGTAAAAGATGTGGTGTAGCCGATCGACACATTGTGACTTTCTAGATTTGCTATTTTTTGTGTAAAAGATGTGGTGTCATGCTGTAAAAAATACAAGAATGTTTAAAATTCTATAATAAAATCAGGACATGTTGGTCTTGGCACCTTTACTAGATCTTGAGATTTCTTGGAAGGAAAGGTAAAATATTGAGACAGCTTTGAGTCGGTATCCTCCTTAGAGAGGTGGACTCATGAGAGGGAGTTAAAATATGATGGACTTTTCTTACTGCTGCAGACACTGCAAAAAACCCAGAGTAAATGTATCCATTTGTAACTCAGAGAATGTCCAACTTGGTTACATTAAGTACAATCAGTTAAAGCTAACTGTGTAAGTTGCTCAACAAGTGGTCAGTAGCGGTATTGCTTTTTTTGTCCGTTTTTCGCCCGGAGTCGCCGCGGACCACCGGAGCGGGGCCGCAAACCACCGCGACCGATAACGAATCCGTAGAGGGGTAGAACGTAATTTTCTGACCAGGATTTGGGGAGTAAGAGGTTAAGAATCCTTCAACATCGTAAACACTGTTGCTGAGAGACGGCAAGCACGCTGTGATTGGCCGGTAGTGTATCGTGTGTATGATCCGTGATGGGATTGGCCAACGTATACACAACGTATACGGATGATGCAGATGACGTAATTTTGCCGGGAAATCCCGCCCCTGTCACAGCTAAGTAGAAAACATAAAAGAAAAGGCTTTTGGGGCTGAAATTAACGGAGTGGGGGTTCTAAAACTTTAGCGATTTAATAGTTAGGAACATTTTAAGATATGTTTTATAAAAAAAGTTACAAAGTATAACTTTAAATTAACAGTGAGGAAATTGTTGCTGGGACCCTCCTTATGTCTAATTTATACTTTGTATAACGTATTCGTATTCCTATGATGGTATAGTGGGTAAAGAATTGCCAATCTACAAGCTGTGAGCTTGAAGATTGAAACATTTTCGCCATGGGACACCAGGTCCTATGATGACCTATACGCGTATACCTATACTATTCGGCTATAGAGAACTGCAATCCTCCTGAGAGAGAGTTAACATATGAATATGATGGACTTCTCTTCTGCTGCATACGAGGGAGGCGCAGTCTGCTTGCCTTCAGCCGCTATGGGCCAGCAACCAGATGAGAGCTATGTGAAGAATTCCATCCGTGGTTTCAGAACAGATGTCACACAAGAGGCAGCGCCCGGAGTCGCTCTCTCTCTCTCTCTCTCTCTGTCTCCGTCTCTCTGTTGTTCCTCACTGGCTGAGGCCCGTGGTTAAAACCCTACTATGTCCAGTCTGGGAAGGGAAGCACTTTACAACGGTTTCCTTTTCAGATTATCTGTCTGAAACCTCTGTGGCCTGGAGCTTAGGACAAAAACAAACTCTGTGGCTGAATACATTGTCTGGGACCTTAAAGGAGAAAATGCTGCTTGATTTATTTTCTTTTTTCTTTTGTCGTTTAAATGAGGATTATTTTAAGGAGCTCTAAGGGGGATTCAAGTTATATATTACACAGTAAAATCCTCAGTGTTAATGTAACTCTGAGAGATACAAAATGCCAGAAAACATAATCTTAAAAAAAGAATACTTGGTGGTTGAGCCAGTTAGTGCACTGGCCATATTATGCTCTTTCTGAGTTGCGAGGACCCAAAGTTTGAATCCACCTTTCGTCTGGTGATGGGTTTATTTCATTTAGCTTGATATGAACTGAAGAACAGTGTAAAATCCCTGCCCATTCATTACAATAGGCTGCTGGAGTGGCACTTGAAGCAAATCATACACAGGTGTTGCAAATACTGATAAATAAAGATTGAAACGACAGCGTGCGCTGTGTGTGCCTGCGTGCATGCGTTGTGTGCGGTCGCGCTTTGTGTGCATTCGTGCATTGTGCCTCTCTGTCATGTGTGTGTGTGTGGTGGGGGGTGCATGTCATGCCAGCCAGTCTTAAAACAAAACAAATCACAGTCCAAGGAGGAATAGATGGATAATATGTTTATAATTCACTCTCTGACTTACAAATGACTTTCTGTTTCTGAGGATTAGTCATTGGGTTGCGTTCTTATTCACATCATGACAATCTGGATTTACTGCAATGCACTTTCTCAGGAGAGCTCTTTCACAATCAGAAATACCCAACCCTCCACAGGGAGAGTTCTGGGCTGAATTCCTGTGGCTGCGTTTGTGGCTAACACATTATTGTGCTGTTACAGCAAGCTTAACTTTAGCGTGAGCAGTGGTGTTGTTAGGGAGGGAACTGTGGCCCAGGCAGGTGGATCAGCAACATGCAACCAGGCAGGGGCGTCACAAGGGGGGGAAAGTGGGACTGAGTTACTAGGGCCCAAGGTGGAGGAGCCTTCATTATTTTATACTTTAGCTATTGAAAAATAGCAGATATACAAGCTCACAGCGCGGCACCGAGTGGGCAGCGATGGCACGTAGATCTGCTATTTTTTGAAAAGTCGTGAAAATGTGTGCAAATCTTTGAATATATGTATTTTTTTAAGCGAACATTTGTAACTCAGATTTTTCTTCTGGGGGGTCCCTGGAACTAAATATTAAACATTTTGGGGGTCCTTAACATGAAAATGTTTGAGCACCAATGACATAGAAAGGATTAGAAGGATTTGAAATATTCAAAGACTTGCACAAATGTTCGCGATTCTTCAATAATTGCAGATCTACAAGCTTGCAACGCGACACTCGGTGCCGTGCTGTGAGCTTGTATATCTGCTATTTTTCAATAGTCAAAGCACAAAATAAGGCGTAATAATGCGTTCCCAGTCTTAACTCATATAGTGCCAATCCCGAGAAGACTCGTGAAAAATACTCGAGTATCACATGGTGCCAATCCCGAGAATACTCGTGAAAAGTAATATATTACTGTAACGGCGGATACATTACCGAGAACAATGGCCGGAGGTCCGGAGACGAAATCCGTCGCTGATTTCGCATCATCACGGCTCCACGAGCACAAAATAGTCCCATCCATAACATTGAGGTGGACGGGGGATCTCATCTTTAATGTCCATTATCTCAAAACTACACTTTAGAAGCTAGGATGGAGGCAGATGCTCGCTTATGTTACACATGTATAAAAGCTCCCGGTCCGCCATTACACAACTCCACGTGGACAACGATCGGTTCTGGCGCAGGACGCGATGACGTCAGACCGGAAGTGTTTGCGCTGTGGACTTCTGGCCTTCAAAATAAGATAACGGGGGTGATGCCAACCTGAGACTGGCATCGTGGACTTTATAATCCGTTAATTTCATGGGCACTAAATGAGTTAATGGGTTAAACCCACTCCCCCTATGAAGAACATTCATGGGGGACCCGCAGTGAATCCCAGAATGTGGTGTGACACCCCTGCAACCAGGAATCTAACCTGTCCACAACTAAGTGCTGGTGTCCAGTGAGTTAGTTCAGCCATTCCCAAACTGTGGGCCGTGGCCCACTGCTGGGCCGTGAGGATATCGCAAGTGGATCCCCAAATACTGGTAATTGGAAAAACACAAAGATTTTAACATAACATTATAAATATCTCAAATAGATAATGTAAAAAATAAATTCAAGGTGTTTTTCTTTAACACCTGGGGGGGATCATTGTGATAATGATAAATAGGAATCTACTGTATACTATGCTACTCGATCCAAGTCGGAACACAATCAATTGATCATTGAAATAAACATGCTCTGAAAATGCACATGGCCCACCCATCTGACCAAGTGGTCAGATGCCGCGTTAAGTAACTGATGGGCAGACCGCGAGAAAGTGGGCCCTGACGAATCCAGAAAAGGTTGGTTAGTTTAAATGTGTCACGTCTTTCTGTTGAAAGTCTCACTGCTGTTCAGAACTCGGCTATGTCTGACTGGCACATTCACACCACGGTTAGCTTTCAAAGCAAAATGCAACAAAACAACAGCCATGAGGAATATTTTCATTTTATGTTTCCGGGGCCCTTGGCACCTGCACAACATGTTTGTCCTGAAACACCCGGAGCTAATTCTGGATACTGTGTGTACGTATATCACATACTCAAAGAGAGAGCGAGACAGACACACACACACACACACACGCGCGCGCGCGCATGCACACGCGCACACACCCACACCCACACCCACACCCACCCAGTTCCAGGAATGTGACTATTGTAAATTAAAAGATACATTTATTCAAAAACATGAAGAATGGATGAACTATTTCAATATACAAATCATTATGCCTAAAGAAGCTATTTCTAGCACACTTGATCTGCCAGTGAATGGGAAACCTAATCCAGGCTGAACAGACTTGTGGCTTGTAGTACAGTATGTGGTTTGTGTTACGAAACTAGTTGCAGTTTTTCTTATATGAATAAAAAAGGTCTGGTACCACAGTTAAACATGGATGATGGATGGATGGATGGAGGGATGAGGTAAGGGTCCCTCTAACACAATTTATAACTGTCCACAACGATGACACCAGAGCATTATTTCTACCCACTGTTCCTCCCCTGTTGACAGGGTGGAGTGGAGCAACTGAGGACGTCAAAAGTATAGGGTGGTCTACCTTTCTTTTTGTCATTCCCTCACCAACACACGCACGCACACACGCACACACACACACAGGAATGTGACTGTCTGGTTCTAAATGTCTCAGGCTGCCTCGATAAGCCCATTACAAACTGAGGAGGGAAAAGGGTCATCCTCTTTACTCTGATGTATCACGTTTAACATACTGTACTATACCAATGATACACGCACGTGCACGCACACACACACACACACGCGCGCACGCATGCACGCACGCACGCGCACACACACACACACACATTTCCAACCAAAACCTCAATCACCAAACTTAACCCTAATCTGAACCGTAACCTTGACCTCACAATCCCTAACTGCAAAATCCTGTTTTCAGCTCCACTCCACTAGTATGTGATATGCGTAGGTGTGTGTGTGTGTGTGTGTGTGTGTGTGTGTGTGTGTGTGTGTGTAGTGTGCGTGTGTGTGTGTGTGTAGTGTGCATGTGTGTGCGTGTGTGTGTGTGTGCGTGTGTGTGTGTGTGTGTGTGTGTGTGTGTGTGTGTGTGTGTGTGTGTGTGTGTGTGTGTGTGTGTGTGAAACTCCTCAGACACACACAGAGCACTGAGAGTGTGCATGTGTTCATTATTCTGTTCATCTATCAATGCTTCGGTTTGAGTTTACACAACCCTGCAAGGCCCATCGTTGCTTTTTGGCAACATTTTTTAAATCATTTTTTAAAAAATGTTATAATTAGTTTTCCTGTTCTTTTTTCACATTAACATCACCATTAAATCCTATTGTTTAGTATTACAATGCCATTGGCCACGATATTTGCATATAAATACCCCCCACAGAGAGTGACATTCACACCTCCCAGAGAAGTTGAAATTCCAGTGTCTGGACGAACAACATCTCACCCTAACCCTAACCCTAACCCTAACCCTATTATTGTGAAAAATATTCCCAAAATGCAAATTAGAGCATGATTTATGATTCATGATTTATGGCTATAAAAACTTACAAAAACATTATTAATTTTTTAACATTACATTTTCCTGTGATTAGGACTCCTACAACACCACCTGATTTAGTAGAAATTAATTCAGGTCTTGCAGGGTTAAGACCCCGATGCAAAACGTACAGCTACTGTGATTGGTCAAACATTCTGCATCGTTTCCGCATTCATTCAGCCCAGCTTCAGGTTCATTCTGTCAGCAGTGAAGCGAGTGAAAAGCAGAGTAGTTTGGAAGAGACCCGAGCCAACTTCCTGGAAGTATACAAACATATCTGAAATGTCTCTCTTTCTGGTGACCATTCATAAACACAACGTATCGCTTGAAAGGGCAAAACCTCCATACCTCCCGTCACAAACTCCCCACACCGCGTTGCGGTCACGATATCCAGTTATGAATGTAACCATTGCTTCCTGCTGGCTAGTTTACACACTGCTTGAGCGAGGCTCCGCTCGTATGATGTCGGGGTGCCCTAACTGCCCTCCTGAACTCCAACAAAATGTAGCCTGTTCTGGTGTAAAGTATGCATTCGGCTTTACGGGTACTATTGGTTCCGTTTGTACACTATCAAGCGTTAAATGAACACCCTGGATTTCACCGTATACAGTACTATCCACACTAGCGTACTGTTTCTCTGACTTTCTGCCCAAAGAAGGGCAAAAGCAGATTTCAGATGGTCTCTCTCACAGATCAGACATTCCGTAGATTCCTCCGGTGGACCTCGGAGCTGAGGCTGAGGTGCTGTCAGAGACACATGGACCATCACCCTCACTGTTTCAACACAAACAAACCTCCCACCAGGGGGCGTCACAAGGGGGGGAAAGTGGGACTGAGTTACTAGGGCCTAAGGTGGAGGGGCCTTAATTATTTTATACTTTTAGCTATTGAAAAATAGCAGATATGCAAGCTCACAGCGCGGCTGCGAGATTGTAGATCTGCTATTTTTGAAAAGTTGTGAAAATGTGTGTAAATCTTTGAATATATGTATTTTTTAAGTGAACATTTGTAACTCAAATTTTACTTCTGGGGAGTCCCTGGAACTAAATATTTTGAGATGGGGGTCCGTGGCCAAATAAATATCATTTTGGGGGTCCTTCACATGAAAAAGTTTGAGCACCACTGACATAGAAACATAGTTATTTTTCAAAAAAACGTAGAAGGATTTGAAATATTCAAGATTTTTCCAAAAATAGTAGATCTACAAGTGATCACCGAGTGCCGCGCTGTGAGCTTGTAAATCTGCTATTTTTGTTAAACCCCCTCCTCCTATGAAGAACAATCATGGGGGGCCCGCAGTGAATTCTTGTACTCAGGGCCCAGAATTTGGTGCGACACCCCTGCCTCCTACTCAACAGGAAACAGTAGTTCAAGAAAGTGGATCATCATACCCCACCCCACATGCACACACACACACACACACACACACACACACACACACACACACACACACACACACACACACACACACACACACACACACACACACACACACACACACACACACACACACGCAAACAGTCATGCGTTCTCTCTCTGTCTCGTTCACTTGCACCCCCACGCACACACATACAAACACGCACACGTAAACATACAAAAATGAACACTGGGAAATTCCAGGAATACAAGATACCAGAGTTGAGGATGCATGATGAGGTAAATGTTTACAGTACAAGTACTGGGAGCAAATTAACTTTTTTTATTATGTTGTTTACTGAAACCCACCTCAGAATGTCCTGACTGTGTTATTTATTATTAATTGTATTTAGTGTTTTCTGACAGACGCCGGCCCCAGCCCATAGTAGTACAGTATGTACAGTGACCAATAATAAATCATGAAGCTAGGAGCCACTTATTATCAAAACCAAAGGAAATGGCTACTGACGTCAAACACTTTCACAAGCAAGCGAATCTCTGAATACTGTTCTAAAATTAACCCACTGATCTATAGTGGTGGTGGTTGTATGTGCTGTGTGCATCATTCAGTCTCACGCTATACTGTTCTGTCTCACCACACTCTGATCCAATCAAACTAAAGTAACTAAGTACATTTACTTAAGTACTGTACTTAAGTACAATTTTGAGGTATTTGTACTTTACTTGAGTATTTCCCATTTCTTTTACTTTTACTTCTACTCCACTTCATCTCGGATCAAAATATTGTACTTTTACTCCACTACAATTATTTGAACATTTTAGTTACTAGTTACTTTGCAGATATAAACGATTATTTTATAAAACATACATTAATCCACTTTTATACCTTATTTTATACCTAGGCTATTTGAAAATAGCCAATCTACAAGCTCACAACGTGTCGATGCGACGCGTTGTGAGCTTGTAGATCTGCTATTTTCAAACATTTTTGTACTTTTACTTTAAGTACTTTTTGATGGCAATACTTTCATACTTTTACTCAAGTACATTTTGAATTACAGACTTTCACTCGTAACAGAGTATGTCTATATTGCCATATTGATACTTTTACCTAAGTATAAAATGTGAGTACTTTTTCCACCACTGATCACATGACAAAACCATGACTTGATCCTACGGTATGTGAATGTGAACACCCCAGTGATGGCAGCCATCACATCACTTTCATCGGACATGAGCTCACTGAGTTGCTTCATTAGTTAAACCCTGTAGGAATCACCATTTACCAGAGGCCAGTTGTTCCCAAAAGGATCCCAGATGATTAACTTCATTTACAACATTGTTTTTTCACTCAACAGTAAACAAACCAACATAAAGTTTAAGCGTATATAGAGGGTGTCTGCACATTTCTAAAGTGACAATTTAAGGACGTTTAAATACCTTTAAAATGTCAAATTAAACTCGGACAAATTGTAAAATATTAGAGTTAGAAATTGTGAAAATAGCTGATGTGTTGCGAGGCGTTGTGAGCATGTAGATCTGCTATTTTCACAATAGAACCGTGTTATAGAAAATGTATTGCCCCAACTCTTAGTGCTCGTCAGGAGTGGGGGGTCCCCAGTTAAAATATGATTATTTGGGGGGTCGCGGCCTGAAAAGGTTGAGAACCACTGATTTACACCAGGGCTCCACTGCAGCCATCGGGCGCCATGCCGACGTCAACGCAGGGAACGTTCCCTTTTTAATCATGTGTGTGTGTCTGTGTCTGTGTGCGTGTGTGTGTGTGTGTGTGTGTGACTGTGTTTGTGTGCGTGTGTGTGCGCGTGTGCGTGTGTGTGTGTGTGCAGGATGGGTATATGTGAAAGACAGAGAGAAACCTAGGAAAATAAATAATGATCGATCGCAAATGTCTTCACAGGTAATTTCCTGAAGCACAACTGTGTGTTGGAGTGTCCTGCAGGTGATTTCCAAAGAAGCATGACTCATGGGTTGTGTGTGTGTGTGTGTGCATGTGTATTGTATTTGTGTGTACTGATAAAATATAATGCAGTGTGGTTCTCAGCGTGGGTCTGGGGTTCTTCAGGGGTCCTTGAGGAGTTATTGGTCCCAAGTGAATATAACACTTCTGCCCTACAAAGCAGTAACTACATTTTTAGACACACCAATTTTTTTCGTAGTTGCTGCACTTTGGCTTTGTAGGACCGGGCGCCAATACAGTGTTCTGTATATTGGGGTCCGGAGATGGGGGTCCGTGGCCTAAGGGATAACAAACTGGGGGTCCTACAAATGAAAGAGGTTGAGAATCACTAGTATAATGCATTGTACTGACCTCCAATAGCTTCACACCTGGAGGTCATCTCCCACAGCACCAGGGCCATGCTGTAAACATCAGTCTGTTTGAATGACTCCGTGTTCTCCAGGTTCAGCCTGGACTCCAGCACCTCTGGAGCCATGTACCGCGCCGTGCCCACCTGGACCAGAGGATCATTATTGTCACTGTCGGGCAGAAACCTTGTATCTCCAAGTTTCAAATGTGAACGTACCCCAAGCCCTGCTTCACCATACAAGACTGTCGCACAAAACTAGTGAAAATAGCAGATCTACCAGCACACAGCACCTCGCATCGCGAGGCGTTGTGTGCTTGTCGATCGGCTATTTTCATTATTTTAAATCATTTTTAAAATGATAAATACAAAACGAACAGTTCTAGACATACAAGGTTTCCATCCGACAACGACGATATACACATCAGTTAACCAAACTACCGTAATCCAATTGATTCATTGATTATATATATTTTTTGTGAAAATCAGAACTTTTATAAAAGAATCGACTAATAATCAATCTTGTAGGCTGCAACTGTAATACCAATAATGAAAGTAGCTATTTTACTTAATAACGAACACAATTTGTAAAATGATACACTGCTATAGGCTACTGCTCACACCGCACATAATTGTACTATATTTGGTACACTAACGTGGTCTGGTGGACACAATGAATAAGACATGTAGTAGTTGGAGTGTGTGATAAGTTGACATGTTGCTGACATGTTGCTGCACAAGCTGCCCCCCCTAGGGCAAATGTGAAACTACGCCTATGATTCTACACAGTAAAATTCTGTGTATTCATTCTAACCTTTGAGAGTGTAAAAATGGAACGTACCCGACCTGTAAAGTTAAATTAACCCAAGTTTTTACATCGTGTTGCCAATGCTTGCTTATTATAGGCAATGTTTGCTTGTTTTTCCGAACCCCCCCCCCCCCACACACTGTACAGTGTACAGGCTTTTCTTGCAAACACTTGCAAACACTTGCACACACTCCCACCCACCCAAATACAGTTACACCACTGAAACACCGAAACACTTTCACATGCTGTGGAAACATCTGAAGACGATTCACCCTTTCAAATACTGTACGTGACGTGTTGTTACTTCATATCCCGCTGTCTGATATTTGAGTTATAGGGTTCGTGCATTAATGAGCCACTAAGCTCAGTCAGTCACAGTAAACATGTCACTCTCCTCTGACTCACCTCCTGTTTTTCGAGGCATTAGATAAGCAGTTGGAAGGAATACAGGCCACACCAGAAACACGGCCCTTCCAAGTTTCAAGATTCATTTTTACATTTCGCTGCTGTCAGGCAGAAACCTCGTATCTCCATTCTCCATATTTCAACTTTTTAAACTTTTGTGTTGTGTTTTTGGTAAATGAATGCCCCACTTTGTCATTCAAGAGTGTTCAAAATTAGATGTATAAAATTATCTAATCAATAAAATAGACAAGCTCACACGTTGTGAGCTCGTAGACTGTCTATTTTCTCTGGTTTCGACCTGACAGCAAAAACTTGTGTAGCACCCTCTAGCTATCAGCTAATTTAACAATGAGAGTGTAAACATTGAGCCGTGATGGTGTACAGTACTAGCCTGGGGCCAGCCTAGAAACTAATGCATCTAGCTAACTAACTGCAATATCTATTCCCCTCCTTGTTTTAACATGGCTGGGATGTCTAGCTCAGCTAGGCTAGTACAGTACATACAATATATAAACAGAGTACCCATGTAGGTGTATCTGGCGTGATAATCATTGTGTGCATGTCTAGAGTAGAGGTGCTAAATACTATTTGCCATGTGCACAAAGGTCTGTATGTACAGTAGCTTATGCATGTGTGTTTGTACAGTATGCATCTGTAGGTGTGTTTAAGTACAGTATGCATAATGTGGATGTATGTTTAATTACACTATGCATGCTGTAGATTAGTACAGAATGCATACTTTAGATGTGTCTATGCAAACGTGTGTCAAATTAGTCACGTATCACCTGTCGCTAAAGCATTTTCAGCCGGTGAGTAATAAATCATTAACAACACAGAACAAAGTTCTGAGAGAGAGAGCGGGATAGAGAAGGAAAGAAAGAGAGAGAGAGAGAGAGAGAGAGAGAGAGAGAGAGAGTCAGATAGAGAGAGAGAGAGAGAGAGAGAGAGACACGCAGACAGACAGAGCTGCCTAAAGGTCTTTGCATGTCACAACCGAGCCTTTTACTTCTCTCTTTAATCTTACACCGCACTCATCTGTCTGTCCAATGTCTTGTGTCAGCGTTCTACTGTACTGTATGTCTGTGGCATCACAACACAGAAACACAACACACAACACAGAGAACTACATGAAAGAAGAAAAAACAAACAAGGCCAGCTCATATATCCCCCAAACCAAACTAAAGCCTTAAACTGGCTAAACATGCAGAGCTTAGATGACAGAGAGAAAGAAAGCTTCCATAACACGGAATTAAAGATAATAGGCTTTCTTTGAGCTCCAAAACCTAGTTTGTAGAAGAAAATTGAAAGGGCACAGTCACCCATTCTTTTACGACTGCCAGCCAAGATGTTTACATGGAATGGTTCCAGCAGAAACATACGGTACTATACCTGTATAACAAACACTATGAACACCCATGATAATAAATTATTTACACAGTAAATACTTGTATATTTATGTAACGACCCCTATATAAACTGTTGTACAGTTTATATAGTGTTATATACTGTTGTACTTTTATACAATTTTACTGAAAGAGTTTCACGTAACCACTTAAACCCTATACTTAGTAGACAGGATTCGAGCCCAGAATAGGGAGGATTTGTGTGGTCAGAGTAGCATCCTTTATGACTCAGAGATACAGTAATAGCTCTCACCTGGCCACTGTTAGCTAGATCATCAACAGACAGAGAGTTGTCCAGACGCAGACCCAGGCCAAAGTCACACAGGCAGCAGGTCAGGTCATTTTTCACCAGGATGTTGGAGCTCTTGATGTCCCGATGGATGATGGGCACCTTGGGGGAATGATGACGTACTGATGAAGTATTGATAAATACTTCAAAAATAAATGCACCTATATATGTATCAACATGGATAGCAAGAATAGTATCATGCATCAAAATAAAGCCACCTGGAAATATTTTAATGAATAATATGGGCCTCTGATTGTCTGTTGATGACATATAATATTCAAGTCACTGACAACATGTGTTCTTAGTCTAACATGACCTATGGTCCTATGGTCTCAGCTGTACCTTAGGACGTCCAGAGAGAAGATGGTCGCTATGGAGGTGAGCCACACCTTTGGCCAGAGAGCTGGCCAGCAACCACAGGTCCTCCCAGCTGAGCACATGGTGTGTCAGGTACTCCTGCAGGTGAGAGGTTCCAGGAAAGTCAGTGTGGCAAAAGACAGAGAATAGATTCTCTATTTCAAAAGAAGAATCAATTATCACTCTTCATGTACCAGCAGTGAAAGTGAAAACTGATCCGGGGTGAACAGACGCTTGGCTTGTATTATGTGGTTTGTGTTACAAAACCGAAGCTTTGTAACACAACAGTTTTTCTTTTTATGTGTATATAAAAAAGGTCTTGTTCCACCGTTCCCCTGGGGTGGAAGAAAGCAAGTAGGTAGGTAGAATCGATCGATTGATTTTCTATTCTCACCTGTAGATTTCCTATGGGGTGGAAGGCGGTGATCAGCCAGTACTGTTTCTCCAGCTTCCTCTCCTCGGCTGTCAGGAAGTGGAGAATGTTCTCGTGTTTGAGGTCCGTATCGGAGAAGATGTCCTTCTCGTTCTTCCAGGAGGCGTACTCCTCATAGGGGAAGATCTTGACAGCCACCGTTTCAAACTGGCCAGATGTGCTTTGCTTCAGCTTAGCCTTGTACACCTGGGCGAAGCGGCCTTTACCCACCTGGTCAAAGTCAATGGTTAAAAGTTGATTATTATACTGTACCATCCGCTTGACCAAAAAAATTAAATGCATATCTTCACTGTCAGGCAGAAACCTTGTATCTCTGAGTTTGTGCTTGCAGATCTGCTATTTTCACTAATTTAAAATTAATACAAAACAAACGGTTTCGGCCATACAAGGTTTCCACCCGACAACGACGACATGCTGGATCTCTGACAATGAATTTGACATCTATTAAGTTTCATAAAATCACATTATCATCATCTGTGTTTGTGCGACAATCTTAACTTATACTTCTTTGTGCTATTTTCAGCCGTAGACAGTCGTTATACAACAAAGTATAAACCAGGCCTTATTGGACCTCATGCAGTGATTCAGCAGCAGATCGGATCAGATAAACAAGCACAAAGCGACTCAAGCACCTGCAGGTCCAGCTCAATAGGCAGTGGCTCGGTGTTGTGGTTCAGGTTGTTGGCGTGCGTGGAGCTGCTGTCAGAGCCGTCGTCGTCCATCATGATGGCACAGGCGTCGCTGCAGTCCAGCCCGCCGGCCTTGACCTTGCGCTTCTTACCGCCGCTGTCCCACTCCTGGTTGAGCTCACGGCGCCGGTACACCCGGTACCAGTAGAACATGGCTGCTATCACCACGGCCAGCAGCAGGAGGGGCAGCAGGGTCACCAGGATGACGGAGACCACCGGGACCTCCTCAGCTTCCACAACTGGAAGCACAGAGAAAAGCAACGATGGTGGAGTGTTTTAAATTGAGTACACTGTATGACACTATGACAGACTGAAGGGAACAAATAGGTTAATTAGGTCAGTGTTTCTCAAACTTTCACATTTCGTGGTCTCCCCTTAACTCTGACAGACGGGTCGATTTGGTTCCATTTGTACACTGTCAGAGTTACAGACTTGTATGGGTCCATTAAGCCACCTTGAGAAGCAATGGATTAGGTGAAAGTACAGGTTTTAAAGTTAAATATTGAGCTAAAGGGCAGCAGCGTCATAAGTAAGCCACAACTATATAATTTTGGTACAAGCAGGATGTGAACTGTACAAACAGAGAAAAGGTGACTGCTCCTGGGACCTTAGTGACATTAACGCTGAACTCTATGAACTCTCAATCACAAAGGTCAGATTAATAATAGTGGACAACAACTGAAGCTATGAATAGGCTCTCAGAGTTGCGTAATAAAGAAAATAGGTGCCATGATTCAAATTGTTCTGTCTGAGATAACATAGCTCCTGTGTCGCTATATGTGGAAACTGCTGTTGCTAAGTGACTATTGCCAATCTTTTTTTTAAACAAAGCACTGCTTGCTAAACTTTAAACACGTTGCACCTTTCCATTGAAAGATATGAGAAAAACAAGACAGAGTTGGTAAAAGGAGGTGGGCATGTGGCCCACAGGACTGTGTTTTTTATGTTGCAGACAGCAATACATCCTATAAGTCCAGCTGAGGCGAATGCAACATTGATAATAGAAGGAGCTGATTTGAACAAAAACACACCAATACACAGTCAAATCCTCTGCATTCATTTAACCCTTGGAGTGAACAAATGTAACCAAATGGATCCATAAATAAGGGTCCATTATGTTACATTTGTACACTCCCGGAGTTACACATGGCTAAATAAACTAGTAAGACGCCTCAGGGCGACGTCTGGCCAGTGATGTTTATGGGACCAGTTACCCATATATGGAGATCCATGTACTATATATAGTAGATCGCTTTTATGCCCATACATGGAGATCCTTGTCTGTACCAGCCGCACAGATATGGGCTGTCTTCCTCCATATATGAGCATTCCCATATGAAGTCCTGTTAGATATGGGCTTAATATTGATGACATCAGGGATCACCATATATGGGCATAAAAGGGATTCTGTTAGAGTGGTTCCCATGACATCACAACATACAATATATTTTATGCCCATATGGAGATCCCTATCTGAACCAGCCACACAGATATGGGCCATGTCTTGGCCATTTGGCCAGTGATACTGTATATATCGATGACATCAGGGATCTTCATATATGGGCATAAAAGGGATTCTGGGGAATACCCATAGATGGATTTGTACATAGGTGATGTCACCTGTGATATAGTTTTGGATTTTTCCATTCGTTTTTATTTTTTATTAGTTTTGAGGTTTTGTTTTCAATTACAGTTTAGTTTTAATTCGTTTTTAAAGTGAGGTTGCTAGTTTCGTTTCGTTTTAATTTTTTGAAAATGCTTAGTTTTAGTTTAGTTTTTATTAGTTTTAGTGTTAGTCTTAGTCTTTTACGTAATATGGGGTATTTGTCAGGGGTGAGATTAAAAAAGCTCAGGAAAAAGTATTGTCTAATAAAGAAAATAAACAAAACATCATATTGTTGAGAGTGGCAGGAATGTTGAGACATACAACTTCTCTCTTTGACCTCACCAACTGGTGTTTTTTATTTTTTATTTCCACAAAAGACAAAAGACGAAAACTAAGGAGATTTTCTCTATAATTTTAGTTTAATTTAGTTAGTTTTGTAAACAAACAATACCATTTTAGTTTTAGTTTTTTTAAAAAGCGTAGTTTTTATTTTTATTTCAGTTAACTAAAATGTTTTTCCATTCTAGTTTCCGTTTTTTAGTTAGTTTTCGTTTACTATAATAACCTTGCTGTGATGTCACAGTAATGTGTCAAGGGAACCAACCAAGCCCCCAGAACCCTGGGGGCGCTTTGAAGCAAAAAGTACATGGTGGCCATTTGAGGTACTGCAGTTGGGGCGACTATTCAAACAGTTAGTTCAGTTGAGGCAGATAGCCCCCCGCTACCCCCGCCTCCCCGTTTCTCGCTCCCCGACCGCCGCGATTGGCTCAGAAGCCAAATAGTCGCCCCACTACGTCACGTTTCAGAGGCGTTTCAAACGCGGAAGTACGCTTCATGCGCTGGGTGAGCAACTCAATGCAAGTGGACGGGCGGGGATATCAGTTGCCCTCTCTATTCTTATTATAACTCTATGGAACCAACCCATAGACTGTAAAAATGTGTACACACACGGCTTCACGTCTACACGCAGACAAGCTGTGACATTTCTCATGGTAAACTGCGAAATTAACACTGAGGATTTTAATGTGTAGAAAGAGCGGGCACTGCATATTGCAAGCAACCGCGCGAGGCACAGTATGAACTATGAAGTAGCGTTAACTACCACTACCTCTGATGCCAGCCTGACACAAGTGACTGCCAAGTGCCAATCCTCTGAGTTCCTGTAGGGGGAATAGAACAGTAGCAAGCCTGTGTGTGTATTGGTCTGGCTGGGCCTGGTCAGTTCTGGCTGGGTAGGTGCCCAGTCAAGAAACTATCTCACTCAGACCACCAGCCAGTCCTTCAGGGGAAAATTACCCAACGGGACGAGGCAGCTATACTGGCATAGAGAGACCTGGGGCTGGACTGAGGAAGTTAAGACCCTACAGTTATATCTGTTGAAGATGTCCCACCTACACAGTTAAAATATATCCTGCGCAAATGGAACCAAATGGACCTGGGGTTACAAATGAAAGCAATGAGGCCCAAGAGGCCATGTTTTACAGGGATTTTAGGAACAGCTAAGGGGCGTTGTCATGACGCGGAGCGGAGAAAGTAGTCCCTGACTGCCTACTAACGCAATAACACATGGAGGTTCCTGAACCGTGAATATTGTAAACACGCCCTTGTAAATGTGAAATGAATGAATATTAAGACATTTTCATGGCCTATTTCTCGCCTAAAATGTTATCCGAAACGTTTTGCATATCAGAATTCACAACAAAATGGGACATGGGAACGTGCAGTAATACTGATAAATACATGTGGTCAGAGGTGTGTATTTAGAGGGCAACTGTTTCAAACGTGGCTCAGCCAATCATAATCAAGTACCGGAACTATCCATTTTATTAGGATATATTACTACAGTTACTTTGTACATTTATCCAGAATTACTACTTAAGTGTATCATACTGTAGTGTCACCAGAGTTATAGAAAAGCACAAAGCATGTTTTGAAAATGCTGATGAATTGCTGCAGAGAATATCAAGCTATCTCGTTAACGTGCCAATACTTGCCATAATCTTCCTCTGTGTTCAGGGATATTTGTAACAATTATAGGCAATTTTGGTTTCAGCATAAGCTGTTATGTGGTTAAGCAATTAACCCTTAAATAAGTCAGAAGCTTGTGCTTTTGCCAACCTTTTTTATTTTTTCAATATTATTATTTTGAGATGTTGACTTCTTAAGTTGCCAGATGCTGGTGTGATCATCCAAGATATATAATAATACTTACATATTTAGTGTGACGACTAAAATCTTCATGATGTAGACATGTACTGTACTGTTTAGGTGTGTCTATTATTAAGTTGTAAAACTATCGCTATACATCGCTCTGGGCTACGCCACAAATTGAACAGGTAAACAACACACTGAAACACACACACACACACACACACACACACACACACACACACACACACACACGGGCGTACGTGCGTGCATTCATGTTTTAAAGAGTTTTAAATATGCCAGACCCTAGATGCCTTTTGGACATTGTGAGTGTGCGTGTGAGGCAGAAAAGTGGAGTGAACAGTACCAGTGCCAATCAAAGTGTGCCAAGAGAAACTAGTAATAGCACAAAGTGTTGCCTTTTCCAATCAGGATGCCAGAGGGTTCTCACACAGCTTTCAATGGGGTTTGACACGCCATTCAGACTAACAGGAGGCTCCGCTCTGTAATTAAACACATCATCAGCTTGTGTGTTTGTGTGTTTGTGAGTGTGTGTGCATGTGTGTGTGTGTGTGTGTGTGTGTGTGTGTGTGTGTGTGCGTGTGTGTGTGTGTGTGTGTGTGTGCGTGCGTGCGTGCGTGCGTGCGCGCGTGCCCGTACGTATGTGTGTGTGTGTGTGTGTATGTGTGTGTGTGTGTGTGTGTGTGTGTGTGTGTGTGTGTGTGTGTGTGTGTGTGTGTGTGTGCGCGTGTGCGTGTATGTGTGTGTGTGTGTGTGCACGCACTGCGGGGACTGAGAAGCTTGCCTTGACTCATGGTCTTAATTCTTAAAACCGGTTACGAAGTGCGTCAACTCTTGACAATGTGTTTTTAATAAGGATGTGAGTGGTGGTGGATATTAAAGAGGAAATAATTTCCTATGAAGTTAAACCAGACATGATTTCATTTTAAAAATAGGTGATGAGTGGATTAAAGAGAGACACTTTAAACTCTGAGAGGAGGAAAGCAACACTCAGCTCCGCTAATCTGCTAAACCTGTTACTTGTTTCTCATTATCATTATGGAACTTTTCCCACTGCTTCATCTAAAAGGACTAAATGTTGATTAAATGTTTTGTTATTTGTGTTATGAATTCACAGGTTTACTCCAAACGTGCAGTGCTTTTCACCTTTCACTTCAGAAAATTTGGTAATAAAGTTGCATCAGGTATTTCATTTATTGTGTTGAAGGTTCCGTGTATTATTAGTCAGGCAGTCAAAATATATTATAACATTCTGTTGTGCCGAGTTCTGAGACACCTGGCCAACAGGTGAACACTGATGTAATGTCTAGAGGCTGATAGTTTTATCATGAGAGAAAATAGATAAGACATTGCTAAAATTGCTGCAGCATGGCAGTGGTGGTTTTTATTTCCTATCAAGAATGATGAAACTCATAAACCTAGATTTGATTCAAACATCAGCTATGAGGAGGAACATTGAGCTCATGAAATCATGATTCATGAAGGACTTGCTAATGTCATCACGCATTATGGTTTTGTTTGACGGGAAGTGATTGGACGTTTAGGGACTTTTATAATTAAAAAGAATGTAATTTCATAACGTCTTTAAGGCTACAATCCTTGAGTTTTATGTCCTATCCGAGATTAGATTCGTCCCATGTCTTCCATGGGAGAGACCACATTTCTACCGTTCTTGCCAAGACACTAGGCCTACTTGGCCAAGGGAGATATTGCATTTTCTGTATGAGTTTCGGTACTTCTTGTCACATTCTCAATGGAAGATGTAGAAGGGAACCTGTTGATGTGCTAAAATTGTATTAACATACTCTACCATAAAGATTGGTTAAAATCACTCCGGTATATTCTACTGTGTAGTAGTTACTGTAAGTTAAAACGCTATGAAGCCATATTTAATTTGTTGAGGGTAATGTGTTACATAATGATGTAATCCAGTTTCAACTGGACTTGGAAAGAACATAACTCGCCTCAACTAGACGTTTGTGTACAGTATACTGTTGCAAATATTTCCTGCATGCTTGTATTACGCGTGTTACCACTTAATAATCCTGACATTGAAGATGTTTACACATGAGTAAACTTGTTTACCAGTTCCCCCCACAGCCTCCTGTCTGTGTATAAATAACTTGTCTTTATCCCGGCTGGTATCATGTTGTGTTGCAGCGTGGAGGAATCCAGCCACAGGGACACTGGAGTGAACAGCATCACTATGTATTTGTTATGGTAACAGTGCTTCCTTTACAAGCCAGGCCGTCTCTCCTTTTCTCTGTCCAGATACAGTACATATCTCTATCTATCTCCCCTTCAGTCGTTAGTGTTTCTGTACTTGGGCCAACAATCTGACTGGATGACTGAGTGACTGCAATGCGGCTGCAAGCCAACAGTGAGTGGACGGACAAACTGTCAAAATACAAATGCGAACTTGGAATACATACAGACACGCACGCACACTCGCGCGCGCACACACACACCGTGTTTTTTCCCCTCATCCCCCCTCATCCCCTGTGTTCATCTCCTCTTCCTCTTTCCAGATCGCAACAAGAATACATGTTTGGTCTCCAAATATGATCTTGTCTTCCTCAAAACATCCCCTGGTGGTGATAAATAGTTCAGATCATGAGAGAGATTTTATTTGTAGCCAGCGGTGCCTAAATTAACTCCAGAACTAGCTGTGAGGGATGAGGCGGCATCTATGGAAAGAATATACGGAATGGAATCAAAGAATCAGATCTAAAACAAGAAATGTGTTTAATTATAATATTCACAAGCTTTAAAGTGGACGTGTAGTGGAACTGCATGTCAGGCCATATCAGTCTACTCATGTCTTGTTAGTCTTTATGATCCACTCCCCTAATAAACATAAGATGCCAGATGATTCCAGAATCAACAATGTTGTCTGAGCTCCTTACTGCAGGGCTGTAAGAATGGTGTTGTTGACGGTTGGTACAGGGCTGTCACGATTATGACATTTTACATGACGATTAATTGTCACTCAAATAATTGCGATTAACAATTTAATTGTGTTTTTGTCGTTGACAATTACATTTCTGTTTGGCTTGTAGGATTTGAAGTTGCACATGGTAGATATGACACATGACACAAAGAAATGAAGGACATATTTGACAACTTCACACTTGATAGTGGAAATAGCAGATCTACAAGCTCACAACGTGTCGCATCCGTTGTGAGCTTGTAGATCTGCTATTCCACAATGTTTTAGGGCTGGGATGTGATTAAACATTTTAATCTAATTAATTACAGGCTCTGTGATTAATTAATCGCAATTAATTGCATTTTAATCGCACATCGATATTTGACCTGAGAAGCATTTTTTTCAAGTAAAACACATTTTGTTGTACGAGTGAATCAACGATTGAGTTTTTTAAATCTAAATTTCGCAATTTCGCAAAGTGCTCTGATCGGCTACTTCTCCCTTTGCGTTTGTTGTCTCTTCTTGGTTGGTGCATCGCTATGATCGGTATGACCGAAACTGAAGGTTCTGTGGTGCAAAAACTAACTCTGTAATTAATTAATCGCAATTAATCAGTTAAAGTCCCAGCCTTAGTTTGAACATATATAAAAAAAAATCAACATGTAAACGATTATGACGATTATCACAAAATAATAGTGATTATGTCAAATAATTGCGATTAGACGATTAATTGTATAATAATTGTGACAGCCCTAGGTTGGTAAGTAAGTCTATTGTACCACTTTACTCAAACAATATACGTACCTGGAAAGTACGCACCCCATGGTATTTCCTCTAGCACCATTACAGTAGGTACACATTTCCACTTGCTCACATGTTTACACTTAATCATGACATCTCAAAAACTACTGGCTGGATTGCCAGGGAATTTCCCTTGTATCTTCATGCTCCCCAGACGATGGCCCCTAATGATTTTGATGACCCACAGGGTCATCAAAATTCTTTCCTCCAGTGCCACCATAAGGCAAAACATTCCACTCGCATGTGAGACATCTCAAATGGCCGTTTTGCCATGAAACTGGCTGAGATCATTCGTAGCCTTTTTCATGGCACTTAATACTATTTCACTTTAAAGCTTTTGTTGTTAATAATAATATCGATTAACACTTTATGTGTTAATCCTTCAGTGAATATACATATATTCTGGTACATAACGTTTAGCCCCACTAGTGAGAGGACTCACATACACTGTAACATCTGGTTTGTTTGGCAGAATTCTGCCTTGAGAGGCCCGATAAATATTAAATAACAGCTCTGATTCAGTTTTTGAGACACGGTAAGAGAACAACAATACAGCAAGTGTTTCCTTATCTGATTTACAGTATCGACATGTGTTAGTAATATACTTCACACTGATCAAAATCAAATAAGCCTGTTTGATGATGTGTTCATTACCTCATTCTGACACAGTGATGGCCGCACATGTACATGTACGACACGTGTGTGTGTGTGTGTGTGTGTGTGTGTGTGTGTGTGTGTGTGTGTGTGTGTGTGTGTGTGTGTGTGTGTGTGTGAGAGAGAGAGAGAGAGCGTGCACTTATGTGTGTCTGAAGCACTTAAAAACCACAACAGCCCTATAGGCACGTCAGAAGAATGCGATGCTGGCGAACAACAATGCCAGGCATTTGTAGAGAAATCAGCCATGATGGCACCGGTCCAATAAACAAACATGGACTTCCTGCTTCATGTGTCCTCAATGGGAGGAAGGAACCACAACCCTTATCCTCAGGCCTCTGCCTCTCTGTATGTGCGTGCGCGTGTGTGCATGTTAGCCATCATGCAATGAAATAATTCCTTGTAAAGCCCACTACTGTAAGTACAGTAAGTCTTTGGGAACCAGCGGTTTCAGAGCCATATATGGCCCTCAGGAGCATATTGCTCCTGTCAGGCAGAAACCTCACACTGTATCTCCAAATCTCTGTTCATGTTTTTTCGTAAATTAATGCCCAAAACTTTGTCACTCAAAAACAGCACCCAAAGGAAGTGTTAGTGAAAGTGTTTTAATGAATGAATGAAATGTATTAACAGGAGCTTGTGACTAAATAATAACTAGGAATTGATTGGAACTCTGTATTAACTGTACCGTTCTGTTCTGCACTATACTGTGCTACACTTACAGTACTATGCTGTACTGGGCTATACGATAATGCACTGTATTGTACAATACTGTAATTGTATTGTGCTGTACTATTACTGTAATGTTCTGTACTGTACTATATTGTACTGTGGTGCTAAACTACTGTTTCCAAAACAGTGAGTCACGACCCACCAATGGGTTGCGGACCATTTTTTATGGAAGTAAATATACCTCTTTTTTTCGTTTCCCACATTAGAAAAATAGATTTTCTTTAAAAAAAAGTTAAAAAAAAGAAGAAAAGTAGTTAATAAATGAAAATCGAATAATTTTCATAAATCCAAAATGAAAATGGCACATCTATAAGCTCACACCTGCAATTTTCACTAGTTTGGGTCCCAAACGTCTGATTTCTCTTTTGGGTCTCGAGCTATAAGGTTTGTGAACCACTGCTGTACTGTACTGTACTGTACTGTACTGTACTGTACTGTACTGTACTGTACTGTACTGCTATAGAGGTGTGTGTTGTGCCTGTCCACCATGTGCTGGAGATGTTTCTCATTTGAGTTAAACACAGACAGGAAACCACATGTCTGAGCTCTCCTGCATGGCATCACACTGCACTACACTCACGCACGCACGCATGTGCGCACGCACAAACGCACCCATATAGTATGTACACATTGTACACATTATCTACAAATCTATCATAATATTATGTGAAAGGGAATGCACACCCACACACACACACGTGCAACCAGGCGCACACACATACTGTACAATAATATGCATGATGTAAATGTGTTTGCAGTTCCTGTATTTGATAGCGTACCCTCCAACCTAAATGGTCTACAATAACCGTGACAACGCACGCACGCATGCGCGCACGCACGCACGCACGCACGCACGCACGCACGCACGCACGCACACACCTTTCTCTCCCTGTCCCGTCCTGTATAGCTACCTCCCCCTCTTCTTCCAACCACAGTTAGGGAAAGTCAATGTGTAGCTTGGCACGGAAAGAAATGCTCGCTGGCTTGTCAGAGGTTGTGGGATTATTCTTTTTGTGTGTGTGTGTGTGTGTGTGTGTGTGTGTGTGTGTGTGTGTGTGTGTGTGTGCGCGCGTGCGTGTGTGCGTGTGTGGGTGTGTGTGGGTGCGTGAGTGTGCTTGAATAACTATACTTGTGAAGACCAACTATCCCCACATGTACCTATAGTACAAATTGAGAAATAGAAATTATGAAGTACATTTTGCTCGTTCTCCTTATGTTAGGTTAGAATTCTGGGGGGGAGAACAGGCTGGGGTTAGGGATTAGGGAAGTCTAGGTTTACGGGTTGGGGATGGAGTTATCCACATTTACTGTATAAATAGTTATGTGCCAGTGTCACCCACTGAAGACTAGCCAAATGTCCGAATCTGCTATTTCTTGGGACTGTGTGTGTGCCTGCGTGTGTGCATGTGTGTATGGGTTGAGGGATGAAGAAGCAATGGAACACGAGGGTAGCAGTGATAAGTGATCATACAGTAAGGTACAAAGACAGGAAGACTAATTATCAATGTATCTGCCATCTGTTTTCTTATCAGTTACTGTTATGAGCATGAGGAAGCTGTGTTTCTAGGCTATGCAAAGAGCAGGTGCTCTCTGAGTCAACGGATAACCTACCTATCGATGACCTGATGTAACATGGCACCGCATGTGTGATAACATCAAAAACACATTATCATCCCTATTTTTTTTTTTTACAAATACCAATACTGATACAATTTGATGTGATGCCTTTCTAAAGTGATGAACAAAGAAATATGAAAATCTGTCAGTGGATATTTTGCATCAAATTATTAATATACTTGATGCCTCATTCATACTGTTTGATGCATTTATTCTCTGTGAAAAAGTAACCGTGTTCCAAATAAAGATTGCGTTGCGTCACTGGGGTAGTTGGGGAAATCTCGTTTTTTCAAACGCACATCATCTCGACAACGGAGCGTCGGCAGGTATCGCTACTCACCCCACGGAGGTTAGGGTTAGGTTTGGTTATCGAAAAGATGACTTGTAGTTTTCTTTATATACAGTCGCTTTCATGAGTGTAATTGTGGTGTTTTTCTTCCGGGCCCAAAACACCCAACCTATTGATTGAAGCAGTCAAAATAACTGTAACCACGTACTCCGCAGGAGTGCGTTTGTTTCACATACAGTACTTACTGGGGGTGAAGGACAGGTACTCGTTGCACTCTTCTTCGTTGCAGGAACAGAAGTAAGCGCTTCCATTTCTCATCTTCTTCTCCTTCATCACGCAGGTGGAGCTGTTGTAGTCGTCCAGCAGAACGCCGTACAGCGGCAGCAAGGGGTTGTGGCACACGGTCTCCACCGAGAACACGCTCTCATTCTTCCTCCTGGAGAGAGGGACGTAGCAGGGACATGCAGAGAACGTTAGAGAGGCAGGGGCTGATATTTCTAAAGGGGCCTTTTGGTGGAAATATCGAAAATAGCCGACCTCCAAGCTCACAACACATCGCACTATTTTCGGGGCGTGCAATTATCTTGAATGGCATGGAAAGGGCAAAGGGGGCATTTCTTTCACCAAAGTAAAAACTGCATTCATGGTCTGGAGAAAGCACTTTTTACAGACGGATAAAAGGGCAGGAGCCTCCTTGTCATCCAGTTTACTGCTTCTTAACGGAGTCCAGGGACCCCCCATGGGTCGTTGAGAGGGTTCCAGGGGTCTAAATGACTGTGTAATCGCATCTATGAACGTGTAACTTTGTCTCTGAGGGTGTTAAAGAGGATTTGACAGTGTAGATTGGGGCACCAGAGATAAAAAATACCAATATGCATATATTGCATATCAAACTGTCCTTGAAATAAAGAAGGTTGGGAATCACTGATCTAGTTGATAGAACATGTGCAAACTCTCACACACAAACACACACACACACACACACACACAACACACACACACACACACACACACACACACACACACACACACACACACACACACACACACACACACACACACACACACACACACACACACAGACAAGACAGATTTAGCCCATCAGGCCGTGAGGTACCTACCAGATAGCGACACAGACCTCCTCATCCGCCCCACAGATGGAAGTGATGGAGCAGTTGGACACACAGGTCCCAGTGCCGTTACAGGGAGACGCCTGCACATCACAGAACTTACACAGCTGTCGAATTGGGATGGAGTAAGGGAACATACCGGCTGGAAAGCAAAAACACATGCAGAAACATGTCACACTCGAGGCTACATCTGATTAACGTGATTCGATTAAAACCAAATTCAAGTTGGACACATCTCACACGAAATTTGAGGCTCTGACTGAAAGACTTGTATGGTAATTATAAGTTATTGTTGTTTTTCCAGCTTTTCCATCAAACGCACATTTTAACCAGACAAAGACCAAAGCAACTATATCATAGACCAGTGGTTCTCAACCTGTGGGTCGGGACCCCAAGGAGGGGGTCCTAAAATTATTTGGGGGGGGGGGGGGGGGGGGGGGCCCAGGTGATTAACTTAATGTGCAACATTGTTTTTTCACTCAACAGTAAACAAACCAACATAAAGTTTAAGTATGTAGACGTTTCTGTACATTTCTAGAGGCAGAAGGCAGAAATTCTGAAAATAGCCGTTCTACATGCTCAATTCACAATAGAACCATGTTATACAAAATGTAATGCATCAACTCTTAGTGTTCGTCAGGGTGGGGGGTCCCCAGTTCAAATATGACTATTTTGGGGGTCGCGGCCTGAAAAGGTTGAGAACCATTAACATTGACAAACTGGGTTCAACCACATCAACAGTCAGGTACATTCAAACAGGTTGTGCTATCAAACTATCAAAACACAACCACAACTAGATCAATAGCACACATTACAGCACGCTCCACTGTACTGTATGGCCATGTGAAGCACTACAAAGAACTATGGGTATCAACAGGAAACCCCCACATCTCAAGTGGGTGCCAACTTACAGCATGATGTAGGCGACTGATGAAAAAAAAAATGCTTCAGACACAACACGAAACCTCACGAAGTCTGCCAAATGTCTGCGTAATGACTGTACACTGAGGCTTTCCCCAGAGCACCCATAAATCATTCATTTGTACCCCTTCACAACTGAATCAGACTGAGAACGAGTTGTTAGAAGTTCAGCCACTTGCAAGGCTTCAATCACTACTCATATAGGAAAGAGGAAAGAGCAGCAATAACGCTAAACTTTCCGTACATTACCCTACAATCCACGAGTGATACCTTGTCTGTGGAAAAAGAAAACATAATATCCCCGACAGCTAGAAGGCTGGATTGTTGTCGGTCCCAAACGATACTAGTTCTATTGGTTGGAACGACGGAATGCACTGAATCACTTCCTGAAAATATGGTTCAGTTCAGTTCAGTCAGTTGAGCTCTCAGTCATTTGCCACATTTTGATTGGCTAAAAAGTGGTTAGCCTTTTCCCACTGAACTCAACTGAAATATGCCGTCAGTGAATGAACCTACTGTACTACTAGGTTAGTTTGTTCTGTGAACAGATTCATTACTGAATGATTTGAGGCGATGTCTCTCACAGCACTGTGTAAAGTGTATTCCTGTGAACAAACGACTAATTCAGTTCAGTGAACATAATCTGATCCCAGAAGCACTCAGTCACTGCATAGTTTATGCAGAAACACACAAAAAACAACAAGCGCATAGAAACAAATAACAACTTGAGGTGACAACGTGCATCCTGTGCACAAGTAGGCCAGGCCATGTATGGCCTACTTGTGCGCCAGCAGCCACTGGCATCACCACTTGCATCACCAGGAATGCTGGTCCCTCGTTGGCTGTTAATGATGACGTTGACAGAAATGCTGGTCCCTGATTGGGCTATGGGCTGAAACACACACACCGCTACCTACCTGCCTACCTACCTACCTACCTACATACATACGCAGCCGAACGCAGTACTCGCACGCTCTGCTGGTGCAAGTAATAAAACAAAATACTAGGACTGATGGCACAACAAAGAATATTATGAGAATCAGAAAGAAATATGAATTTCAAGTAAAATAATGAATATCAATTCAAAGTGAATGTAAATATTAATGATAAAAACATACATGTCAGCATGCATGGCTACTAATAAAAAAAATGAAAATGGGTGCCATTGTTGAAAAACAGCAGTGGGGTATTTTCTTTTACTATGCTTGTGGAGTAAAAGCTAAACATATTAAAGCATTTGTTTTGGGAGCTTGTTGGGGGTAGTACACAGCCTGGGAGTAAAACACGTGGTCTTCGGGAACTATTAGGAAATTGATGACATTTTTCCTCTGACTTGGCAAGCATTTATGAGCAGTTGTTTGGGAGAAGAAAATGGATGTCAAAAAGCTGATGTTGTGTGGCAGCTCTTTGTTTTCAAAATGCATTTGCAAAGATATGCTACCAGTTTCTATTGTATAACATACAATTTCTTACTGTTAATCGATACAAAGAAATCATTTATCAGATTTGGTAGCCTGTAAATGTGCAACGGACGGTATATCCAGGTCATAAACTTGTTTGTCCAATAAACTCAACACTGCATGGACAAATGCTGCAGCTCGCATTTGTTGTAACT
>NC_137811.1:50432267-50434767 GCF_963921795.1 Nannobrachium achirus | reverse complement strand
GCACCATGCCAGGGGAATGGTAAAGCGTTAATTAATTTAACACTGACAGTGTAAAGATCGAGCCTCTGGGAGTGAACGCTCCAAAGTTGACTGTGCAGGCATGAGAACGGTTCTCCTAGCATGAAGGAGTGAGGGGTCTCAGTGGAAGATTATCAACATCAATTGAACGAAAACAAAAAGCTCCCAGATAAAAACAACAGAGTCCGCCCATGTGTTTAGATAACCAAGTGTCAAGCTGCTCTGGTACATAGTCGAGTCCTGAGTGCTCATTTGACACTGAGAGTGTGCAAATAGACCCGAAAGGGTCCATTTGCACACTCTCAGTGTTAAATTAACACTCTGGATTTTACTGTGTACCCTGAGAAGAGACTTCCTCTGACCAAGGTACTGGAGACTGGAGGAGTCAGGGCTTAGATAGGAATAACAATGTGTAGGCATACTGTATGTTGTATACTGTGTGTGTGTGTGTGTGTGTGTGTGTGTGTGTGTGTGTGTGTGTGTGTGTGTGTGTGCGTGCGTGCGTGCGTGCGTGCGTGTGTGCGTGCGCGTGCTGTTGACTGTAACGGTGGAGAACTCGCAGACAATCTTAAGTGGGTGTATGTTTGTGTACAGTATGGCTATGTGTGTTCCCAAAAATGCACATGCACATGCGTGTGTGTGTAGGTGTATGTGTATGTGTGTGTGTGTGCGCGCACGCACATGCGTGCGCCCGTGTGTGTGCGTGTGTGTGTGACCCGTGCATATATACAATGCAAGAGGACCACACAGTTCTTTTGGTATGTGGGATTTCCAGGTTGAAAATAGGCCTCTCTGTGGGTGGAGGGCGATGAGCAAACAGTAATGAGAGGAGGGGAACATAAGGAACAGTCAAATCCTCACCATCCACTTACCCTCTCACACTTAAATGAAGGAACACTGCATGGGGATATTACTGTGTGTATAAACGTGGTATACTTAATGATGGAGTAAAACAAAAGTTTGTAGAGAAAAGGTTTTTATCAGAGTGATGATTATGAGTTATTGTTGTAAATATACGTAGGCTAATCAACTTTAATGCATGGTAAAATGATCTGCTCTGACGCTGTGTCAGATTCTGTCTAAAACGTGTGAGGTGTTATAGTGCAGTGTTTCTCAAAGTGGATTCCAGGGACTCTGTGGGTTCCTTTAGAGGGCTCTAAATGGAACCATACAAATCTGTAACTCTTGACAGTAAATGGAACCAAATGGACCTGTTAGGGGAGACCTTGAAATCTAAAAGTTTGAAAAACACTGTTATAGTGCACCAGACTGAAGATGTGCAGCGGGTCTATTTAAATGGCACTATTAAAATGCTTAAAGAGAGCATCATTGAAAATGAATGTGTTCCTGTGATTTTACACATGCAGCTTTGTGGATTTATATTCATGGAAACACATCACTATTATGTTCACAGTCAGGAACCCAAAAGAAATAGACACATGAGACCCACGTTCGGTCTCAGCCAAATGCAATAAACCAAGTAGTCAACATGTCATAAACCAAGTAGGGTGGCAGCAGAGGGTCTAATATTACAATCTAATGCAGGACAGTTGGGCCATACATGAGAATAACAGGACTTGCCCAACGTAACCAAAACATGTTATTCCAGAGAATAATTTCCAAGATCTGAGAACAGCTGACCTGCAGTGCAGTGAGATTTGGGTTTATTTAACATCAGCTTCTGAAAACGCAAGGCTAGGCCTATAGCCTATACTATTGGTTCTCAAAGTGGGGTCCGGGGACCCCCAGCAATCCTTGAGGGAGATCCAGGTGGTCCCCAGTTAGCTATGTAGCAAATGGACCCTTATGGATCAAATGGAACCAAATGGTTCCACAATATACAGTAAAATTGGGTCTCAGAGATAGAAGAAATACCATTAAATGGGGGTCCGTATATAGCCTTAAATGCATGTCAAACTGGGGGTCCTTAATTAAAATGGCTGTGAATCACTGCTAGACCCGTAAAAATCTTCTCTTATGGGGGTCCCTGAGATGTCTTGTCAATTAGGGGGTCCTGAAAAAGTTTGAGAAGTTGTGTACCACATGCAGCCTATGAGTCACCTGTTGCGCTTGGAGAGGCGTGCGTACTGTGGAAAAGCACGTCCCCGGACCGTGCACAGTGTCAGTGACATTAAACTAATGATCAAATACACAAGTAATAATAGATATAGAACTACAGCTTTAGTCAATTTTTAGTCGGCGTGGTTCACGCCACTTCTTCGCGAACATCAAGTCAACAGATCGTGGTGTGAACAACGAACAGGCGAACTCACCTACAGTCCTCGGCTCCAGCACGATCACCAAAAGGATAAGAATAACTCCCCATAAAAGTAAGGAAACACGTTTTTCTTCCATATTTGAGCGTTTCCCGTCCACAGATTTTCATTCGGATGAACGACAGCTGTCAGATGAGATGGAGAAAGAAAGTCCTGCGGAGGAACGCGGCGCTGGAAGTTTGACGCCGTTCGTCTCCCACTTCTCC
>NC_137811.1:50424767-50429767 GCF_963921795.1 Nannobrachium achirus | reverse complement strand
CAACGCATCGATTTGTGCGTTATGAGCTTGTAGATCAGCCATTTTTGGTGACAGTTCCCCCCAAATAGGCATGCTCGGGTTCAAGTGGTTAATTAATCTTAGCTTGTTTTGACTGCTGCTGGCTTCTTTGACTGTGTGTGCACATTCGTGCGTGTGCGTGCGTGCCTGCGTGCGTGCGTGTGTTGTATGTAGCTAGACATGGGTAGTATTCAGCAGCATCTCGTGTTCATCAGTGATGTGGTGCACATCCAAACTCTGAACAAGGACATCTTATGTTTAGTTAGGATTTTCTCCACTCATTCTGTGCCAAAGGCCAAAATGCCTCCAAGGTAGCTGTGCCACGGTTTTGTATGTTTTTCTTTACTATGCAATGAAAAAAAAAACGATTTTTTTATATCTTTTTCCCCCACAGAAACAGACACAGTTGTTGTGATTCAGTGGCAAAAATAATTTTGTCAATCAGACAAATGGTTCCAGAGATAGAGCTGTTTGAATCAAAAAAAGTGTCCATCCACTAGAATGGACACACATTTTCACACATTTTCTCAATCAGCTAAACGAGGGAGCCAACACACAAACAGAAAAAAGCATCTCTCTGATCTCAGGTCATTTTGACATCTTTAAAAAAAAAAAAAAAAAAAGAAATGACATTTTTTTTTTCTTTCTATATATAAAAAACACAAAAACCGTCATAAACCGTCATTGGCACAGGGGGCTATTGGAAAAAAACAGTCAAAACCGTCATGTGGCACAGAATGAGTTAACATCCAGTTAGTCAAGAGAGTGCTGTTTGTGGAATCATCCCATTGCAGAATGTGCTTATGTGCGTCGGCAGGTTAGCATTCACCAGCCTTGGCAGGTTAGCTTTCACCAGCCTCTGACTAATGCTACTTGCCCCCAATTAATCTAAATCAATGAATGTCTAGTCTCTCGATTACAGACTTCTGCATTGCTGCAAGTGAAAAGAGTGACCGAACTTTTCCTTGACGATGGCTAGCCAGATTGATGAATGTCTGATAGACATATTGGAAATCCAACTGACATTAAACATTGAAACAACATGTTCTCTCTCTCTGTTCGGTTGTGTACATGTATCAGGCTGTTATATAATAGCACTGAAAAGGCTTGCCAAAAGTGCTTTTAGAAACACAGTTATCAGCAGGCTCCATTATTTACTCTGACTGTCAACACATGCCTGGCCTGGCCTTAAAACCCTGCCAGTAAGTCTTCAGTGGATGGGCAGTGCTTGTGAAACATGTACTGATGACTGCATTCACCTTAAAGCTGCAATCTGTAACTTTTGTTTTCAAACTTGGGTCTTCGGCATGAGAGAACCAAATCTCTATGGCTCATCTAAGAGCCAATACCCCCGCTTCACCAGGGGAGATATTCCATGTAGCTCCTGGCAGTACTACTTGTCAATCAGTAGGTGTCCGGGGAACAGGGATGTAGTGGGGGGGGGAACGCGGGGGTACGGAGTGCCCACACTTCTCTCAAGTCAAGTCAGTTGATATTATATTTCCAGGTCGTTCTGACCCAGCAATTGGTTGAAATAGGCTCGCCAGCCGTGCTGAAATGAGCATAATACAGCAGATGGTAATATAAGATTTGAAAATGGATTAATTAATTGGAAATATCAGTTGTGGAGCTATTTTGCATGGGAAGTTTGGCTGATGATCCGGTCATCAAATCATTGGTTGAGAACCACTGGTCTAAGGCTATTTCTGCCGCCGCGCAGACCCGTTTTAAGCCAGCGAAAACGTTATGTGCACGCGCACGGACGCACGTGTGTGCACACGCGTGCGTGGGGAGTGCCCACCAAATTTAGCACTACAACACTGCCGGGGAATGATGATGTGCTAGTACTGTATGTTAATACAATCTATTCTACATTTTATTCATTAATAACTTTCAACCTCTCATATAACCTCTCATATAAGCAAACATTTTCGAAATTCGTCATACAACAAAGTATAAAGGGCTTAAGTGGTTAAAATAAGTTCCTGATCATGACTAGAATACACAAGCTAAGTTAAAAAATAACACCTAGTGTGAAGTGAGTGGTGCTGTTTATGAGTTAATTTCATTAAAGGTTCACACCCAAAATGACTTTTTTACAATTACTCACCCTATAGAGCATCGCAGTTGAAGCCCCACCCCGTCCTCACTCTGGTGTCGGAAGCGTTTTCCGCATTCATTTCTTCCATAGACATTTCATAAAGTATTTATTTAAACGTTTTTAAGCCTTGGACAAAGCCACCTCGGCTGGAGAGGGATCATGTCAATATTCACATTTTTTTGAATGCAAAGATTAATTAGAAAGCTGAAAAAAAGGGCAGGGTACAAGACTGTGTACATCATTATTTTTAAAATTGCGGAAACTACACTCCCAGAATGCCTTGCGAATGTTGTTGTTGTTTCCTGAAATAAAGCCCTTAAATCACGCTCAGTTTAGTTATCCAGGCCAGCATATGGCCTGAAATGTAGTGATTGTCATCTCTGTGGACGCTCTTATCGTCATCCTTAACATAGTGCATCATATTTGTAAAAGAAAGACGATCGCTCGCGTAGTTCTGCTGACGTGCAATAATCCGCCGGGAAGACAGGGGGCAGTAGCTACTTCCGCGGTAACCGTAAGATACATGAAAGAAGAAGAAGCTAGACCAATCACAGACGTCGATTTCACCGGATGTACATGTTTAGCAGTATGGGAAATGCAGTTCTTCTCCGTGCGATCTTGATTAAAACGTGTTTTTACTAAAACTAGAGTGATTGCATACATACTCGGGGGTTCTACAGGAGCATATAGAACCATTTTACAACCACCAGCCTAGTGGTAAGTGTACATTGAATTGCTACGACTTTGTGGCTGATAATGAAAAACGCTATGGTGAAAATGAATGGGTTGTTTACTTCCGACACCGCACTGCGATGCTCTATGGAGACTTGAATTCATGGATATCTTTCAGTTTTTGTCACATTCCTAAGCCAATAATTTGCAGAGACTCTTTGAGTCTACATAGGGAACAAAGCAGGTCATCAAATTAGCCTATTGGCTTAGGAATGTGACAAAAACAAAACAAAAAGTCCATGAATTCAAGTCTCCATTGGGTCAGTAATCGATATAAAACGATTTTTTTTTTGGTGAACATCCCTTTAGCGTCACGTGAAGCTTGGCCAATGTGACCCTGGGTGTACAACAAACCTTTTGTGCCAAGATGTCAGATGTAGGCCACGCTTCAGAGCCCGGAATTCTTTTGGGGCAAGGACATTTTTGGGGGCCCGGACAAAGCCAGATGTTGGAGCTTAGCTCCTTCCAGGAGCACCGCTCAAAACCTGTGGATGCCATTCCTGGCATTGCTTGCAAGAGTTGAGTATGTGTAGATTTTCCCCTTAAAAACATGCACTATTGACACATTTCACACAGATTTAATTTATTTGCTAAATAGTTACTATATCGATTTTAAATCATTGAATCGAATCGTATCATATCGCGATAAATGAACCAATATTGTTCATGTATCGTATTGTCAACCATGTATCGTGATGCATATCGTATCAGGGGTGTAACGATAAATGTATCGTTACACCCCTAAAAGGCTGCTATGGTGTGTCCTTCCCTCATGGACACTTGACTATCCCTGCTTTCTGATGGTCATCAATCCCACCCATGTGTCCTTTTTGAAGCGGTGAAAGCCGCTTCCAAGGAGTGGCTTTGTCTGTCCCGTACCTGTTTTTTTTGGAGGATTCCCATAGATTCTCAAGGAGTGAGAATGTCTGTCCCGTACATGTCCCGTACCTGTTTTTTGAGGATTCCCATAATCAATCTTTATTTCAGACTCAGGTCCATATAACATAGAAATGACGAAACATAAAATATAAAAACGGTAACAACATAATCATCCAGAATTCATAAAAATATAGAACTAAAGCACATAGAAAGTATAGATCTAGAACACAGAATGTATAGATCTAGAACACAGATTTCATAGCTCTAGAACACATAGAATAAAAATTCACCGCTTCACTTCGAACCGAGGTTTGATTTTTTTATTGTCTAGTTGATTTTTATGTATGTAGGCCTATTGTTGATTTTTATTTTTTATTTTTTTTAAAGATTCGTTTTGGGGCTTTTATGCCTTTATTGACAGGACAGTAGACTGACAGGAAATGGGAAGAGAGATGGGGAGTGACATGCGGCAAAGGTCGTCCGGCTCAGGAATCAAACCGGCGACACGCCTTCAGGCATCATAGCCTATGTGGTATGCACTTGGACCAGTAGGCCAGCAGGTACCCAGTATGTATTGTTGATCTTTCTGTTGATGCTTCTGTCATTTTGTGTCTTGCATTGTTGTTGTGTACTATTATGACAATAAAGTAATAAAAAATTAAATAAATTATGAATTGCAGCTTTAATTCCTACGTCATCACATAACGGTGTTGCTTGCCGACACAAACTGATTTTATAAGCTTCTAAATCAGTTCTTCTACATTCTTCTCCTACAGAGTATAAATTAAGTATTAGTTCTCCATGGGGGCACATCATATTAGTCTTTTTTTCACATGTTCTTGTTCTTTAGGTGACATCATGAGAATATTGTGTTTTCTTAACTGTTCTCTGGTATGAGTGAAGTGAAGCTGTTTGCCAAAGGGATTTCCCAATAATGGGAGAGTAATGGAAACGTTGATGTGAGCTGCGAAGCATTGAGGTTTTAGCTGTCATGTTGGATTAGTGAGCTATTACTTTTTGTTCCCTGGAGTTATTCGTTATTTGTGCTTAAGTAACTGTACTTGTTCATGGACATGTTTACTTACTGTAGTTATTCAAGTTAAACCCTCGCGTCCCTATTCTGCAGTAAGGCCGTTCTGGGGTGAACATTCGGTGAAAACAGCCACGTCTACATTGCAATGCAACGTATTGTAAGCTTGACGATTGTCTATTTTATAATTTTGCCTAGAGGGAAGGAGTGGGCCAAGGATAGAGCCCAGGGGGACATCGG
>NC_137811.1:50414767-50419767 GCF_963921795.1 Nannobrachium achirus | reverse complement strand
AGTCATGGAATTCCTGCATCTTCTTAACCCTAAATGACAGAAATGTACAAGTAGTGTCAAAATATTAAAATCCAGTGCCAGTTTAACTCAGAGAATGTGAAACTGAAAATGGTGGGTCGATTTATATTTAAGAATAAAACAAATTAAAAAAGGGGGGACGCCTGCGGTGGCAACATGTGTATAGTTATTTGAGCCCCACTCCTCAGAGAAGAAAATGGAACAGGAAAGACATAAGACATAAGACTCCATAAGACAATGCATGGAGCTGATAAGTTGACTGCAACAACATATGTAATACATTGTCTGACAGGAAGTGGAAATGTAGAGGTGTATCAGGGTCAGTTACTATCACAAAAACCCCACCACCACCACCACAGCACCACACCTTGGAGGTCAAGAGGGCAAACACACTCTCAGATAGAAAACGTTAGCGTGAGAAGTCTTGTTTATCTATCTGTGTGTGTGTGTGTGTGTGTGTGTGTGTGTGTGTGTGTGTGTGTGTGTGTGTGTGTGTGTGTGTGTGTGTGTGTGTGTGTGTGTGTGTGTGTGCAGATGTATACTCTACTTATCTCAAAACGTAACCTCTGCCTTGGGTCGGATTCCAGACACACTGACACTGAAGTCAAAAGTTAAGAGTGTAGACCATATTAATCGCACAGGGGAAATTCAGTTTCAGTTGAGTTGAGTTTTTTCTGGCCAAAAAGTGTATTTTAGACGTGAGGTGGGGGGCTCAGGGTGTTCCCACTAAGGAAAGTAGGCTTTCAACATCTTTGAACGGTCTTTGTTTTGGTGAGTAGCGAAAGTGAACATTATTTTTACTACAGAGAGGCTGTGAGCGCAAGGGCTCATGGGTGACATAGCATTAAGGAGAACTCCTTCTAACGCTATGGACCAGAGCTATGTGTGTGTGTGTGTGTATGAGAGAGAGCGAGAGAGAGAGAGAGAGAGAGAGAGAGAGAGAGCGAGAGAGAGAGAGAGAGATAGAGAGAGCAGAAGAGTGCAAGTATGTGTGTACATTTATGCACTGATGTGAAACAGAATCTATTTATTGGCCAAGTATGTTCACACGCAAGGAATTTGACTTGGCGATTTGCTCACAGATTTTTGTATATATATATATATATATATATATATAATCAGGAGGGAATATGGGAATGGGACTGATCCATGTTGATTACATGACTTTAGATATACTGTGTACCTCTTTACATGATTTTAGGCCAAAATATGTAGGAGCAGTGTCCAAAAATGTGTTTTGCTAAACTAAAATCGGCCTGATGGTGGTGCTAGAATAGGGCAATGTGAGAAATCAGGGGCGGAGGTTGTGATTTGCCATCCGGAGGGACTGACTGACTGACTGACTGACTGACGGAGGGACAGCAGGTGGAGCTTTTCATAGTAACTTGCAACCTGACGGTCACAAGGAATGAAAAGATAAATATAATTGTGAAAGAGGACTATAGGCTGAGACAATAGATAGATAGATACCTTTATTGATCCCGTGGGGTTATTTCAGTCGCCCAGAGGCAGCACTGCAGTTAAGAGTTAGAAAGTTGATGTGTGATCAATGTGAGCTGCGTTGAGCATTTACACTCTATTGTTGCAGTCGGCTAACCTGACTTTTGCCAGATGGTTTGCAGCATTGCGTATGCCTGCATAACGCTCTGCTTCTACCATCTGGACTCGGTCCAGCACAACCGATGTAAGGGGCGGGCCATTTTTTAAAATTCTAAAGCAGGTGATTGGATATGGCCGTGCCAACTCCAACGACTCATATTGGCCTGTCTGCATGACGTTGCACCCAGAATCCGCCTCCTGGGTTTCCACGTGGTCTGCAATCAGACTCTATTGGCTCAGAGCCGCTCAGAGCCCGCCCATAGCTGCCGCTGATTGGTCCGGCCAGGGACATTCCGAAGGGAACCCCTCCTCCGCAAGTGAACCCAGATGGTAAAGCAATGCATAAGCAATGCTGCCACCATCTGGCGAAAGTCAGGTAAGCAGTCGGCCAGAAACCTCTTATCTCCTTATTTAACATTTGTGTGTTCTTTCGTAAATTAACGCCCTACTTGATCATGCTACAGCGTCAAACTTAATGCATCAAAATTAGCAGATCTACCTGCTACTTTTGCTATTTTTAAATTTGAATCCTGCAAAGTAACAGTTCTGGACATACTGTAATGAGGTTTCCACCCGACAGAGACGATAATGCTGTGATATGAGGAAGAAGAGAGGAGAATGGTTTCAAATAACGTGAAGGCTTCTTTGAGTCTTAAACGGAATACCATGTCTTGATCTTGAAGACCAGGGCAAAGAAGAATGTGAAGCAAAAGGTGAGGACAAAGCTCAGGTTCTGGAGGAAGGAGGAGACCCGAGCGGCGAGGCAACACAACCGTTCCAGACAAAGTCCCACAGCAATTTCCAAACTTGTTTAACCTCAATTTCTTGATTCACTGCAGATGAAAAACATCCCAAATGTGAGAAAAGGCATCCCGTGGATTTCATCGGGGTAGCCGTGTTCCAATGTCAACAAATTTAGTCACACGATACAGCACATGTCATGTACAGTACAAACATTTCCCCCACCGTTGAGTCTGTGAGAAGGCTTTACCCTGCCAAGAGGAGTTTTAATGTCCACCCAAAACATTTTCTTTTGCATTGATTTGAGCTGAGAGTTCTGGTGTCGCAGGGTCTAAGATGGGGTTTCAAGAGGGCTTTCCTTCCTGCCAAGAATCATTTCTGGGGAAAAGCTTAACCATAACAGCCGTCTATATCAAATAAATCCTGAATAGAGATCCACAGAGATCCTGAGGATCATCCCCTCTTCCTCTGTAGTCTTTTGATAGGATTCTAGTGGGATCAGAGAAGGCCTACAATTACCACTAAGTAGAAACGTTTCTGTAGAAAACACTCCCTGGTACACTCCCTCCTGACGCACAATGCTCCTAATGACACTGTGTGTGCGTGTGCAAGTGTGTGTGCGTGTGTGCGTGTGTGTGTGTGTGTGTGTGTGTGTGTGTGTGTGTGTGTGTGTGTGTGTGTTGTGTGTGTGTGTGTGTGTGTGTGTGTGTGTGTGTGTGTGTGTTCTAGTTTGCATGTGTATCTGCATTTTCTGGTCTATGATTGATTGTATGCCTGTGGTATGTCTGTGCCTGTACGTACTGTATGCACATACTGTGTGTGTGTGTGTGTGTGTGTGTGTGTGTGTGTGTGTGTGTGTGTGTGTGTGTGTGTGTGTGTGTGTGTGCGTGCGTGCGTGCGTGCGTGCGTGCGTGCGTGCGTGCGTGCGTGCGTGCGTGTGTGTGTGCGTGCGTGTGTGCGTGCGTGCGTACGTGCGTGTTAGGAGACAACAGAGACTAACCTGCAGGTCTCTTAATGAGCAGAGAAAGCTCCTGATTAGAGGCTGGTTGATGTCAGGGAGGGAGAGGCACCACTGTGGTTTTGTTGTACGGCGAATTGCAACCACGCTGTTCATCAAAGACTTTGATGCTGTTGCCGCATGAGAGGCATAATCCCATACATCAACATCCCCTTCAGAGAACTATTGAGTATAGAGTATGTGTGCACTTAAAACAGTGTTTCCCAAACACTGTGACAGGGACCATGTTTGTGTCGCAGACTCATTTTTATGCGTCGCAAGTACACTACATATCCAATAAAAAAAAAATACTACAAAATGTATATTTATTTCAATAGAATTTCCATAGGAAGAAATTCCATAAATAAAAAAATAATGAAAATAGCAGATCTACAAGCTTACAATGTTTGTAGTTCGGCTATTTTCAATGTTTAGGGTCTCGGGGAGCAATCTCTTTGGAGTCTCGAGCTAAAAGGTCTGAGAAGCACTTCTTTCAACAGTCCGAGCATTTCGGGCAGTATGTTGATGGAATCGTGCACTTTATGAAAGAAGCATGAAATTTGGCACACAGTTAGAACATGCCATATGGAACATTTTTGGCTATAGGGACATTGCAGATTTGTCTTGGGAAACTTGTGGGAGCCAATCAAAGTTGTTGTCTCATAGACTTTACTATACAGTAAAATAATACAAAAAATAAATATACTTTAAGTAGCAGTAGGGGTCAAACTAGGGGTTTTTCATGATTCTGAATCCAATGCAAGCATTTGTTTTGCACGAAAAACATTCCTTGGGCAAAAAACGGCCCCCATAAAACCATGGTTTAGTGATGAGTTGTCAATTTTCACAGTTTTGTGGGGGCCGTGTTTCGGAAAGGAAGGGTTTTCGTGCAAAACAAATGCTTGCATTGGATTCAGAATCATGAAAAACCCCTAGTTTGAGCCTTCACATGCTACTTAAAGCATATTTACTTTTTCTATTATTTTACTGTATAGTAAAGTCTATGAGAGCCCAACTCAAAGTTGGCTCCCACAAGTTTCCCAAGACAAATCTGCGATGTCCCTATAGCCAAAAATGTTCCATATGGCATGTTCTAACTGTGTGCCAAATTTCATGCTTCTTTCAGAAAGTGCACGATTTGTGCATGAAACGCTCGGACTACAACAGGGACATGGCATGTGAGGTTCTTGCAGTGTGGTGTGCAATAGTGAGTGAGCAGGACATAAACCATTTATAGCAACACTAACAGGTCCATTTGGTTACATTCATACGCTTTCAGAGTTAAATGACCACTCAGGAGTGTACAGTACAGTACATGATCCATCAGCCAGTAGTGAGTAACTACTACACACTGAAACCCAGAGTGATAATTAAACTCTGAAAGCATTTTCCACACTCATTCACATTCCTCACGTTACCGTGTACTTGTATACCGTACATCTTCTCAAACTTTAACAATAGCACATTTCCTACATGACAAGAATGCGATTTTACAAGTGAGCACCAAATGAGCAACAAATGTCAAAGGTAATTGTCACAGTTTATTTTTCTTTTAAAGGAACCCGGCAGATAGGCCCTCAGTCCATTATTAGCCAGCCTTCTAATTGCTCATCCATGTAAGCCAGTCGGTAATTCCTGTAACTGA
>NC_137811.1:50372267-50412267 GCF_963921795.1 Nannobrachium achirus | reverse complement strand
GTGTGTGTGTGCGCGTGTGCGTGTGCATGTGCGTGTGTCATGTGTGTGTGTGTGTGTTTGTGTGTGGAGTGACAGAGCCTGTGCGTGTGACAGAGCCCCATCACATACGCCAATCTGCGTTGTTAGGCAATGGTTTTAGTGAGTCTGTGGCATGTTGTCGGTCCAAAGCATAGGAATTCAAGGTATATATTTAAAAATAAATAAATAATAGAACATCTTCAAAATCAGCAGCACATGCAGATTAGTATTTCCTTTAGGCCGGATGGCCTACTCAGGGCTTTGTAAGAGGCAGAATGTGATATTGGCAGGGATGATATGAGTGTACTGTTTTTGGACACATGCACTACATATTGCAGTGTGGGTAAAATGTCAGAATATATCATGGCAGTATTGAGCTGATTAGAAATGTAGTCATTAGAAAACACCTAAGCGTATATGTGTTGATAATGGTTTTAAAATTCTTTATTGTGTGTAATATTGGATTGTAAAGCTGTCGGCGTATGATAGAGGAATTGTGTTTGAGTAATGGAACGCAGAGAGTTATGGTGTGGCAGAACAAAAACTTTCTTCTTCACAGCATGACCAAGTACCAGGAGATGAGCATTACATTCACCCATTGACACACATATTCACACACCAAGGTGGAGGCAACCATACAAAGCAGAAGCACCAAGTTGTCACCGGGAGTAGGCAAGTGTCTTGCTCATGGACACTTTGGCATGAAGCTAAAAGGAGCCAGGGATCAAACCAGGAACTCTCTGATTCCAAGACGGCCACATACTGTACTGTGCCACTGCCAGCCCATAGTGACATACAATCACTGAATTAATTTGAAGACTTCTAAGAGATATGGAGCATGATGAGTCCATATAAACGGTATGACCACAGACTTATAAAATGCTTCCTCTCATTCAGGACAGAAGCATTCTCTACTCAGCTGGGAAATCCATTACACACACACACACACACGCACGCACGCACGCACGCACGCACGCACGCACACACGCACGCACGCAGACACAGACACGCGCTCACGCCTGCGCGTAAGTGTAGTATAGAGACTGCCTACATACAGTATAGTACAAGCATATGTGGTGTGAATGCACATACAGAAACACATCTGTTCAAACACTCCCTATCCACGGTGCTAAGTGAAAATCAAGAGACGTTTTGATCAGAGAGAATTATTACTGCAGAGGGACGTTGGAGAGAAAAAAAACAGACAGGCGGAGCAGAGGTGGAGGGAGAGACAGAGAGGTGAAGAGAGAGAAGAAAGAATGGAAAGTGGGAAGAAAAACAGAAAGACATACAGAGGAAAAGAGGAAATAAAACAACAGAGAGAGACAGATGACAGAGGCATTAAAAGAGGGGGGTCAAAGGCAGGGGCATGGTGTTATGGTATATACACAGATGGAGAGTTTGGCCTCAGTTGTAAGATGGTGGCACGCGGCAAAAATAGCAGATGTTCAAACACACAGTGCGTCGTGCTACAGCGCACACTGGGCTTGTAGATCTGCTATTTTGGACGTGCGACGCTGTCATACGACGAAGCATAAATCATCATTTTTTGTTCTAGAGAGAGAGAGAGAGGTGGAGGAGGGAGCCGGAGGGAACCAGTCTCATCCGTCAGCAGAACCTGATCTGTTAGTGGTGCCGCCCTGTCATTTCCCCACTGCTGCTGCTGCTAATCCACTCCCTTAACCTCCATAATGCTGCCTTCTCACCCACAACAACAGCCTCCCACAAGGTTGGAAAGAGAAGAGAAGGGAAGGGTGGAGCGGAGGGTGGAAGGATGGAAGGCAGAGCAGGATGTCCAAATTCTGCCTTTCATTTTGTTACACTGAATTCAAGTCCTTTTTTGCCCTTTGTATTGAAGGTTTCCACTTTTTTAAAATTTTGGACAAAATAAGAAATCCACTGTTATAATGCTGCTTTAATTTTTAATGCGTAACATATCAATTCTGACTAACGTGTAGCTTGATATAGTACCAAGATACTAACTTGATACCTTGATGTTACCTTGACAATCTATCTGCCCTGCACCAGTTTAGCAGATCAGATGCGCATACCAATACTGAGATACTGTATAAGGCTGGACCACAATCCACTTAAGTAGATTGTAACTGGATTGATCTTCAATATGTTCAATGAATATGTCTTTGCAGTGTATGACCGAGAGACCTGCATATGTTTTTGTTACGTCAAATAATGTACCGGTAAATCAAAAGACACCTGCCACCACAGAGAACTTCAAATAGGAGACAGTATTCCAGGTAGAGTACGGTAGGGCATGCATGGGAATGGAGAGAGTGGGTGGGTGGGTGGGGGGGGACAGAAGGGGAAAGGTATTGGAGGGAAAGCGGAAGGATAGATGAACTGAGGGCGGATGGAGGAGGGGAAGGAAGAGGAGGAAGTGCAAGGAAGTAATTATGATGAAAACAAATAGAAAGATGAAAGAAAAGATGATGGTGGGAGACTGTAGGACGTGTGCGTGTGCGTGTGTGTGCGCGTGCGTGTTTAAGGATTAAGGTGTTTTCACATCACATCCAAATACAATACAATAGGTATAGCAACATTGCAGGCAGTGATATTCCTGTACTTCTTGTGTGTGCGTGTGTAAACTATTATGAAGTATGTTCGGGACACATTCTACATCAGTCTTGGCTTCCTACCCAGAATGCTCTAGCGGTAGGGCCCTCCCAACAGGAAGCAGAGAACTAGTTTCCCTCGCTGACCAGTCCAGTACTCAGTAAAAGTGGCTGAGAGTAGACCATTATTTGTTTTGGATGGGTCATCTTTCCTTAATGAAACCCAGAGGGCTGGAGAGCCCAGCGCAGGGCAGGGATGTTGTCAGGGCCAATTGGTTTTTGTGGGTGTCTTTAAAATACCAGAAGTAGGAAATGGGCGACACTCAATACTGTGGCTATAGCGCTCTATGCAGACTCTCAACAAAGACTCTCACACTGTCCAAGCTACTACAGTATGCAGCAAACAGTCAACCTGAACTCATTGTCTCCACCAGCCGAAGGCAGTATGTTTTCGTCTCCGTCCGTCCGTCCGTCCGTCCGTCCGTCTGTGCGTCCGTGCATCCGTGCGTCTTCGCAGTTTGTTACCACCTAATCTCAGTTGCCGTTGGCCCGGTCGCTGCCAAACTGAGCACACACACTCCCTGGATGCCAATTCACATGCCCCACATTTTTCATATGGGCCTGTTCTAGCGCCACCAGGAGGACAATTTGTGCAAAACTACCTTTTGGCCAGTACTACAGATTTTGTCCAAAAATCACGCAAAGCGGTAGACAGTATCTCTACAGTCATGTGATCGACATGGATCTGTCTGATTGTCCATATTCCATCCTGATTGGCTGAGATTGGCTTTCAAAGTTTGTAAGATTGGTCCGTTTTGGACAAAATGCCTCAAATCACAAACGCAGAGTGCAATTAACATGAAATCGCGCACACACACGTTCCCACTAGGCCAAGGAAGAAATGCCACTTCAAATTTTTTAAATCAGCCTCATGGTGGCGCTATAACAGGCCAGTTTGTGGTTTTACCTATAACTCCACCGATCAGTTTCAAACTTTGTAAGCACACTCCCTAGAGGCCAAGGAAAAACCCTTTCCTTGCATTTTTCACATCAGCCTTTTATAGCGCCACCAGGAGGCCGACTTATGTAAGACAAATTTTTGGATATTTACTCCTTCAGATTTTACCCAAAATTAACACAAATCAGTACACAGTATCTCTACAGTCATATGATCAAGACGGATCTGTCCCATATTAAATATTCCATCCTGATTGGCTAAGATTGGCCTCCAAACTTTGCAGGATTGATCTGTTTCGAACAAAATGCCTCAAATCATGAACACAGCGTGCAATTGAAATGAAATTGTGCACGCACATTAGCAAAAGGCCAAGAAAGAAATTACACAACAAAATGTTCAAATCAGTCTCATGGTGGTGTCATGAAAGGTCTAAGATTGGTGAAGAACACATGCCACCCTTTTTACATTGGCCTATTATAGCACCACCAGGACGCCTGGCCTGGTGGAGACCTATGCTCGGAAGAGCACTTCTAGTTTTCTTTAGTTTTCTTTCCCCACAGCTGACGGTGAGAGCGCTGAACCTGATATTTATAAACAGAATTGGAGGACCAGGACATTCTGTACACAGTAGTATCACATGATGCTTAGTCCTGGTCACTTTGCTCCTACTGATATGTATTTTGCATGTGCATTGTGCATGCCTGCACGCGCACACGTGTTTCATGTGGTTCCATGATTTCTCTCTTTCTCTTTTTCTTTCTCTCTCTCTCTCTCTCTCTCTCTCTCTCTCTCTCTCTCTCACACACACACACACACACACACACATACATGCACGCACACTAAGTTTTCTTCCAGCCAATCAGATTTTTATTCCTAAACCTTCTATTCCTCTCTCTTCTTTATCGTCCCGCCGTGAGCTATTGTAGCTGCTGGCAGACAGAAGGAATGTGCACTCAGTGTTTTTGCGTTTGTACGCGTGCGTGCGTACGTGCTTGCTTGAGTGTGTGTGTGTGAGAGACGTGTGCATGCATGCATGCGTGCTGGGATAGCTTAACTGATTTGACTTTTGGTCAAGTGTTTTATGGATTACCCAAGTGTTGCAAATGGTCTGCGTTTGCAGATGTGTGTGTGTGTGTGCGTGTGTGTGTGTGTGTGTGTGTGTGTGTGTGTGCGTGTGTGTGTGTGTGTGTGTGTGTGTGTGTGTGTGTGTGTGTGTGTGTGTGCGTGCGTGCGTGTGTGCGTGCGTGCGTGTGTGTGTGAGTGTGTGACAGCAAAGAGGAAGAGATAGAGCCTAAAGACAGCCTCACGACTAGACAGAGAGAGCACACGTGGCCAGAGCTCACCAGAGTGATGAAGAGACTTACGGAAAGTCGCCTCAGTTACGTTCAGCGTAAGCAATTTATGACTTTCTGTTAATAGGCATCACCCCTGCAGTCTAGACTGTTTGCATACTTGGTCCACACTATTGCACAGAGATAAACACAGACATAATATATCATAAACAGAGCGGTAAATCAACAAAGTCCTTGGCCATGGTCAGAAATAGGGACAAAATTAACAACTTTTAAACTAGCCCTAGCATTTTGCTACATACGCTGTGAACTGGTAGCAGCACAAGATTTAGTGGTCACTGGTTCCTGAACCATTTTTTCAACCCCGCATCATCTCATGTCAGTTGCCCTCTGTGTTCTGTGTAACAATTAAAATGGACCTGTTTTGGTCTATTTTTACACTCTTGAGTTAAATCAACACAGGTTTTTAATCTGTAGAGACCCACCAGACATTGGCATGCTTATGCCACATTATTGCATCTTGATTGTTTGAGAAACGCTATAAAAGAGTATAATTCTCTGTAGAGCCCGTAAGAGGGATACATTAAATTAAATTAAATTATCTGCCATTACAGTCCCAGTGGTACAGTTGAGCACGCATCTCCATACCCTCTGCCAGTGAGCCTTGACAGTGGTCAAAGGCTTAGTAGAGATCAAACACGTTGTCTAACCGGAGAGGACAAACCAAAACTCAATTAGCCCTGTGTATATAATCATCGGCTGACTGCATGGGCCAGGAGAGGCCTCTCACACCACAAGACATTCTCAACTACACTGAGCTATACCAGGGGCGTCAATTGGGTATGGCAGGGGTATGCAGCTGCCATACCCTGGGTCCAGGGGGGGAAATAAAAGTTACTTTTAAATATAAATCCACAAATGTCTCTTTGTCTATCTGTTCTGGTTATTATGTTGTTAAAATTACAGTAAAATAACCACAAATGCAAAATTGAACAAAATGGTCACTTTAACAAGGTATTACAACCAGTAAGACTCCCTAATCGGGAGATAAGCGACCGTAGGTAGCTTATCTCCACAAATAGGGCAAAAATGTGTTTTTCCAAAATCTTCCTGATCCATGTTGATGACATGAGTGTAGACATGCTGTGTAGTGATTTTCGTGATTTTAGGGCAAAATCTGTAGGAGCAGTGTCCAAAAATGTGTTTTTAAAAATCGGCCTGAAGGTGGCGCTATATGGGACAGATTCATGTTGATGGGATGAGTGTAGACATACTGTGTAGCGATTTGCGTAATTTTAGGGCAAACACTGTAGGAGCAGTGTCCAAAAATGTGTTTTGGAAATCGGCCTGAAGGTGGCGCTAGAAGAGGGCCATGTGAGAAATGAGGGGTGGGGTCTCCGCGTTGCCTTTGCGGTTGTGGAGATTATGAGCAGGGCAAAAGTGTGACGTGTGACGTGTGACTCACGGAGGGAATTTATTTTACACCTGGGGGTCCCTGGAGCTCCGGGGGTCCTTGGAGGTTGTAGTTTGGCAGGTAAGGAGTGTGTGTGCAAAATTTGGCATGGATGGGGGCAACGGTTGTGGAGATATGAGCAGGGCAAAAGTGTGACGTGTGACGTGTGACTCACTGACGGACGGACGGACGGACGGACGGACGGACAGCCGGTGGAGGTTTTGGTAGTAAATGCGACCTACGGTCGCAATTATATTCTCCACACTTGTATTCTCCCCATCTTGACAAAATGGTATATTCCCAGGTTCTGCAGGTCTGCTGCACAGGTGCAATTCATTAATGTTAATTGTGGCTTGTTTACTAACATGCCAAGTTTAGCTGCACCAGGCTGCCATATCCAGCCCAAGAAACCGTAGAAACAGGGGAAAATAAAATGTACTAATAAATGTACTAATAAAATGTACTATAAAATGTGTAATAAATGTATCATGCCTGTTGCTAAGGTATGGCAAGGAATGCGCGCGTGCAAGACACCAGTCATGTTGCCATATCTTAGCTTTTTTCTGAACTGATGCCACTGAACTATACTAGACTGTTCTGTTCTTTTCCTCATACTGTAGTAAGCGTGATATAGGCTATATCAGTCTGTGATGTCTCCAAATTTGGGCATTGTTGCAGCATGTGGCTGTTACCATGGTGGCGACACTGTTTAGTATCAGTGATGTCAGCATGATCATCTCCAAATTTGGGCATTGTTTCAGCAAGCAGCTGTTACCATGGTGGATGTCAGCATGCTCATCTCCAAATTTGGGCATTGTTTCAGCAAGCAGCTGTTACCATGGTGGATGTCAGCATGCTCATCTTCAAATTTTGGATTTTTTTCAGCATGCGGCTGTCACCATGGTGGCAACACTGTTTAGTATCAGTGATATCAGCATGCTCATCACCAAATGTGGGAATTGTTTCAGCATGCGGCTGTTACCATGGCGGTACACTGTTTAGTATCAGTGATGTCAGCATGCAGACAGGCGGTCAGACGGACAGACATTCGGTAAATTAACTCTTATACTGCTTTGGACGTTCCTGTTCGCCCCAATTCTCGAGAGTGAGCCACGCCAATACGGCCGTTCGTTCGTTTACCTTGTTGATGTCCTTAAGCTGATGAGGGGTCGCGCCGTCGTGTACTGTAATCACATCGTCTGCAGGGATGGTCTTAAAAATCCATTATGCATTAACATCAATGGAGACCAATTCTCTTCCGTGTTGATTTTCTCAACACGGAAGGCTCAATGGCCAGAGTGTGCTCTCAATGTAAGGGAAGCGGGACCAGCCAAATTCACATTAATCCTTGCATGACGCCGCCCTCTGCTGCCTGGTCTGCGAAAGCGCAGACCAGGCACTTAAAAAAAAAGAAGAAAAAAAAAAAAGAAAAAAAAAGTGTATCTGTCTACTATAACGTCGCAAAGGTAAGTCGCTTTTTGATGGCACCAGACCCAATAAATAAATAAATAATCTGGCAGGGAAAAAGTTAATAGTTAGATAGTGAAAATAGCCGATCTACAAGCACACAACGCCTCGCGATGCTTTGTGTGCTTGCAGATCTGCTATTACTAAGTAGGGCTTTAATTTACCAAAACACATACACGTTTGAAACTTGGAGATTCAAGGTTTCTGCCTGACAGTGACGATATACATCAACCTGTTGTCCTAGGCAGTCTCACTGTGCCACGTGTGAGTGTGTTCGGCTTTGTCAATATTAAATCTAAATAGCAATGAACGGCAAGCTTGTGCTGTTACTGTAGGTGTCGGCCAGTTCCACTTTCTGCTCCCTCGCGGGCATTGAGACGCAGCTCTCAGCACAGAAAGAAAACCAATACACGATCCCTGCAAGATCCAATATGTTCTGTCTCTGTCTCAAACCAAAGACAAATAGGGTGTTTGGCAGCGGGTCCAGTGAGAATTGCTGTTGTGGTGCAGTGAGTTTCTGTTGGCAGAGATTCTGGACGTTCTCTGTGTAGACATGGTTTCCTCCCTCTTGTCTGAAACATGTGTTTCTGAGAAAAGGGCTCAACTAACCAGCCCAATCATTTTTGGAAAAGCATGAGGCCATGTGGGCTGAGGCATAGCTATAGATTAAGCGAGCATTCAGGAAGAATTAAATCTCTGTAACGTGTAATGTGTAATCGCCGTCCCTGTTTCTGGTTCAACTCATATTCCTCTGTGCTTATATCCTCTAGTTTCCTTTGCATGGCTAAGCCTAGCCACACTGTTTTGCATTAGAAGTACTGTGCACGGTAACAAATAACCACACGCAAAATGTTTCTGTTTGATCTTCATATGAAAACACTGGAAAATCTGAAAATAGAGGCTATAGGCCTGTGCCACCATGGTCAAGTGTCCTCCCATCACCCCATTCATACACAGAACTGATCAACCCTGCATTACACCACAACATTAAAAGAACATCTTTTCAACCATACTGTTTCTCCATATGGTCCTATCCTCACTAATGCTCACTAAAAGATGGTACCATTATTATGTGTCTATAGCTCTGGTGGGGTATGAATTTAAAACTATGAACTAAAAACTGTGCATAGTGTGTGTGTGTGTGTGTGTGTGTGTGTGTGTGTGTGTGTGTGTGTGTGTGTGTGTGTGTGTGTGTGTGTGTGTGTGTGTGTGTGCGTGTGCGTGCATTCGTGTGTGTCTGTGTGCGTGTGTGCTGATGATAATGTCATGGTGGATACATTTTCAGCCAGTCTCTGAGCAGACAGGAATGGTACCGTTTTTATTTGTAAGTGATGTGATTGAAAAAAGGTTAAATGTTCCTTTAAGAAGGCTCTGCTCAGCTTTCATTTTGGACTGCAGGTCAGGTGATTGGACAGAGGCCCAATGATCCAATCATATTTGGGCAGGGACAATGTGGTCGTTTACTGTAAACATTTCCTCATTGGTCCTCGGGGACATGCAGTACAGCAGATGGGTTGGACAAGGGTGGTACTGTGATTATTATACTGGGAGGGTGGACCAGTGCACACTAGGGTCATTCACCAAATATTAGAATATTCGAACATTCGAATATCAAAGTCACTATTCGACGTTGTTCACCAAAGTCGAATATTCTCTTATTTTATTTTATTGTTTTCTCTTTAAAAAATATATAGTTTATAAAGCTTGGCTAGATAGGAAGTCATAAGAATGAGCTGTCAATGACCCTGGTGGATGAATTTGTTATACTCTATACCAGGGGTTCTCAACCCTTTTTAGGCTGTGACCCCCAAAATAAACATATTTGAACTGGGGACCCCCACCCTGACAAGCACTTGGAATTGTAGGTATTAATGTGACTCGGTTCCACAGATAAATATTGTGAAAATAGCAGATCTACATGCTCACAACGCCTCGCGTTGCGAGGCGTAGTGAGCATGTAGATCTGCTATTTTCACAATGTTCGCCTCTTGCATACTTATTTGACAGTTTGGCCAGTCCTGTCGAATATTCGACTATTCGGATACTTTGAGGTTAAATAATTCGAATACTAAAAATCACTATTAGTGAATGCCCTAGTGCACACCAACTCACTCTGAGGAAAAATGTTTTGTCACATTATTTCAGCACCATTTGAGAACACAGTGACACTTCCTCAGTATGACATTCACAATGATGTTCCGTAAATCTTCCTACACAGTCAAATCCTAAGTGTTCATTTATACAATTTAGACATTGTGGGTTCTGACCCACGATGGTGAGACTAAAAGAGTTAGAGATATTTGCGGGAGTCCTACAGCAGTGGTTCCCAAAACTTTTTAGCCTGTGACCTAAAAGAGAAATGAGACATTCGCCCGGGAGTGAAAATAGACGATCTACAAGCTCTCTTATATTATATTTAGGGAATTTCTTAGATGTGTTTGTTTGAAAATTTATAAAATTCTTCTCGTTATTTAATACTTTCTAAAACTATAATTCTTTTTTGGGGAGAGGAAAATCTTTTGAAATATACATTACATTTTTTGTTGGAAAAGAAAATTAGATCTTTACTTGTAGCCAGGGACCCACAAGCCCAGAATGGGAGATGACCTGTGATGTGCTTGCCATACTTTTTATTTCAGTTTTATCTATTAGTTTGGTCATTAAGGTCCACAGAATGAGAGGCCTGGCCCTGCTCTACCGGAAACATCGCGGAAAAAGGTTATGGCCATTCGTATATTCACTGTCCCATCGACTTCACTATACAGGAAAACAAAAATATAAAAATAAATCTGCTTTAAGTAGCATGTGAGGGGTCAGACTAGGAGTTCTTCGTGATTCTGAATCCATTGCAAGCATTTTATTTTGCACACAAAACATTTCTAGGGCAAAATTTCGACCACCTAAAACTGTGAAAAGTGATTTTTTGATGACTCATCACTTTTCACATTTTTGGGGGCCGAAATTTAGCCCAATTAATGTTTTCCATGCAAAACAAATGCTTGCAATGGATTCAGAATCATGAAGGACCCCTAGTTTGACCCCTCACTTGCTACTTAAAGAAGATTATTTTCCTTTTTAAATATTTTTCCTTTCCTGTAGTGGAGTCAGTGAATATACAAATGGCCATAACTTTTTTTCCCTGCGATGTTTCCGGCAGAGCAGGCCTCTCATTCTGTGGACCTTAATGACCAAACTAATAGACAAAACAGAAATAAAAAGTATGGCAAAGTATGGTTCAACCCTATTCCTTGAGCTTTTGGGCTTTTGGGTCCCTGACTATTGAGTCGTGACTCATAAAAATTGGTCCATGACCCACAAATGGATCGCTACTCGCGACCCACTGTTTGGTGTCCTACAGGGTGATACCGTAGCCCCTGTTTATTGTAGCGATGGTCCTGGACCATGCCCTGCTGAGACTCACCCTCATTGTGATGGAGGAGACACTGGGTTTCATGCTGGTCCCAGGGGAAGACTCAACGAGTACATTCCATCACGATCACCAAAACCGTCTACTCTATGCAGATGACATTACCCTGTTTCGTACACAGAGAAAGGAAGGGCAGTAGAAATGGAGTGCCTGTAGATTGGTCTCAAGCTCAACGCCAAGAGGACAAAAGCAGTGTTGGAAAAAGTAGGCAACTCATTCTTTTTTACTTTACCTCAAAATTGTAAGTAAATCTATTTAGTTACTTTCCACCACTGAACAAAAGTAATGGCATTCGACATGGAGGACAGAACCATTGCAGTCGAGGACTTCAGACATCTCGGTTCCTGAACTGCCTCGACGGAACAGGACGTGAACTTGCCTGGAATGGCAGGAAAGTGAGGAGAGCGTGGGAATCTGAGATGGGAGATGGCCTCAAGAGGTGGCTGCAGAAGAATCAATACTGCTGTAGGGGGGAAATAGACGATCTACTGCAGATCTAGAGCTAGTACAGCAGGAAAAGGCCCTGGATGGCGTCTACACAGGCCCGTCATACAGATTTTTGTGAGGGTGTTCAAGATCAAAGACCTGGGCCCCCCTCCACGTGGGACCCCCTCGGTTTTTCGTCCGCGCTATGGAAATTATTCATTTTTAAAGTAATAAAACTGTTAAAAACAGTTCTACACAATCTTTAACTAGACTGCTCCGAGTCCCGTTCAATGGGGGCCCCCCCACCGCAGGGCCCCCCCTTTCCGGGAGGGGGGACAACAGTACCCTTTGCCCCCCCCTATCGGCGGCCCTGCAGCGTTATTATGGCTCCCACATCATTTCTAGGCAAACCTGCTGTGATTGGCCAGAAGTTGCTTTGATTGACAGTTCTCATTGTAGTTTTTGCAACTATACCTAAACCTAAACCTAACCTTAAGCCTAACCCTAACCTCAGTAAAACTATGCCTATCGAGCCAATCAAGACACAGGTGAGGCAGTTCTATCCTATAACGTTGGTGGGGTCCATAATCACGTGTCTGCAGAAGAATGCTACAAATATAATGGCACTTGACGTCACACACGGAAAAGACCACATCAGAAATGTAGACCTCTACGAAGCACTCCCAGCAGTCATGGACAAGGTCAGGGAGAGAAGGATGAGGCTGACTGGAGCCAACCCAATGCACTAGGGATGTACTGAAAGGAAAATTCTTGGCTGAAACCGAATACCGAATATTGGAAAGACTTGGCCGAAAACCGAATACCAAATAGCCACATTTTTTATTATATATATATATATATATATATATATATATATATATTAAAAAAGCTACATTGTTTTACTATTGTGTAGTAAATTTGTAATAAAAGACAATATGTCTCAAAATATTAACATGCCATACAGTTGAATTATTGCATAATACAGAAATATCAATGTAAAGGTATTTTGTATTCGGTAATATTTATTTGTCCGTAAAATCTATTTGGCCGAATATATTCGGTGAATCCCTACAATGCACAGCTAGGAGGTACACAACATGTGCCATAGACACACTGCAGCGTGACAGCAGAGCTACCGGTAGCAATACTGCAGAGCTTGGGACCCTGATGCTGGATAGGAGGGAGTGGAGGGCAGCGATCCAGGAGTCCATTCTTTCGCATAGTATCACATAATCACAATTTATACATGTAACATGTAGAGAGCGCAATACTGTGGATTTGACTGAGCACAAACACTAAACATACACAAACATGCGCGCGCGCACGCACACACACACGGACGCACGCACACACACACACACACACACACACACACACACACACACACACACACACACACACACACACACACACACACACACACACACACACACACACACACACACACACACACACACATCATGTGACAGTATGTTGGTGTGAAGGTAATTTGGAGCAGATGTGACGGTTTCTGGCTCGCTGATGACTAACAATCATAGTGCGGGAACACACACACACTCACACACAGACACAGAGAGAGACACACACATAGACACACACATGCACACGCACATGCACACACGCACGCACGCACGCACGCACGCACGCACGCACGCACGCACGCACGCACGCACGCACACACACACACACACAGATACAGTCACTCATACATGCAGAACGGGAAAAGGATTCTCAGAGGAGAGTGTCTTTCCAGAGAATGTAATCCTGAGGTTTCCTCAGGACAATGTGTCCTGTAATGCTGCAACACTTCAGACGTGTTCAACCATAATACTGTCTGGATAAGTCAGACTCACAACCAAGCTGGCACACATATTAGTAGTAGTAGTACTAGTTACACTACCTGAATTCACATGTGTGCAAAATATTACACTTACGCTACCTGAGTTCAGATTTATGCTAAAGCACGGGATAACAGTTAACTTCATCTCCTACATGCATGCAAGCATGCACACACACACACACACACATACAGTATATTCTCACACTTATACACACAAAACAAAGATACATACAAGCACACACACCCACAGAACCTCACAAGCATGTGCGTGCCATATGCAAAATATTACAGTTGGACGGACCACCTCAGTTCAGATGTATACAAAAGCACGGGATTACAGTTACACTACAGGCCAATCACACTGAGCACAATCACTCTAAGCCAAGTGGATGGCAGTGTTCACACCAGCTATAAGAAAATACAATGGTGAAAGATAGTTTTAGTTATCTTTATAGTTATCGGGCCCAGTGACACACACACATACGCGCGCGCGCGCGCACACACACACACATGCGCACACACGCACACCTATTCATTATTATGTAAACACAAAAAAAGACACATGCAGCATGGAACAACACAAGCATGCACGCTCAATACAGACTAGACTCCTTCATACAGTACTAGGGATCAAAGAATTCTGATGGTTCAGTCTTTCCTGTCCATCTTTATTTAAACAAACAGCAACCGTAGAGACAGTAGGAAGTGTTCAGGTGTTAGTCACCACTCCTTCTCTTCGTGGTGTCAATCCATTATGCTTGTTGTGCCCGAGGGCTTACCGTGCTGTCTGGATGTTCTCCTCAGACACAAGCGCTCAAAACCACCTGAACCACAATATTGTCTCAAAGGTCTTTTTATAATGACAGGACAATGTTGACATTGTGGTCCACTTTTCGCTTATATGTGAGGTTTGGCTGTCTGAAGTCATCATGTCTGCGTATAATTGTTCTTCAGAAGTGACATGTCAGCACTTAACTACTTGAACCCTCGCAAATATTTGGTGAAAATAGAAGCTATACAAGCTCACAGAGCTTTACGCCTTTTAGATATGTGGGGCTATTTTCTGCAAACAGATTTCATATAGAGGAGGAAAAAGGAGTGGACCTAAGGCCCTGAGGGACCCTGGTCAACAAAGTATATGCTGTATGGTTGAAGTGGTTAAATTGAGAGTGTGAAAATTCCACTATGTTAAATTCAGAGTTAAATTAAGTAACTGAGAGATTTAAACTGTAGTACTCAAAACCTGTATTTATACTGTGTAAAATGCCTGTACCTCCTATGCAAAATAGAAGAAGAAGAAAAAAAAAACCAATGCTATTCTTTTTCCTCCATTGGTCTACACTCATTATGATTGAGGCGTGTTTTTCAAAGCATGGAATACAAGCCTTTAGTCTGTATGATTTACAGCACCTTGCATAAATACTAGATGGTTTTGGCTGGAACAACAGTGCAGCAGCAGAGCCGTGAATGTGCCTAAAAAAAGCAAAGTTGCTTTTGATGTCTACATCTGCAGCTATGGTTGCATTCAGTCAGGTGAGCCATCGGACTTGGATCTGATCCATTTAGCCCCAAATCCTCTCCCACCTCCAAGAAATGTTCTAGTGTCTGACCCTCTGTTCTGCCCACCATGGCCGTACCACTTGCCCTTTCACCTTCCACCCCGCTGCTGCTCCACCACCACTCCATATCTCTCCACCTCAAGTCTCTGTTTACATCTGTTGTCAGGTCTGTCCCCATGGCAACCCATCTCAGCCCACAGACCAACGTCTGGGCTCTTTAAAGTATCTGGACGGAGAGAGTGGAAAAGACATGGCAGTGAGAAAGAGGGAGAGAGAGAGAGAGAGAGAGAGAGAGAGAGAGAGAGAGAGAGAGAGAGAGAGAGAGAGAGAGAGAGAGAGAGATCTACTGTATAGCGGGAGAAAGAGTGAGGGAAGCAAAGGAGACCAAGTCCAGAATGCTCTCCAGACATGGCAGAGAAAAGCACAAGTGCCCGGAAAAGGGAGGCAAAATGCTCTTCTAATTAACTTTTAAGACACACAGGGGGTATAAGTGCATGGGGGAGGCCAAACATTAGGAACAAAGAGGGAGAGGCCTTCTCCCAATTCCAGCTATCTATTCTGCACTGAAGAAAGAAACCTGGATTGGGACAAAAACACATATGCATCCCAATAAATATGCACGTGCGCACTGCGCATGTGTATATGCAGCACTTGATCAGAGGGAAAGAGGGGGAGGGAGAAGAAAAGAGACTGTGAGGAACTGTGTGATAAAGCAAGCGTCTTCAACAGGGGGTCCGGGACCCCTAGGGGGTCCTCAGAGTTATGATCGGCTATTTTAGGCAAAGGGGTTTAGTCTAGAGGGGAAAAAGAGCAGACTAAGTACAGAGTGAAAGGTCAATTATCTGAAAACACAAATTTACATGAATCCAAAATACACTGATGATTGTGCTGTCAAACGATGAAACTTTATGGAAGCTATGAACAGGTTGTGTGGGTCCCTGCTTCATCTCTCTCTCTCAACTAAGGGGTCCTTGGCCTGAAAAAGCTGAAGACCCCTGTGATAAAGAGTTCAGCCTCAATCGCCAGTCGCCATTACTGTACATGAGAGAGGACTTGAATGAACCTGCTGTGAACAGCAGCATCTGTTTGCCAGAGAGCAGTACTAGTCCTCCACCCTGCACCACAGCTACACTGAGATCATTGTTCCACAACTCTCCCTGGGCTGTGGCTGTGGGGCTTCTGCGTGGTAGGTCCACTCTGAGCTCTGGGATTATTTTCCTAAGCAAACTTTTTGCTTCATGAGATAGTGTACCATGGAGAGTGAGACAGAGAGGGGGGGCATGTGGAGGAAACAGCCAGAGAAAGTGGGGCACAAATCTTCTAAAATCATTGGACTCCATCTTCCCTCGGTTGCCTCTATCTACGTGTATCATAGAACAGTGGTTCTCAACCGCCTGCGACCCCCAAATCATAATCATATTTGAATCATAATCATATTTTAACTTGGGACCCCCCACCCTGACGAGCAAGAGTTGAGGCATTACATTTTGTATAACATGGTTCTATTGTGAAAATAGCCGATCCAATTTCACAATTTCTGCCTCTAATATTAGACACCCTCTATACACTTAAACTTTATGTTGGTTTGTTTACTGTTGAGTGAGAAAACAATGTTGCACATTAAGCTAATCATCTGGGGACCCCCCAAAATAATTTGGGGACTGGGCCCACAGGTTGAGAACCACTGTCATAGACGACTGGTTCAAAAGGCTCACACATTCCTCACACCTCAACCTGCAAATGACCTCTTCACCTCCCTCTGGCAAGAGACTGATGAGTAAGTCCTGCCTACTCAACAGCACCTGCCCTTTAACCATACTTGAACTCAACGAAGATCCACCAAATAACGATTAGGTGTAATCACTGGCTCCGGAGCAAACGAGCACCTGCATCCCCACTAAATTTCTATTATTTGTATGTAAAGTTGTAAAGTGACCAAACCGAATGTTTGGTCACTTTAAACATTAATGTTGTGTGTTGCTAGTTTGTATCATAGAGATATACCTTATCTATCCATTGCATGTACTTATAGTCCATCAATAAAAAAGTGTCACAACAGCTGCTTCAAATAGCTTTTTTGTATCCCACTCATTTGTAACCCATTTTTATAATCCAAAGCCACCGTGCCCCTAGATCTGCTGTTTTAATAGCCAACGTATAAATGGATGGAAGTGTTTAAATGATTGTGACGCTGTATTAACACATTTTGCTGGAAGAGGGAGACTATCTCCAACCACTGCAGATGTGCTAGTTATATTGTATTACTCTACCATAAAGATAGGTTAAAGTTTTTTTTAGGAACTTTTATGTAGTAATAAGCTAATTATGATAATGTAACTTGAACTGAGCTTTGTAGTGAAAAGTCTCTTGCTTGGAGGAAATACTAGCTAGTATAGCTACAGGTGTTAATGAAATGAGAATTCCCGTTTTTACTGATATGGAAAGTATTGATCTTGAATATGTGAAAAATGCCTGGCAGTTATATCAAATATTAAAGGGATTTTAATTTGCTTGATTCAATATTTAGATATTTAATATTCTTTTTATCAGACACTCCCCATCCAGGGCCCATTCCTATACAAACCCATCGTAACTTCAAACTCCATTTTAACCATGATAGACTCATCAAAAACATACGCCCTTTTTCCCCCCTGGACTGGGAATGTCTAATAAAATATATCAAGTCTCTAAATATTGAATCAAGCAAATTAAAAACTGCCATGGATACTCACAAAAGCCTGAGAAGACGATAAAATGACCAAACGTTTCTTTTTTTTCTTTTTTTTAGTGGAATATCCCTTTAAATAACTCTAGTCGGCGACCTGGCCAACTCGGGAACGATGTAAATAGGGAATGAATGCCCCGCCCTTTAATGCAAACCCCATTATACCTGTTGTCATAGGACCCGTCTTGACCATCTGTTTGCCTGTGTCCATTTATGCCCATATATGGAGATATCTGTATCTGTCTGTCTGTCGGCGTCCATTTTATGTCCATATGGAGATCACTGCAGATATAATCCTGGGTCCATTTTATGCCCATATATGGCCATATATGGAGATATCTGTCTATTTGCATCCATTTTATGCCCATATATGGAGATCTCTGTATCTGTCTGTCTGTGTCCCTTTATGCCCGTATATGGAGATCTTTGTGATTCTGCGTCCATTTTATGCCCATATATGCCATATATGGAGATATCTTTTTATCTGCGTCCATTTTATGCCCATATATGAGATCTCTGTCGCTTTTTGTTTGTTTCTTCTTTAAGCATATGGAGATATCTGTTTATATGCGTCCATTTTATGCCCATATATGAGATCTCTGTCGCTTTTTGTTTGTTTCTTCTTTAAGCAGAATACGCAGCCTGCTTAAATCTGCATCATTCAAGTCATCCTCCCAGTCCCACGCTTTGTTGCTTGTCTTATGTTTGTCTTGTCTCTTTTATTTTCTTTATCTTTTTTGGAGCGGACCCCATTAATGCAAACCCCAATATACCTGTTGTCATAGGACACGTTTTGACCATCTATCTGTTTGCCTTTGTCCCCACCCTTTAATGCAAACCCCAATATACCTGTTGTCATAGGACCCGTTTTGACCATCTGTTTGCCTTTGTCCCCTTATGCCCATATATGGAGATCTCTGCACACACAGTACCGGTTGCGGAAAACTCTGATGTCAGACATCAGCTCCGCATACGGGCATTCATTTTATGCCCATATCTGGAGAACGCGCGTGCCGGTGGGATGAAGGGTTCTCGAGATACGCGGATTACATACATACATACACATTCACAGAGATTTTTTGTTGACTCATGTGGAGTACGTGATGTCAGAGCCTTTTATGAAGTGATGTCACAATGAGTCAGCGCTTGCGCCGGTTTCCTCCGAAACACCTGATGTCAACAATCAGCTCCGCATATGGTGATTCCGAACGTTTCGCGCCGGCGTACGTGATGTCAGAGCCTTTTATGAAGTGATGTCACAATGAGTCAGCGCTTGCGCCGATTTCCTCCGGAACAGCCTGATGTCAACAATCAGCTCTGCATAAGGAGATTCCGAACGTTTTGCGCCGGTTTCGGAAAACCGTGCGTCGGGTCGGGTCGAGGCTCGGCACTGCACTCCGCGCCGCGTCGGGGAACGCGCGTGCCGAATCTGAAGCCGGTGGGACGAACGGTTCTCGAGATACGCGGGTTACATACACGCAGAGATACATACACGCAGAGATTTGTCGCATTTATAGATAGATAAAAGAGTATATCCGCACACTCTGTGCTGCCGATCCAAATGTTATTGTGGACACAGAGACAGAAAACGCAGTTACCGGTATATCAAATATGACATATATGACAAATAGATATGAAATGGTGTGTAGGTAAAAAGGATGGGTTTAGTCAGATGACTAAGAATAGAATCCCAGTTGCACTATACAGTACAATGAAATTGTACAATGAACCTGAGAAATCTGCAATGGGTTTCTCCATGTAAAGAAGCAGGTTCACACTAGGAATGTCTCTCCATACTGTGAAGTACACCTACAGTACATACAGTATGCGCAGCCAGCCCAGGTATAATACACACAACTACAAAAACAGAGTAATGTGCCATATTATAACAGGAAGGAAATATGACGGTGACTCTTGACAAAATGTTAAAAAAGGCTCGGAAAAGGAAGTTATTTTTAAGATAACACAACACAGGCCCAGGGCATGATGCTAAACACCTGCTGCTCTTATTGTGGCCATTTGACACTCCATGGCTTTCATTCAAATCGTTGAACTATGCCTTGGGAAACATGCTTGAGTGCATTACACACGTACTACATGTGTATACACACACACATGCACACACACGCGCATGACACAGACACAGACACTGACACAGACACGCACGCACACGCGCACGCACGCACGCACGCACGCACGCACGCACGCACGCACGCACGCACGCACGCACGCACGCACGCACGCACGCACGCACACACACACACACACACACACACACACACACACACACACACACACACACAAATGCAAAGCAGAGAGCCTTCTGTTCTGTGTCCACAACTGGAGTGGTGGTCTGATAATAACAGTTGTGAAAAATAATGACGTCATTCTCCTGGGCCATGTTTTGAATGTCTTGTGTCTGTTGTTTTGTAACCGAGATGCCAGTGCGTGAGAACAGGCTGGGGGTTTGTTTCAAGTACTGTAGGTCTGAGCTGGTGCTCGTGTTCTCTCAGTGGTGATGTGGTTATTAACATCAATACATATGCTATTCTGTTGTTTCCTTCCATCCTCGATATTTCCTTTTCATCTCTTCTCTTCTCTCATGTCAAAGCTGTTGTTTATCGCTATCGGAGAGCACATCCAGAATAAGATCTTGCGTCCATTTCTCATTGTGCGGCTCGCATTTTTGGTTTGATAACATCGCCCGCAGGTGGTCCTAAACCAAAAGGTTACCATTTCCCTGGCGGCCGTTTCCCTGTCCACGACCGAGGAAGTCATGCATCCCCTGTCTTCCTATCTCAGCAGTGTTTTGTCTTTAATCTTTCTAACCTAAAAGTTACCCCAAAAAATACTTATTTTCTACGCATCCCATAAAGCCTTGATTTCATGATTTTGTGTGACTGGTGGAGTCTCCGGTCAAATTATTGACTCAGGGATTTAAAGAAAACGACACGCTTTTGACCATGATACTGACATGATACTGACCATGATACTGACAAGATACTAACCATGATACTGCTATGATACTGACATAACACTGCTTTCCATAACTCAAATATTGTTGTTGGATCACTCAGTCCCATTTCTGAGATGCAACTGTTTTACTAAATGTGTCAGCTGAAGCGTGGAAGCCCCTCTTTCTAAAAATGTATCAATTAAACTACAACTAAACGTAATCTATCCTTACGGTATAGCAGTTAGCAACACCTACGACAGGCAAGCTGGACTAATGGGAGATGGCTTCTACCATTTGACATGCCAGAAGAATGTCATCTCCTCTATAAAACTCTGGGAAAGACCATATGAAGTGACATGATTTCGACCTTTAAACAAAAGGAGAGAATAGAAATTAGACTGAAGGAGGATGCGTAGGAGGAGGATAAGGAAAAAGACGAGGAGGATGCAACACAGAGGAAGAGTTATGGCAACAACAGAGAAAATGACATAACAAATACAGGGAGGAGTTATGAATCTGAATTTCCATTATATAGATTAACCGGCATTTGTCGTTGCCTAAGCTTATCTACGCGAGGGCAATGAGCAAGAGAACCGCTGCTTGTGGAGCTAGCACTGCGTGTTTCCTTGCAGCTAAAAGAACTCGGGAAGTCAAACATGGATGAAACTCGGCCATAAAACATGGTGGCTGTGGATGATGTGGTGTATGTCTCTCTAAGACCCTGGAGTTTATCCAGGTACAAAAGAACCAACATACAAAGTGGAAAACCTTTGATGGTTCACAGAATGGCTGCGTAATGGCAGCACCTACTGTGAATACATGGTTCACTTGGTCATTCACCTTGTTGACAGTAATGTTAATCTATTTATTCAATTAAAGTGTTTATCAAATGCTATTTTCTCATTGTCTTTGTCAATAAATAAGACTATGGGTATGTGTTAAACAATTATTATCCATCATTTGTCATTTGCCACACTTCAGTAAAAACAAAGATCCTAAAGTGTCCATCTGGCCTTATCCTTTTCTTATATACCACTATTTAAAGGTTTTACTGACCTTGCATGGGATATTCTATTTTCGGGATAACATATTTTAGAATGAATTTACGTACAGGGGCTGCAAGTGGTGTGTATTATGTATTTCCATGAAAAATCAAACTTGGGTTAATCCTAAACCTTCAAACAAAAGGAAAAGTGAACGTCTTCATCAGGGCAAATAAGAACAATAAAATATATTTCAGACCTTGACATTATGTTCTGTTTGCGTGCTCCTCTTCCTTCAATGATGTCACAGAGCCTGTCATGAATGGCAGCGCTTCACTTCCTGAGGATGTGTTGGTCCAACAGGAGCCTTGAAGAAAAACACAGAAACAAAGGTCAAGGCAAAGCTGATCCTATTCAGTCTTTTTCCCCCCCCTCAATTTATTTCCATTTTGGACTTCGTTTATTCCTTCCTCTTCATAGTCTATACATTTTTCCACCATGATGATTATTTCTACTGATTTCCTCTCCATGACCTTCACATCCTTCCTGCCCCTTACCCCCCAGAGCTATAACAAAATGAAGGTTTGACCTGCATGAAGGTATTTAAAATAAACTGGTCTTGTGCAGCCAGACAATCAGAGATCTTTGCTTACTGATCTGGTGACATCTAAATTAAATGATTGTGTGAAACTGGGTGGAAATGATTTGGAAATATGAAAACAGCATTGTAGAACCAATGCAAAGTCTTTAGGGTGGTCCTTCATTTTAGGACAGTATCAGGATAATGGTTTTAGTGGGACTTTGTCTGCCAGCACCAGTTTTCCTCAGTTTTTAAGCTCATACCGGTACATTGACTTCTGATTTCCCAAGACGTATTGGGTGGAGATGTCTGATTGTCTTGCAAGACTCATGAATTTCATGCCATCATTGCTCGATAATTAAAGGGGTATTTCACTTTCAAACATTTTAACATCTTCTCAGGCTTTTGAGAGCACCTCCAGAGTATTTAGAATATATATTCCTAGAACAAAAAAAAATATTGCATGGATACACCTGGGACATATCCTCAGTGATGTAGCCCAAGAAAGGTCATCGGGGTTCGGGTCTCTCGTAACATCATACCCCTCGCGACGCTCAGGTGACCCAGCCGGGGTGATCAAGTCCCGACTTACGTCCCAGTAGCTATCCACGATCAGTCCCATAGGGAAAGACAGGGCCACACAATCCGCTGCTCCGGAACTACTCTGCCGGGGCTGGGAGGCACCATTCTGGTGCGTGGAAGGACTAGGCTCTGTAGGTTGACTCCTGTCCGGGCTCCTCCTACATCTCACCGGGTCCAGTCATGCTCTCACCAGGTCCAGGACCTGTGCGTTGCCCAAGACTCCTATAGTCTCCTACACAAACCCATTGTAACTTCAAACTCCATTTTAATGATTATAGATTCATCAAAAACAACCGTCTTTGGTCCTGGTGAGTGACTGATATTGTCCCTCTAATCCGTGAGGGGGGGGGGGGGGGGGTTTCCAATTACCTTTTCCATTTATTTTTTATATTTTTGGGGGGAAATGAAAGAAATATAACACAATGAAAAAACGTAATAAATGAACTATTCTATAAGGTTATACTAGGTTAGATGTAGGTCATGTATTTCTGGGGTAATTATTTCCTTGTGTTGGATGGATGTGTTAAATTCATATTCACGTCATTCACGTTGTGTTGTAGACTAAAACCATAGGGCCTTATTTATATTTTTAGCATTGGACACATAAAAGTATAATCGACTCTAGTAACAAAGTTGTTTTTCCTGTCATGTAGAGACATCCTTAATGTAAGGCCCAGTGCTCATTTTGGGTCCTCCTGAGTCATAGTCTTCCAGCACAATTCCCTGGGTGGATGTGCAATCTGATACATACAGATCAGACCTGATACTGGATGTACCGTGAAAATAGAAAATGTGGAAAGGACTGAGTCATTGGAAAGAGAGCGGGACAGCACAAGAGTAAATGAGGAGAGGAGTGACAGCTTTATGTCTTGAACACGAAGTGAATGTGGAACAGACAGTTGTGGGTTGTTAAAGCTTTGGCTGGGGTTATCCTGAAAACATGGTAACATTAAATCAACCCCCCCCCATCCCCCTTCAGCTTACAGTGCATATGATTTGATAACAGTGTGTAGATAATATTTGAAAAGAAATGTTCGTCACCTCTTTGACTCGTGATCAGATGCATTTGTGGTGGGCTTATCCCCAGAGGGATGCATGCTTGTGGGGAATTTCTAAACTGATACTTGGCACCAGAAAGAAATCAAGTCCCAAGAGAAAGATCTGTTCACTGATGCTTTGCTGACTACTTTAAGGAAAATAGCAGTTGCAGTATTTTGGGATAGCCATGTTGACCAAAACAAGTGTTAATGGAGCCATGTTATCTTTTGGTAAAAATGCACTTAAGATTCATTTGTCTTTTAAGTTTAATGCAGACATCACTCACTGTGCAACATTAATACTCTCTCCCATTTGTGCGTGATTTTCAAGCATCTGTATAGGGCTCTACGCCGCTACCAAGTGTGTATCAGAGAAGATAGCAGCTGCCATCGACACCAGGCAGGAACTCCCTGTCAGCAAGCTTGTACTGGGGGAACCAACAGGGGAACCAACAGCAAAATGAGGACTATTGTTTCACCAGCTACGTTTCGCTGCAAACAAAAATGTTTACCAGTTTTATGCTTACACTGGTCCTTCACATTCATGAAGATCTAGCTTACAAAACACTCTCTCTTGCGCACACACGCGCGCACACGCACGCGCACACGCACACGCACACGCACACGCACACGCACACACACACACACACACACACACACACACACACACACACACACAATCATTGCATATTACATTGGGGTGGTTCCAAATACAGTACAGTGATACTGTACAGTACAATAGTGCTGGGAAATGGTCAACTCAGAGGAATGCTATTGGAGAACAAGGCTCTCAGTGTGTGTGTGTGTGTGTGTGTGTGTGTGTGTGTGTGTGTGTGTGTGTGTGTGTGTGTGTGTGTGTGTGTGTGTGTGTGGCATGGAAATATCTGCACTCTTCTTCTTCTTCACAACATGGAAATATTTCTATCTTTCTTTCCCACTCCGACCTCCAAAATTTAAGAAAATGATTTAAAATAGTGAAAATAGCTGATCTAAAAGCACACAGCGCCTCGCGGTGCGAAGCATTGCGAGGCGCTGCATTTTGTAGACCTGCTATTTTCACTAGTTTTGTGCGACAGTCTGTTATGATGAAGCATTGCTATACGAGAAGAAAAGACACATACAAATGTGAAACTTGGAGATACGAGGTTTCTGCCCGACAGTGACGATATTCTCTCTCTCACATGCAGAATATGGGGGTGAAACGTATCAGAGTGCATGCACAGCAGTAGATCAAACCAAACTAGCGCCTGACAAGACGCCTGCGCAGCAGGCCTACGTCTGACGTGACATCTACTTTTCCCATAGACTTACAATGGTCACACAGGCGTAATGCAGAATGCACACACACACACGCACGCATGCACGCACGCGCGCGCAGGGAGCCACAGAGCGGGGTCTGTTTAATAGATCCATTATTTAACTGAAATGTCAGCTGTGAGCCAGATAGTGTGTGAGCTGTAGGGGTCGTGTGGCTGGGGGTTAAGGTGGGGGTCAAGGGTCAGTGGAATCAAATGAAACGGCTGATTGTGTCACATCGATCAGGAATGAGAGAGTAGGACGAGAAGGCCAGGGAGAGGCAGGAAGGTCAGCAGCCAGATGACAAGCCTGGGCCTTTTGTCTTCAGATTCCACACGCACACACCATGCACGCATGCACGCACACGCACACACACACACGCAAACACACACACAGATTAATGTGCACACAAATGCATACTATTGTAGGCACACACTTTACTCTCGTGATCTCTCTCACACACACACACACACACACACACACACACACACACACACACACACACACACACACACACACACGCACACGCACGCACGTGTGCGTGCACACACACACACACACACACACACACACACACACACACACACACACACACACACACACACACACACACACACACACACACACACGCATGCATGCATGCGTGTAAACTTGCACACACTTACTATAAGGTATGCCTCTCTCGCCCTCTCTTTCTTTCTCTCTCTCTCTCTCTCTCTCTCTTTTATCATTGTGTTTATTAATTAAGCTTTCAGCACAGAGTAAACAGAGTGACATCAGTTCAAATAGCAGACACAGCAAAAATAAATAAATAGATACAAATACAAAGTATACATACAGTAAATATCATGTTAACTCTTCCATATACTTGCAGGCTCACTTGTTTCCATACTGCTCAAAATCATAAGGGCAATTTCCCCCCATAAAAAGGTGAGTTGTTGTTGCCGTGCACCCTCTAGTGTTTTAGTTTGGTACATGACTGCACAGTAACATTTCTTCTACAAATGGAACCAAATGCATATGCAAGCCAGGATCGATTGAATTCCCTTTGTAGCCTACACTCTCTGATAAACTCTCTGATAAATTACGGTAATACTGAAGATTTTACAGTGTGGAATAGTCTGTGGAATTACAAAACACTCAGTTAGACATCAGGACCACATGAAGATAGAGTAGCCTTCATTCCAGCAATGGTAGAGAGTACAGACTATACTCCTAAAAGAACCAATCCATACCAGAGTGACATATACAGATACGCAAATTCCTATTTCAAATGTGTACCGTAACTAAACGAACAAAAGGCAGACTCCACACACTGTTTGTTGTTTTTCCACCCACTTGATGGATTAACACCCCCCCCCCCCCCCTGCACTAAACAGCTCTGGGATATGGATATTATTAATAGTTAATGATGACAACCTCAGATGTTTGACATCATAGATTGAATTGCTGAACAGCAGGACACTGCCTAATGTGGGACACCTAAGATCCAGTGGGTGTAGTTCTAGTCAATATAACGTAACACAAGTTATGAGAAGTCACATGATATCTGATCACATGATTTCTCAAATGTCCTATATCATAAGAGGTATCTTCAAACACATACCGCCCTGTGTGAAGTCACTGCATGGTGTGGTCAGTGACTGGTCAGTGACAGAGTAGATGAAATTATACAGTAAAATAAAAATAAATATGCTTTTTCAAAAACAGCTATTTAAGTAGGCTTATATTAGCAATTTAATAAAAACCTATCAATTTGATCGGTTCTACTTTTCAGACGAAGAAGTGTCACATAAGGAAATGCAGATTGAGACATAAATTGGCACTAGGAGTACTGATGTCTTTTATGAAGAACGCTCACCCCAAAACAAGCTCGCCCAGGTCAAATCCAGCGACCTCGGAACTGTCACCACCTGGTATTCCTAAACGTAACCTCAGTAAAACTATGCCTAAACCTAACTTTATTCCTAAACCTAACCTCAGTAAAACTATTCCTAAACCTAACTTTATTCCTAAATGTATGACCTTAGAAAAAGTAAAAAAAGAAAAGAAAATGGGGGCGAGTGTGTTCACTGTTTTGGGCCAAGCTTTCAGGTTACCTCTTTTATTAGTGTGATAGGGCCTATCTGCATTTTTTCTTTTGGACACATAGGTCTGTGGTGGATTCCACAGGGGTACTGTTACAGTTTGGTATCTAGTTTTAAAGAAAAAGGAGAAAAAGAAAGGCTCAAGTTCTGCAGGTTTTTTTTTTCTCTTCTTCTATGTGTAGGTTGATGTATGATTCATAATGAAGAGTGGTCCTTTCACTAGATCCTAATTGTAGCCTTCCTGCCTGGGTTGCAGGTTAACACTTTCTAACCCGCAACTTGGGGACTCTGGGGATGTAAGTGAAAACCCTCTAAAATGTTAATTTATTAAAATCAACATCACATCGCCATCTATAATAAAAATGGAGAACTACTCAACAACAGCTCAATAATGCACAGATAACCTTTAGCAAACAGAAGGATTGCTGATCTGGACATTAAAACATCCTTGCACTCTTTTTAACCCATACGTTTATTTTTGGACCACTTTTACATGGGCTTATGCAAGTGGTTATGCATAGGATAAGCTTGGACTGAGACTGGCAGACAGACAGGCAGACAGACAGACAGACAGACAGACAGACAGACAGACAGACAGACAGACAGACAGACAGACAGACAGACAGACAGATATATGAATTGAATTGAATTGAATAGCATGCCATGGACACAAGATGGCACCGTTCCTCTAGTCTACAGACTAAACTGAGCTCAAGAAAATACGTCCATCCACTGCAACTTTCCCCCCTTTAGCTTATTTGTGTCCACTTTGTTGTTAATGATGTGTCTTTTTTTCCTTCTTTTTTTTAAGATGGGGTTGTTTAATTGAATAGGATTTTAAGTTTTAAAAACGCTTACTAATCCATTCCATTAGAGGGCAGTCTTCACCACAAAGTAGGCTAATTGGTAATTACTTGCTGTTGCTGGCAATGACACACAGCAGTTGATAATCGAATTTATCTTCAGGCAGGGACTCACTAATCTACATGTCTCTTATCGTAGCTAGCTGTGATGTAGCTAGGCCTTTAGCCCCATATAGAACCTCACCCGTCGCTGCATACTGTTGTGCTCCGAACAGTATGCAGCGACGGGTGAGGTTCTATATGGGGCTACTAGGCCTTCATCATTCAGCTTGTCTGCATCTATGGTCTGCATTTGAACTTACCCCCATAAATTCCATTGATTGGCATGCCTTTTCCACAATAACCGAGGTAGAATAGCCTATGCTGGTTTATGGTTCACTAGAGACATGCAGGTTGTCTGGATCCCGAGGCTACACTCACTGCAGCTGGAAAGCCCGTTAATTACGAGTCTTCTCGGATTTCACGCCATGTCACAATTTACTAACCTAGCACCCAAAGGAAAAGAAAAATAACTCAAATGTTTTACTTATCCTAAGTAAAAGTGTCAATACGTAAACTGGAAATCAAATAGCTAGGCTACCTCAAACAATTACTTAAATAGCCTACAGTAGCCTACATGAGTAAATGTAGACCTTACAACCGAAAGCACGTTAATTAGAGTCTTCTCGAATTTCACTCCAGTCACAATTCACTCACCCAATAGCAGCGTCCCAAAACACAAGACCTTTACTTTGAAATCTCAGACGCACCAGTTGAGTTCGGTCCGACGGGAACAACGGCAACTCTAGGCTACACTTGAACTTTACTTGTTAACTGTTAGTTATCTCTGCTTCTGCTTTTCGCAGCGCTGCTGCAACACCTGAAAGCAGTTGTTCCATTAGTAGGCTATTGTTGTGGATGCTGCATGGCGCTATAACGCATTGAGTGCATTTCTGTAAGGAAACTACAAAGAGGAGAGTAGAAGATGACTGTCGATCAGACGGCTGCAACTTCAGGACCACCGACTGTCCAGTGTCTGTGCGGACATGGATCTAGCCTACGGGACACGTTTCTAAAATAGAAGAACGGGACCCTAGTGGAATGCACATGTGTGGGGTTCTAAACGATGGTAAGTGTTATACGTTTATTTTTTACTTACTGTATCAAAATAAAAAATATATAGACCTATTCTACATTCTCTATTTGTGTAGAATTCTTGTAAATTAAGCAATGCATATGTTGTTCAACAATATTTTGACTCTTGAGACCGTAAAATGAAACCAAATGGTCCATTTGGTTACCAACTCTCCAACATTTAGCTGAGGACCACCTGTACGCCCTCAAGGACCACTGGCCCCCAGACCACTGAGCTAGAGGATGAGGCTGATGAGCCATCATTCAATAACAGTTGTCATGGTGACAGTATTTTAAACTTTGTGTAGGCTGTGTATCCCAAATTTTCATCATATCCAAACACAGTTTCAATTGGCGTGAATGGAGTATAGCAGGACTAGGCTACTGCTGTGAAACAAAAGCAAGTTTCAAAGCAAGCAAATGAATAAGAAGCCGGCTGTCTGTTATACAGAACAGACCATGGAGCATATTACTGGATGAGGACTGAGACAGCATGTTAAAGACATAAACCTTTCTAGCATGGAGGTTGGTAAGTCAAAATAACGTTTCCCGTCGGGTGACCGGCAACTATCCATCTTTCAAACAGTCCCCATAGTCTCACATTTCAAATTGGTTCCATATGTACAGCACAGCAGACAGGCTGCCGGGTTCAACTGCCACATGGAAGCACAGGGAGCATACTGTATACTGTAGGCTACTATCCATTCTTCTCTTCTCTTCTCTTCTCTTCTCTTCTCTTCTCTTCTCTTCTCTTCTCTTCTTATAGTAAAATGTATTTATAGGGCACTTACTCAAAATTAAGTTACCAACTGTTTTACACAAATCTGAAGAGAAACAACAATAAAATATCAACATCTATATTATGGAATGGCTCTTTGACAAAAGCAAGCAATAACAAGAAATTAACAATGGAAACCAAACTACGCCCCCTGTCCACCTTCAACCAGGCATGGAAAAACTCAAAAGAAAATCCCTTTTAAAAAAAAGAAGAAAAACAGATCATTCCAGAGTCAAGGAGCACTGACAGCAAAGCCATGGTCACCCTTTGTCTTTAGCCTCAACTGCACATAGGCTGCCGCTGCATTGTCTATGTATATGTTGGCAAGTAGAATAAAGAAAAAGGATTTGACCTCAAATTGAACCTTGAGGCACTCCATGTTATAGTATACTCTTTTCTTCTCACTAAAGCCTCCTACATAATTTTCAAGTGAAACACAGTGCACAAAGGGACAACGTCATAATATGACAAAGTATAAATTGAGCTTATATCATCCTTAACCTGAACTACACTACTTGTAGGGATGGTGTTTTCCTCTGGTGTTTCAGTCCGAGTGTATCAAAGGGTGCGTTCGGAAATGCGCACCGGGTGTGTGCTCACTGCTCAGTGTAGTGAGTGCCTAAACCTAACCCTAATCCTAACCCTAACCTCAGTAAAACTATGCCTAACCCTAACCCTAACCCTAACCTTAACCTCAGTAAAACTATGCCTAAACCTAACCATAACCCCTAACCCTAACCACAAACGGGGCGCATTTACGAACGCACCCTTTGATACACTCGGACTGAATCACCAGCAGAAAACACTCTCCCACTACTTGTAGGTCTTCTGCTGAATTAGCTCTGGTCCATAGCATTAGCGGAGTTCCCTCGCTATGGACCAGAGCTACGGCTGAATACAGCTTTTGGCTGAACAAATATATACGTATGGATATACTGTATATCTGTTCAACTTAACGTTTATGTAACATGAAGTGAAAACATTTTTACACTAATGGAATCTAAACACAGGTGTGCCGGCGAGTTCATTCGTACATGATTTTTGTTGGCCTCCATTTCTTGGCTGCATGGGACATTTTAATGTAATTTTATTGCCAGGGTTTTGTAAATAGAAATATAGGCATGTCAGTACATTCCTCTCCATCCTCTACTAGGTTATATCATGGGGCCCACGTTAGAATTCAAGTCTCGACCCCCACCACCAAACCTAAAGCATAGGCAGTCTTTGTACGTTTCACACAAGGGACTCCTGGCCCTAGCTGTCCTGCCTTGTGTTCTCAGCTGCACTTTCCCCTTCCTGAACTATGTGTTTGTGTGTGTGTGTGTGTGTGTGTGTGTGTGTGTGTGTGTGTGTGTGTGTGTGTGTGTGTGTGTGTGTGTGTGTGTGTGTGTGTGTGTGTGTGTGTGTGTGTGTGTGTGTGTGTGTGCGTGTGGGAGAGAGAGAGAAAGACTGAGAGATGGAGAGAAAGGCAGGGAAACAAAGAGGGACAGGATATGTGTGTGAGACAGTAAATGGTGAGTGTTTGAGTGTGTGTGCATATGCATACGTTCTAGTTCTACACAAGATGTGTCACACACGCACGCACACACACACACACACACACACACACACACACACACACACACACACACACACACACACACACACACACACACACACACACACACACACACACACACACACACACACACACACACACACACACACACACTTTTCCTTAGCTTTGAAAGTGAGAGGAGGAGCAGTGTTTTTGAATGGCTGAGACTGGTGTGGAATTTCAGGCTGTATCGTATCAACTGTCTTGGGGTAAGACAGACAGTCCAAACAAACCCTGCCCCGTCTGTCTGTCTATCTGTCTGTCTGTCTGTCTGTCTGTCTGTCTGTCTGTCTCTCTCACACTCACGCGCGCGCGCACACACACACGCACACACACACACACACACACACACACACACACACACACACACACACACACACACACACACACACACACACACACACACACACACACACACACACACACACACACACACACACACACACACACACCGGTGCGTACCGCAAGAGGGAATGTGTGCTGCCCTGCTGCATTATGAATAACCCATGAAACCTAGACTTCCATCATCTGTAAATCTGTGGACTCCTGCCAAAGGGCTGTAGGAGAAACTAAACTTAAACACATTACCAGCAGCACAGTGAACCCATGGCCTGCTGTAGTCAGTCCTCTGTGATTTGGCAAGCAAGCATTTTAGCCTATAAATTGGAAGCTACTATTACAATCAGACACGACTACCAGAGCTGATGCGATAAGCAAGTTTCGAAATGAGCTAGATTGGATCTGCAGATAGGATAGGAAGAACATTTATTGACTTGGTTTAGCTGTGGGAAGATTCTTTAGAAGTTAAAGCATAGTTACAGTGCAATTACAGCGGTGAAGGCTGCATACAGCTACAAAATGTGCGTGTCATGTTTGGTTTGTCATATCAAATATGCGTAACATAATGTGTGGTGTACAGTTAATGCAATTAGCGTGTGTAGCATGAGCGATAAAGGTTATCAGGACAGTCAAAATAGCTACCCAGTAATTAGGCTGGCAGATAGAATCTCACTGCCATCAAAATGTTCACGGGTGCACCGAGTGCATGTGTGACATCAGCCCACATCCTTGTGGCCTTGGGGTTTGTTTGACATACAGCATGCGACACACTGTGGTAATTAAACTAATGACAGTCAATAATGGCAGAATTGCAAGCACATTCTCAAACTTGAAAATTATAACAGACACAAAAGTGTAGCTATCTAATGCAATAAGCTTTATATAGTTTCTATTATTGTGTTTTTAAATAACTATGCCAATGCCGGTTGGGAATGCATGCGCCTCGGTTATATAATAGTCATTGTGCCTGGTGTCAGGGTGTGCAGTATCCATTATCATAGTACTTGGATGCCATGGTCTATGATGCCATGGATGTTTTCGGGAACGATTGCCCCTTCGATTATGACCTGTTGTTGCAGTAGCAAGTCTATGAGAGCAGTCTATGACATCAGCACTATGACGTCATGTTGATGACTTCAGGGAACTCCATATGGGCATAAAAGGGACACAGAACGGCAGATACAGAGATTACTGCCAGCTTCCCACTGAGACCTCCCACTCTGCACTGAACCCCTTTGGGTCCTCTGCAATATGTACCAAGTTTGAAGTCGATCATCAATCGGTCAGACTGTTCTCAAGATATGCGGAGGAATAGGAAGTGAAATCCTATTATGTCAAGCATGCCCAATTATGGAGTGACATCATATTGATGACATCTGGATTTGACCTTTCCTGGAAGAGCACTGATCTGACCGACTTCCCACTTGGTGCATCATGCCTTAGGGTCCTCGCCGAGGCGGTTTCTTGAAATATGCAGAGGACACGCTCACTCACTGGCAGGGATTTGCGTGATTTATTAAAGGATATGTTATATGCAGCATACTATTGTATTTTTCCCGCATATGGCAGCCATAACAACTTCTCTTTTCACTAAAAAGTTACTCAGTAGCAACTGAGGGAATGATGCAACAGTAGCCAATTTGCAGCTCTATTGCTCGCCACATCTCAAGTGTGTGTGTGTGTGTGTGTGTGTGTGTGTGTGTGCGTGCGTGCGTGCGTGCGTGCGTGCGTGCGTGCGTGCGTGCGTGCGTGCGTGCGTGCGTGCGTGCGTGCGTGCGTGCGTGCGTGCGTGTGCGTGTGTGTAGTTTATGTGTGTCTAGTGCAAAAGTTCTCTCTCTTTGTACACCAATGAGGACCAGTTGTGTGTAGAGACTAACATTGAGAAACTACCTTCATAAGAGTATTGCTCTATACTCATCCTGCTGTGAGAACAACTGAGGCCACCTTAGTGGATTTGTGGAGGTGGTTCAACACTCATCATGATGTTCAGTACAGCATAAAGTGTACAGCATTGTGTGGCATGTGTGCACAGTTGGTAGACACTGAAGAGACAGAAGGGGTAGGCAGAGAATGTTTATGAAGATAAGAGAATGTTACTGTTATCAGTGTTTGTCATAATAAAGTTTTAAATGAGCGCTTGTGTGGCACAGGGTTAAAGTTCCTGCCCACACAAAGGGGTTTGAATCCTCCACCACAGTGTTTCTCAAACTTTCACATTTCAAGGTCTCTGCTTAACTCTGACAGTGTACAAATGGAACCAAATGAACCCGTTAGGGTTCATTTGGTTCCATTTGTACAGTGTCAGAGTTACAGACTTGAATGGGTCAATTTAGACCCCCTAAAGGAACCCACAGAGACCCTGGAATCCACTTTGAGAACCACTGCTCTGTGCTTCCGGCTTGGCCAGGCATCTCCGGTTAAAATCTACTCAGGTAAAAATGTGAAAAGAAGGGACTGCCGACTTCACGTCTGCCGCAGGGGACACATGCTCCTCCTTTTTAACAGCCTTTTTGCTTAATGATTGGAATGGTTGCATACTCCTGTCCCCTCTCTACATCTAGATTAGAGGGGATAAAACTAACTCCTGTGTAGCTGAACCATATGATGCGTGACTTTGTCAAGTGTCGATGCATACTCCACTTTTAGTGCCGAATTTATTTCGGTTCGGCTCTGTCTAAACTACATGTGTCTTTCTCTTGCCTATATCTCTCTCTCGATCTGTTTCTCCTTACATTCTTTTTCTGCTGTCTCTTTCTTTCTCTACTGTCTCTTTATCTATCTATTGACTTCAAAGGTTTTTATTGGCATTAAATACTGTACAATGGTACTGCCAAAGCAAGGTAAATTTGAATACACATGCATCTCTCTCCCTTTCTCTCGTTCCAATATATTGTATATATACGGTACACACACGCACGCGCATTCATGCACGCACGTACGCAGGCACGCATGCACGTGCACACACGAGCGCGCGTGCACACACTGTACAGAATACAGTACAGTGTATCTGTCGGTCTGGTATTGTGCAGTATGTAGTTTCAACAGGTTATTTGTGGAGTGAAACACACTTGGTGGCCCTACAGTACCAACACAATTACATTTGTATGGATTGCGTCTGTTGCATGGAAGGATAGCATGAAGCAGAATAAAAGACAATAGTGTTCAGAGGAGAGGAGAGATAAAGGAGAGATGGGAGTGGATAAAGTTAGAATGGAGAGGTGTGGAGAGACACTGTCATGTGTTCTCCATTTCAAACACTGAAAGGAGAATATTGGCATGTTTTGAATCAGGCACATGCACACATAGACATCAAAGGGGGCTTGAGCCCCTGCCCTTTTACTGTCTGTAAAAAGTGCCCTCTCCAGACCATAATGCAGTTTTTACTCTGGTGAAATAAATGCTAATGCCCTCTTTCCATGCCATACTTGAAGGCAGCATTCAAGAGAATTGCCTTGTCTAAACTCTCCTGAACTTTAATGCAGCATCTTATGTTGAAAGAATTGCCCTCATTTGTAGAAATCCATGCCGTCTTACACCACATCTCCAGTATTGACTTGATTATGCTGCTTGTATGCTTATATTAAACACCGAAAATAGCCGACCTCCAAGCTCACAACGTTGTGAGCTTGGAGGTCGGCTATTTTGGATATTTTCACCAAAAGGCCCTTTTAGAAATTTCAGCCCTCTAAAATTCTCTGCACGTCCCTGTTTTGAATACATTTTAAATGTATTGACTTGGATATGACTAGAAAGTGGCCCTGGATTCATGTGTTTGCTGTGTACTCACAAATGTTAGCCATGGTTATCCTTTGGCAGGGGTTGTGTTAACAAAATGTTTTCCCCTCATGCTGCACCTTCCTCTTTGGAGAATGGAATTTACAATGGAGAACAGATTGGGCCACGTGTTCGCTCCCCATTGCAACCATATGGAGTGAGCATTTTTGTGCCATGGTGTAATGACTTTCAGCGCTACACACAAAGCATGGCACATAAAGCTCTTCATCTTTCATTCCTTTGCCAGGGGAAGAGACATATCACTTTAGTCACAAACAAAGTTTTTCGTTTGAAAGTGGAATTGCTTTTGGCACTGTAGAATGAAAGGGCTGATTTGTCTGTGACTATCCGGAGTCGGTAGGAAATTGGAACCAGTCAAGGACAGTGGACAATTATGTGAAATTATGTGTCTGGAAAATAATCTTTTTTTTGTAACGACTTGAAGTGTTGAGATAAAAATCAAACTAAAGGGCAGAGCAAACCTGCAGTATTACCAATCCATGCAGACAAGTGACTGGTTTCCTGAAAGCATGCATTCTTGGGGCAGCCTTTAATTGTCCCAGAACAGGTGAATCCGGTGAATGGTGCTAAACAACGTCTTCAAACTAAGCTGTTTTAGACTGTAAATCTGTGTAATGCATACTATTCTCTAACAGTGAAGAATGTGAAATACGTTGTATAAGTGCTTTGGAGAAAGGCAGGCGCTGTATATACATGTAGTCCATTTACCTTTTACCACAGGTCACCCACAGTGAGTTCAGCAAGTCCAGACTCCAGACTTGTTGTGTATTCCTTCATGAACATCACAGACACAGACAGAACATCACACACTGGCTTTGATCCAGGACAGTCCCCATCTGCTCCTCTGAGCTGCTGACATACTGTAGGCCTATACACACGCACATTACACGTTACAATACAAACACACACTTTAACATATCGTCACTGTCGGGCTGAAACCTCGTATCTCCAAGTTTCAAATTTGTACGTTTTTTCGTAAGACTGTCGCACAAAACAAGTGAAAATAGCAGATCTACAAGCACAGAACGTTTGCATTGCAAAACGATTCGATACCGATTATCTGCATTGTAAAACAATACCAATACGATACAAAGCCAACGATATTTTGCTTTTGTATATCCATTTAGTAAATCATTGCAAATTGAAATCGATTTTTCGATTCGATTACTATATTGTTACACCCCTAATATGCTTACACCCTCATTCTTTACACTCACCCCCACAAACACTTCCCCCCACAAACAAAAAGTTTATTTAATATTATGTTGATTTGATTCTAATAAGATCAAAATGGGCCACATTTTTACACTCTCAATTACATTTAAATTAACAGTCACACACACACACACACACACACACGCACGCACGCACGCACGCACGCACGCACACACACACACACACACGGCACGCCCACACTCATAACAGACACACAGGGCAGACCTGTCAGCAGCAGATTGCATACTGTCACACACCAGCTGAAATTGATGCATGATGGCAGACAGGTGACTCCTCAGACAGAACCCCACATAGACAAATGTATGCACGCTGCACGCACACATACGCACGCTATAGCTGAGCAGCCCAACAGACACACCCCCACACATTCTCTGAAACCAGGTTAGGAGCACAGATGGGCACACACACACACACACACACACACACACACACACACACACACACACACACACACACACACACACACACACACACACACACACACACACACACACACACACACACTGTGATGCAGATGACCTCTTTCCTCTCCTGCTTAATTCCTAGCTTGGGATGGTGAAACATATTGGAGAGGTCGCCAGACACCGTTAACATGTCAACACATATTGATCACCTGCAGGTGGGGGGATGGAAGCGGTGTCTTTGAACTCCTCTGGAGGAGTTTGATTTGAACATCCAAGTGAAGTTTGCCAAGATAGATTATGTGCTGCCTCTTATCTGCTAAGCTTGCTCCCCCTTACCTCTCTGTCGCTCTCTCCCTCTCGCTTTTGTTCACTCACTCATTCACTCACTCATTCACTCACTCATTCACTCATGGAAGTGCATGCCCCACCCTGTTATTGCGACCGAAGGTCGCAGTTTAGTATGAGAAATGGCACATCATGTCTCCGTCCGGACAGACGTCTGTCTGGATGTGTACGCTTTTTTTACGGTCTATGGGTTTTCCGCTCTGACATCAGACATCACTGTGATGGCAGGGGAACGAAACTAACAGAATCCCTTTTATGCCCATATATGGAGATCCCTGATGTCATCAATTGGATGCCACCATTCACTTACGCTTTATTTTGGAGAGCCCTGGAAGCCCCGATTGTGTTCATGATGTGGAAATTGACGGTCTATAATGGCGGGTATGTTTACATACGAAAAACTAAAATCCTAACTGCGACTTACCGTTGTGGCACAGTGTCACCGTGAAAAAAAGAGGTTCGCGGCATTCAAACCGTTTGTGGAACTAGATTCCGAGATAAAGCTGTTTCTTTGCATCAGCAATGTACTGTATCGGAGCCTATGGAGAATAGACGCTCCATGATGCTGTGGCTATAAAGATAAATTTGGAAATATACGCTATATGGAGTTCTGTTCAGCCATGCACAAATACTTTGACATCATATTGATGACATCAGGTACTTCATATATGGGAATTTTCTGATTTAATGTATCTTTGGACAACTGCCAATCCGACTGGCTTCCCACATACAGTGCGCAGTTAGTTGAATACTATTGCCAACAAATACAATTTGGAATAAAGGAATAGCAAAAAATAGCGAGTGCGCACACACACACACGCGCGCGCACGCACGCACGCACGCACGCACGCACGCACGCACGCACGCACGCACGCACGCACGCACGCACACACATGCACATACTGTTGCATTGGCATCTTTTAACCTATTAGAAAACTGCTTCATAATCCCAAGGTCAGTCAACGTCAACTGGGCAGATTCACTTTTCACGCAAGAAAAGTGTTGTTCTATTGATTTTTTTGTACACTGTTTTTAACCTGCCCCATAATGTACTATCGGTTTAAATTATGCTATTTCTATTTCCAAAGGAGCAATTATTCTGAAACCAAACAATTTATACTATGTATACACTGGGCAAGGCAAGGGTGCAATTACCCCGTACGTATCCTGCAAGATGATTTATTCCATTCCAAATAGTAATTTGATCCTAGGTCTGCCTTGTACAGAAAGCATGTTACCGACAGCAGGCCAGCGTAGCAAAACGATCACAACTCGGGCTATAGGAAGGGCAGTGTTAGGTTTCCACCCTATGGGAGTTCACTGCAGATACATGTTGTGCGTTAGCAGACACTGTCAAGGTCATTCAGAAGAATGACAGAATGGGAGTGCACGATGAGTCTGCACATGTGAATTGTGCGTTTCTACAGAACACGTGCATCTGTATGCAATTCGCTGTGCATTCATGCTTATTTCAAGGTCTGTGTGTGTTTCTCCGCACGTGCACATGCCCGCTTCCTTTATATTAAAGGTTTATATTGCATCACCCCTCCGCTGATGTGTTCATCTGCCCACAGCACTTTGCTCGTGGGACCCAGCAGCAGTATCATCGCTCATTTCCTCCTCTCCTCTCCACCAGGCACGTGCACACATAGACATCAAAGGGGGCTTGAGCCCCTGCCCTTTTATCCATTTATAAAAAGTGCCCTCTCCAGACCACGAATGCAGTTTTTCCATGCCTTAACTGAAGGCAGCATTCAAGACAATTGCCTTGTCCAAACTCTCATGAACTTGAACGCAGCATCTTATGTTGAAAGAATTGTCCTCTCTGTCTAGTAATCCATGCCATTACGCCACATTTCCTGTATATTGGCATGATTATGCTTAGTTTAGTGTGGTATCAAGCACCGAAAATAGCCGACCTCCAAGCTCACAACGCGTAGCAGAGCGACGCATTGTGAGCTTGGATGTCTGCTATTTTCGATATTTTCACCAAAAGGCCCTTCTAGAAATGTCAGCCCCTGCCTCTCTAACATTCTCTGCACGTTCCTGCTCTCCACTATCTCTTATTGAATACCTCTCCTCCTGTTTTCTCCCTGTGCTCTTCTGCTCTCCAACAATGAATTAAAATAGAAAAACAAACAACAAAGAGAGTGAAGTGTACTTTGATGTCGCGGATACGGACCATCCTCTACCGCACTTCCTACCCCTTCAGCGATACAGCCGTGTTCTCATTATTGTGTAATGCAGACAGAGCGCTGCATCCGTGAGACGGAC